>NW_014575558.1:599145-1058116 GCF_000708205.1 Mixia osmundae IAM 14324 | reverse complement strand
CCCTCGTTACACACCCCTCTCCCCCGCTCACACACACCCCTCTCCCTCGTTACACACCCCTCTCCCTCGCTGGTACACACCCCTCTCCCTCGCTCGTACCACGTTTCACACCCCTCTACCCCGCTGGCACCCCTGTCACACGTCACATGCTCGCACTCCGTCGCCATGGCAACTACCCGCCAGTACCGGCTCAAGTGATTGGCTTGATTGGTGTCATCGATCTCAAGCCCTTTCTCGTCAGTGCGCATAAATGTGTGCTCTAGTCAAGCAGTCGCCTGGTCTGATGATGCCATCTATAGCTCAACACACTGACTCGAATGATTGTGCAATAGAATGTCGGTGCAATCGGAGATGCCAGCTTGATGGCTGACAGATTGAGATGATTGCCGCTGTGACCAAGTCACTCAATGTCACAGTCGCAGGAAGCAGGCTGCAAGTCGCCGATGCATATAAGCTGGTAGAGGATCTAGTGTGTATCTGACATCGAGTGTGAGTCAGACAGTGTTATTGCCGAGAGGATGAGTCCAGGATTGACAAGCATCAGTGTGAAGGTGTAGATGCATCTGATGTCATCTTTGACACAGTCTATTCGGAAGATACTCTGATCATGTGCAATGTGCACTGCAAGACGGCCAGCTCAGAGATGTCGAATTGAAAGACGAGAACACATGTAGACAGCTCTTGAGAGTAGAATGACGATTGCCCGGATCTGGTAAGCAGTGCATGCGGGACTGCCAGTCAATGCGACTTGTTTAGAGTCATTGCCGAGATAGACAAGCCCAAGCTGGTAGGGCGCCGATAGACCACGTTGTCATCTTGTGGACAAGTCGAACAGTCTGACGAGCTCCAGCCTGACGTGTTGCCTCGTAGCTAGCCGCCAGTAAGAGATGATTGCTCGCTAGCGTCCCACGCTTCTGACTATCGGCGTTGTGACGCATGATCTGACCATGTCTGAGCGTATCATCAGTGGCAGTAGCTCGCAGTGTCTATAGCTGCTGTCTGCGGCCTGAAGGAAGATAGGCGACGCGACTTGGCGTGATTTGGCAGCTCGTGGCAGTCGTGTCGACTGGACTTTGCAAGGTATGCGTTACTCGACGATACATGATCGGACTGGACGATTGAGCGAGAAGTTGCGAAAGGAAGGTATGGCGGACAGCTGATCGATCTTGATGATTCATGTCGACGATCAGAAAAGATAGCGCCGCTCTGCCATTGTCGAGTAGTGGAATGCCAGGGGATTTCTTCAATTTGCCTTGCCAAAACTCAATGTTGCGTAATTCATGGGAAAGTTATTAATCACCCGAATATCTGATTGGCGTGATTTATCTAGGCGCGTTGGCAGGACATTCGCTTGACCACAGCGACTTTAGCGAAGCCACTCGTACTGTTCAATTGGTCGCATTGCTGCAATTCAATGGTAAGACATCCAGTCGCCACCACTATAACGCCACGCAAGTTGCAGTTTGAGGCATCGCCGCAAGACTCCCTGCACCAATTACGATGGTTCAAAGGAAAGGACAGTCAGCCTGCGCCCTAAACCAAGTGACATCCATGAGATTGTATCTCAGAGCACACTGAAATATCTTCACTCGCAATACCAGCTCAGTCAAAATGCTCGATGCTGCCTGTGTGGCCGGCAGTACGGCTGAAGCAGTATCTTGCGACGGTTGCACAAAGCAATAGTCCCCACGACAGTGTCTAGCGGACCATTGATGCATTGATTGCTCGAGCGGACGTCGGCAGCAGTGGATCGTTCACTGCTGCTGAGTTGCGTATGTAATGTTGACATGATGGTCATCGCTGCGCTCGTCCAAGTGATATGCTCCTTCAGATCATTGCAAGCAATAAGCCACCACTAGCTTTGAAGACTCAAAGACAGGCCTGGCACAGTGTCTGATATATCACACGGCGAGGTGTACGACTGACAGATGGCTTGCTGCTTGTGGTCACCTCTCATCATATCTTTACTGTGCACTTGACATTCTCTAGGGGATAGTCTTCAGATTTGACCGTTCGCCTCGACCATTGCTGTCACTTCCTGGGGCGTTCCTTTCTCCTCGATGAAGGTGCTCAGTTGTTGCTGAAATGTTACATGACGAGTTCAAAATCCTTGGTGCCTTTCGGTTTCAAAGTACCATCGGGAGGATCGAAGAGATCAGAGTCTTCTATTACTTGCAGTGGATGTTTTAGCTTGAGCTGCTGTTTCCAAAAGATAGTCTTCAATTTCGGTTGTTCGCCTCGACCACTGCTGTCACTTTCTGAGGCATTCCTTTGTTCTCGATGAGGAGCTCATTTGTTGCTGGTTTGGTATATGACATATTCAAAAGACCTAGCTACTTTTCGGTTTGTGTGCCATCGGGAAGATGGATGAGATCAAAGACCATGGTTGCTTGCAGCGAATATTCTTCGGCCTGAGCTGCTCGTATGATGTGCATGAAGAGAGGAACATGTATCAATGACGATCTTATGCGCCAGCAAACGTATCGATGTTGTAGATTTGCTTAGTATGCATCCGCTTGACAATGATGACAGCGTGATCTGTCAGCTTGTATTCTCCACTTTACTCGCGCGAAAGGTTTGATGGTGGCTGAGTCTGGATTGCCCTTTTTTGACCAATAATTGGTGATAGCGCGTGACTGGGACATGTCGAGCAGCGAATGCAAAGACCTGGGTAATCACAGAGAGATCAAGAAATGTGACCATTGAGGCTCACCATGCACATGATCCAGCGGCGATGACACCGAAGGATCAAACATGATTGCCGATAAGTACGAGACAAGGAGCGCAAGGCCTGGTCGGTATACGCCATACTGTCGTGTGAAATGCCAGAGGCATGCGGTTTCCGGATGATTGTCACTCTCGCCGTCAGCTTGGAGCTGGCATACGACACTGGCCGAGCTTGTGGAGAGATGTGAAGGCTATGATGCTAGACGACTCCATTGGTTGCAGATCTGCAGGCGCGTGATCAATCGGACAAGGCGCGCAGATCCCCGAACTCGCCCGAGCAGAGATGATTAACACGTCTGTGCTTTTTGTCCCTTGCGCGCCAGTCTTGACCAGCACGACAACACAAGTCCGACACTCTCTTGCGAGGATCCTTGACAGCACTCAGAGATCAGCACGATCGAGGACGAGTAATCTGTGTAGGGAGATGCAGCGAACGAAGAGTCTTGGCCGGCAACATTTGGCTAGTCGTAGTTGCTCCACGCTGTCATCTGGAGGCCTGCTCGCTCGTCAACGACGCTCTGGCGACCACAAAACGAGATCGACATGCCCGTTCAGACCCTTTGCGAAAGCTGTGATGATCTGGATTTAGCTCGAGGCCAGACTCGCAAACTGGCTGATTCGACGGGGAGCTCCTTTTCTATGCGACTAGCTGCGAGAGAAGGACTGCCAATGACCCTTTCGGAACTGTTGAAAACGCTAACGAATATCGGGGGGAGGCGCCTTCACTCGTCGAGGCGAGAATGTGGCCAACAAGAAGACAACAGCCGCTTCAGACGCTCTAATTGGGAACATGCCCGGGACCGCGGCCCTTAGGCAGGGGTGGTGAACTGTCGTCTGATGGGGAATTGCGCGTGAGGTGACNCNAGCGGACGAGCGNANGCCGACGAGATTTGACCTGCTGTGCTCGCGGCCGTCAAGTTGAGGCGCGCTCGGTCGTTCAGACGAGAAGCTGGTCAGCAAGAAGACAACAACCGCCTCTGGATCTTGCTTTGCCNATGAACACTGGAGCCCGGAGGTAGCTTTGCAACCTNTCAGCGANGGATAACNNCAGANGAGGTATNNGCAGCGAACGAAGAGTATCNGCCNGCGNCAAGTGCTCTNCCGNATGNNGCCAGCCTTNGAGGCTTGCTCGCTCGTCGGATCTAGCTCGTGGCTCGACAGCAACACAGCCGACTTACCGGCAGCACTGACAAAAGCAACACCTTCTTTCCTCAGCGCTTACGTCTGCAATGCATCTACATTGTCTCGCTGCTTGGCGAGTCTTCCCTCTCGTGAGGCAAACCAGATCATGCTCCCACGGTAAGCCTCTCGCTGCCCAAGCGATCGCCGGCTGATGTGCAAACAGCACTCATGTCAAATTACATTTTGAGCAGTCGTGGAAGACGTGCTGGCCGTCTTTAGACTGGACGCTGTCGACTACTCATCGCTCAAAGTGCGCCGAAGAGCTATGCGAATATCAAAGAGCATCTTTCAGTCGGTTGCTGCCACAGTCAAGGTAGCGAGCCTAGAAAATGCTCGAATATCCCCATGTCTATCTTATTCTGGCATCTCTTATCTTTCATGATTTTGCATTCCATATTCTCCGCATAGTATCAGGTTGACTTTGTCTGTGAGTGTAACACCGACCTCGCGCGTACCGGCCGCGCGGCTCTCGTTATACGGCAACACAGGCAAGCTTGAAGTCAAACGAGACGCAAAGAAAGCGCGCGGTGATCTGAAAGCATTCCCTCCGAAAGACGCCCATCCCGTCTTTGGAATCCTTGATGACTTTTGCAATGCAACCACAAATTCAGTCGTGCTGTTGCCGCACAGCCGCGTGCGTGCCGCAGAGACGTCCTTGGACTAGGAAAGTAGTAGGGCCGATGGAAAGCGGTTGACCAACAAAGTGTCAGCCTAAAGTCAGCTGTTGGATGCCTCAAGGTGCCCACATCGGGCAGCATGATAGATACACCCGCGAATGACAGGGCACTCATCATGAGCGAGAAAGCAAGAGCGCTCGACATCACTAGGCCGGGCGTCGACCGAAGAGAGCCGACATGATCAGCTCCGTGTAGATCGCCGACGGACGGGCATAAGGCACGCGCGGCCAAAGTCCGACGGAGCTTAGGAATCGCTGACTGATTGCTTACTCCGCACATGTTCGGNACTATCGCGCTTGTCCTCGGTCTTATTATGACTCGAGACACATAAGAAGCNAGGCCGTGAAAGATCTCACCAGCAANCACACTAGNAAGCACACAGGCAAGCAAGCAAAAGAGACACAATGACAAAGCTTATCGTCGTGTTCAATGCTACTAGCCAACAAGGCTCAACCATCATCGAGTCTATCATTCGTGATGACCAACTNTCCCGCCAGTTCAGCATCCGCGCGGTCATGAGCGACCCAGAAGAGCCAGCTGCAGCAGAGCTAGAGGCAAAAGGCATCGAGGTCTATGCGGGCAGTCTNGACGATGTNGAATCAGTCACCGCTGCAGTCGAGGGTGCATTCAGCGTCGTCGGAATGGTACCTATTGCGGATGACAGACTTCAAGCAACGAAGATGAGCAAGCAACCAAGTAGACAATGCCGCTATCGTCAAAGCCAGCAAAGTAGGCAGCCACCACAAAGCTCTCGCGCGCCCATTGAAGCCCGCGCTTGGCGAGCCGCTCGTCAGTTCTTGATGTAGACAACCATCTGCTGCAGCTCATGTCGAATCAGTCGTCTGCTACCACTCGCCTCGAGACAGTCAGCCAGCATTTGCTGGATCACATATCGCAGCCAGGAGTATATCTTCGCGGGAACGACGGATACGCTCAGTCGGCTTAGACGGCCACTATGAACGTGTAAGACAGCTCGCTGTCCACCCAGGCAGCTCGTTGTCCTCTACGACAATAGCCACTGCTCGCTGTGTATGTGCTGTAGAGTCTTTCGACTTTTCAATCAATATCAATTGCAAAAGCGATGTTTTTTTGCTTAGCCCCATACTCGAAGTAATATGCATTGCAGCTTGTAATGAATGCAATATACGAGACGTTGCAGTAACGAAGCTTCGAGCTAGCATAGCAATACATATCCTACATTTGGTAAAAACAGCGGTCACGGGCTATGCGCCAGACATGGCTCAATGGACGAGTGTCAGGTCTGGCTCATAACCTGTAAGTCTTTTCTACAGGCCGCGAAGCCATGCACCTCGCGCTCGCTTGCTATGCTGCGGTCTCCTTCATTTTGACGCAATCGTCGTCGGCAGTTGCCGAGTTTTCTTTGCCGTTCAATATGAGGTATATGTATTTATTCTGTGGCTTTCCACACTCGCGCGTGTAGATCAGTGGTAGATCACAGGCCTCCTATGTTTTGATAGCCTGGGGTCCGGAGTTCAAACCTCCGTTCGCGTCACTTTTTGGCCCACTCGCGCGTGTCGCTCCTTCTTTTGGTCGTCACTGAGCAGTGGAACATACGCAGCGGTGACTGCTGGCTTTTTGCAAGGCTCCATTCGGAGCTGGATGTTGCCAATTTCGACGCGCCAAAGTTCATTTCGCGCTTGCCGGCTCAACGCTTAACGATGGGCGATGACTTACCCGAATAGCCTGTGATACCTTTTGTGCTACACACTTCCTCACATATCAGCATCGATGCAGCGATCCGACGGCGCATTGCATCTATGTACCAGTCTTGCTCCACACTGTCCGCTGGAATATCCTGCGATGATTAGTCCATATTCTGTTGGGCTTCGTCAGCATGACCCTCCGGCCTCAGACTCGTGGAAGTCTCAGTATGACACAATTTCATCAGCTATGTTCAGTCTGCACCCGAAAACTGCCGAGCGAAAGCTTGCTTGCATCTGCCGCATACTGTCTCGGAAGTGGAAGCCGGCGACCGGCCTGCTCGGCTGACCCATACAAACGTAGTCATTGTCTGCCTTTGCTGACGTAGCATCTTGGCAATGTGCATGACACTCTATGCAGCTGCGCGAGCAATAAAGACAAGCTGCCGATGGCTTATTACTTGACCCGTCCGAACGACAGGAGCGACAGTCCGAATAGCTCCCATCAGACAAGAGAGCCTGCCTGGTTATATCAGTCTCGAGACACTCGTGATCGTGCAACAGGCAAGAGGCTCGATCATGCGCGCCGTAAGCAAGACCAGTCGTGTGACCTTTGCGGTCAACCATGCCAGTGGAGCCGCATGTCGGCTCATGCTAGATCCACGTCATGAAAACTTACAGATCAACGTCATGCGGAAAGCCGATCGACAAAGTCAGGGATGTGTCATTCGACCATCTGTCACGATTGTCGTGACACGCGAAAATCCCCCAAATCTCGAGCAGAATTCGCTGCAAGGATGACCATCGTTTTGCCTGCCCTCGCACTCTGGGTGAGCATGCTCATCGGCTCGAGCAGCGCTCCAGTCTCGAAATATAGCTATTGCTGGATGATCACCGCTGGGTCGACTCACTGTCCTCGAATTCCGCAAAGTCTCAATGCTGCTTTTGCGGTACCAATTATGCCTCGTCTGGACTTTTCAAAAGCTGTCATCTTTGCAGAGCTCTTTCCTTTTCTCCATTTTGAAAGCGCCAGCGCGGATTGTGCAAGCCTCTCCGTCGATCGGACCAAACAACGAGAGCTGATACAGTCCGGTAGCACGAACAGCCCCGTTTTCGCAAGGTGGATTGCAAAGCAATCCGCACAGTGGTCAGACCGGACGAGCACCGCCTTGATCTGACGATAGGCATAAGGATGGATGTCCAAAGCGACGGCTCGCCAGCTGGTGACATCATCCGCGGTTGTTGCACGGCAAAGTTGTCCGTTGCCGTGACGGTCAACGTACTCAACAGTGGGTCCTCAGGGCGCCACAAATTTTCAACAGGCTGACGCATATACAGATGAGGTTAGATTTCAGGAGCGCTCGGCAACGTTGGTGTGCGATCCTCAGAAGCTAAACAGCGCGTCTCGAACGCGTTGCCAACGTTACTTTCCAGTACCCTGTTCGTCAGTCGTGCTCTCTTCCTGATCGATGCTCACGTACGCAGACGAGAGCGGATGCCAGATGCCATTTTATCAATGCGCAGTTCAGCCTCTTCGCCGCGAATCAGAGCGATGTATTGATCCGACATCGATATTACGATAATGCATTTCGAGTCAAATTTTGACATACATCTCTGAAGATTCGTTAACAGGCCAGACAGGATTCGTCGGCAGATTTTTCTCCGGCGGGCTAACGTTCGGCAGCAGATCACAGCGCATCGAAACGTCTTGGCCAGGTACCTGACGTGTCGGCGGCGTTCGTATTCGTGCGGCAGATATCAGCTGACCGAGAAGTCGATTGACGTGCCTTGCCACAGGAAGGGCTGTGTCCATCTGACGTCTTCTTCGCGGCCGAAATCTTGCACCAAGTCAGCATGTCCTCCAGCGCGAAGAATCAGGCCTACCCGGCGGAGGAGGAAACAGGTTGGCTCGATTACAGCCCGGACGGTAAAAGTCCGGCGTGCACTGCAAGCGAGCGGTCGCCCTGGGTACAAACGGTGGATTGTAAATGCGCTCTGTACCGCCACGTCAGTGAGCCTCCCTGATCAGCTGATCCGACTTGCGACTATTCAAAGCAAGCGTCGGATAGCTCGTGATGACGAGCGCGCAACATGCAGCATCTGTGAGTGCAAGCTGTGAGCGAACGCAAAGAGGCACACACAATGGATCCCTACAATCGTTCGAATTGATTGGTCGGGCGTATGCGATAATTCTCGCCTTGGAGACCATCTCTTTAGTGTTTGGCAGTTCTGATACTTTCGTGAATCGGGCACTAGCGCCCCACCCAGTGACAGTTGCGATCGACCATTGCACACGCACTGTTGGATCGCTCAGCGTTGTTTCCTGGACGACGAGTTCGACTCTTCTGCGTGGCCGTCAGCGGTCGACGATGACAAGCGAGCAAATGACATGCTCTGTGCGCATTCTGTCCAGCTTCACGCTCTGGAATTGGAGCGCAAAGCCGGGCGTGATGGCAACAGACGCCCGGTAGGTCGCAGTGAGGATCCAGTCGTGGGTGATATAAGCTGGGACATAGTCGCTTATCACCGCTGAGCGTGCGACAGCGATCAGGCTGATCAGTCCAAACCACGATCCTTTGCGCATCCTGGGCTGAGCAACGAGAGGGGGAGATCCCGTTTCGGTACAGGTATCGTACAGGGAGCTGAAGCGTCTCTGCTACACGACGCAAGATAGCGTCGGTTGGATACTTACTGTCTGTCGAATGGAAAGTCTGCCCAGGAAAGCTCTCCGTGCTCTGTCCAGAGACACATATCGTCGGGCGATATATCTGAGCGTGTGATGAGAAGTTGTTTGCCAGTCCCGATGAGACAGCTGACCTGGAGTGGGAGGCCAGAGTGACTCGCGATTGCAGCCCGGTCGATGGAAGTCTGGCGTACAGACGAGCCTGCCGGTTGGAGCTACGTCGGGAATGGGGACAACGGTTCGAGTATCGAGATAGACCTGGAAGATGCTCGTCATGCGTAAAACGCAACAGAGAGCGTCTTCTCCTTCAGGTCAACGCCCGGCAAGTAGCAATTTGATGCTGCTCACGTTGAGCCGAATTGAGCGGACGAGCGTAGACGTCGGCCCAAATGGTGACGACGGTATGCTTCGGGTTTTGTGTCACTTGGGGCCTTGAACAGCTGGCGTGGACCCCTTGGGTGTTGAGCTATATAGCGTGTCAGATGCATGCACCTGCGCGCCGCCGACGGCGATGCTCACAAAGTTGATGCTATAGCCTGCCTCTTCATGCACAATCATAAGGTCGAGGTGTCTGGAAAGCTCGTGAGCCGGAGGAGCGAGCATGGGCGATGAGACTCACTCGCGGCGCTCATCGACCGGTTTCTGCCAGCCACCTGATTGACCAGCGGTAAGCAAGTCTTTGCTGATCGAATGATGCAAGCGCACTGTCGAATACGAGATGGATATTGCGCTGCAGTTGACAGATTCCCGAATAGACTGGATAGAGTCGCCACTCGTCGCCGCCAGACTGGGCAAACACGATAAGAATGAAGTTGGCGATGAGGAGCCAGCCTGAAGGCAGGAGCATCGGCATGCCGGACAGGCTAGCTGGAAGAGTGTGTCGCGGTCAGCTACGAGAGGAGGAGTGCACTCATGCTGAAACGTAGCGACGAAGAGGAGCGAGCAATGACAAGCAGACATGCAAGCGACTGGATACAGGGTTATGTTGGACCTGGACGGACGGATGGACTAGACTTCGACAGACGAAACTTTCTTGCGCAGATCATCGACTTCTTTGTCGCCCCTTGCCGGAGCCGGATCTTCCTCCGACTCTGGGAGGGCGGTCGCGTCTGATGCCTTGGTGGCCCCTCGTTGCAGGCGCTGAGTGGCGGTGACGGCAGAAATGGTCGAGCGCCACGTCCTTCTGGCATTCCAGTTCTCGCGTAGACCATGGGAAAGATCGTGTTCGTCCGAAGGGCTGTGCTCATTGAGCCACTGGACGCAATGGTAAGCACGAGCAGGATGTATGAGCTCGCATGCGATTTGCCTTGTGCTTCAGAACTTGGTCGGCCGTATAGCGATCTTTCGGATCAGGCTTGATGAGACACATGATGAAATCCTTGGCTGCTCGTCCGGGTGAGCGAGTGCGTCTGGCAAGCGCGACGATGGGTACCTTCATCGCTGACGTTCTTCCAGTAGCGCGCGTGGAATTCAACCTTGGCACGGGTAGTTTCCTCGAGCAGCTCTTGTCGATCCGTCGCGCGGAACGGTGTGTAGCCGCAGAGAAGGGTGTAAGTGATCACACTGAGCATGGCCGTCAGCGGGAAAGGCGAGCGGCTCGCAGGCGGCTCACCCGATTGACCAGAGATCGACGGCCTTGCCGTGGCCGACCTTGTTGAGGACTTCGGGCGCAGCATAGCCTGGACTGCCACAGACGGTCGTGAGCACTTCCTCTTCGCTGTGCAGATGCTTTGCGATGCCAAAGTCGGCAATGACGAGCGAGGAGTCGGGTGCGCGTGTGCGGTAGAGCAAGTTCTCTGGCTTCAGGTCACGGTGGACGATCTGATGAGAATGCAGATAAGCGACACCGGCCTGTCGTGCTTGTCAGCTCGTGCTGCAGATCATCCGGTGAACGCTCACGAGAGTGGCTTTGATGCAGCTGATGGCGTCCTTCTCGGTGAACTTGCCCTTTTCGCAGATGCGATCAAACAGTTCGCCACCGCTGGCAATCTCAAAAGTGAGGTAGTATTTATCCTTTGACTCGAACCAGTCGTATAGCTTGACGATATTGGGATGATTGAGGCCTTTGAGGACATCCATCTCATCGTAGACGATCGATTCTTGGCCGCGGACGATCTTCTTCTTGATACACTTTACAGCGACTTCGATCTCCTCGTAGCCCTCGTCGGCCTCTTTCGAGGGTTGATGCTCGCCCTTGGCAGCCTGCTCCTTGTCGGCGTGCGAATCGTTGGACGAATGGGACTTTGGACGCTTCCAGACAGCCTTTTTGACTTCGCCAAACGTACCTTCACCGAGGATAGTGAGGAATTTGTAGTTTGCCTTCTTAGCATAGCTCTCCGGCTGCGAGCCCGCATGTCAGCTTGGCTCAAGCGCGTCCGAACAAAGCCAGGCGAGGGTGATTGCGATGGGGATCAGCTCGAGCAGAGCGGCGATGGTAGGCTTTGCTTGAAACTGTGCTGCTACAGCGATGCCGAGCAGCATGAGAGAAGTACCATCGTCGCGAGAGTGAGGTCGGTGTGCAAGATTGATAGAGCCAAATCTGACGTGCCTGTTTCTGCAGCAGGTTGGAGAAGCCCATGATGAGGTGGGAACAGGTGATGCGAGCTTATACGGGGCGAAAGGATTCCCTAGTGGCCTGCCCGCACGGCTGAACGGTTGAGCGATAGCGTTTGGCTATCGCCGCAATTTGCGCGCTTCTACGGCGGCGCTGTTGCGCAAGGAAGCGTCGTTGACCTGCGAGTCCTCTCTGTCGCGGATGGTGAGGCGTGTACGCTGTCTAGGCTGATGCCCTTTGAGCGCAACGTTGCGTCATCGTCGGTGGATGAGGTCACCGCAGCGGCAGCAGCAAGCAACGCGCCAAGCAGCACCGTCACCGTCACCGTCACCGTCACCACCATCACCGTCCCCGGATCGAGCCTCGACAGACGGCCATGGACATCAGATGTACGTGCGCAGCGAGCAGAACACTGAGACTGGCCGGTATGCTGGCCACGAGACAATGCAGTCCGATACAACGCAGGTTGTTCTCTGCTACCCCGCTGGTCACCAATAGTGCCGTCTTCTCCAAGCAGCAGCTGGACCAGCTCGAACAGCAAGGCTACTTCAAGGACCGACACCACGAGCGAGGACTGTACTACATTCGCTGGCCGCCGAATCACGCTCGTGCGACTGAGAGACCGATCTTGCTTGTCTCTTACGTGCCACAGCCGCCGACTGATCTGAGCGATCCTACTCTGCTCGGCTCGCTAGACTATCCGCCCGAGCTCAAACCATCAGCAGATCGGGCACACGATGACACGCCGCTCGACCAGCTCAGGATCGCGCCAGGCTCGTTTCATGACAATCCTGATTTCATCAATGTCGTCCATGCTATCGTGTCTGGCGCGATCTACGAGGACGAGGTGATGAAGGTGAGAGCGGAGATGGCAGCAGAGGGTTGGCTACATCTGCTAGGTGCGTCTCTTGCCCCCAATGATGCACTTGCGAGCTCGATAGTGACTGACACGTTTGACGCCAGACGAGAGGAATCCGCCGCCACTGAACCGAGCAGGCGAGCCAGACGACATCATCGCCACCACGCTCGTCCAGCAGGGCAAGCTCGTCAGGGAGTCTTATGAGCCCATGCCGTCCTATCGGGTGCACACGCGTGATGGCTTCCTCACCTTGCCAGAGTCGCTCCACAAGTCTGTCCTGCATGGCATCCGCGTCGCTCGATCTATCATCGCCGATGCCAAGACAGACAGCGGATGAGGTCACCCTATACGCTTGTTGTAGACTCTTCTGCCCGTCAGAGAGCCCAGCCTGATGATGGAGAGGGAGCCGCTTACCGCTTACCCCGCGCGCGCGCGCGCGCATTTGCTCCTCTTTGAAGCTTGCCCTGCCCTTCGATGATGCGGCGCCGGCTCGGTCGGCAAGCAGCATGACCGTGGATACATAGCGAGCGACATGTCGGCACTCATTGTCAACCCGGCAGTGCCGAGCACGATGCAGAAGCTGCTCGAGTACGCAGGCAGTCCGGGACCGCTGCCGTTGCCCATCGAGCTCGTCCTCGACTGCTCGTCGCCTATGCTGCTCTGGCTCAGCAGCAGCACGCTCGGCATGCTCAGAGACGCTCTCGCCTCGCCGGGTCAGCCTGACAGGCACCTGCAGCAGTGTGTCCGAGCTGATCACGTTGGGCGTTGACAGGCATCAGGGCAAGCCACATAGAGTCTTTCACCTTTCGAGCAGGCCAATCCACTCGGGTCGTGCCTGCACAGATCACAAGCGTTCTGTCGAGCCATGCAAAGCACAAGCCTCCCGGTGACCCCCGCCAAATTCATACACTGGCGCTCTACGAGACAGTCTCTGTCGAGGAAGCAGAGACGTTCTACGCCTCTCTGAGCGGCCTCGAGACGCTCATCCTCAGAGGTTGCTGGGGAGGTGTCTTCAACCATCTCCCGCGCTACTCTGAGCCCATCCACTTTGCGCCTCGGGAGCGTCTCGCAGTCAACGCTGCCAGTGCTTGCGTTGGTGGCAGCGCGGACGATGCCAGCATTATACCCCGGTCGGCCTCACAGATCGATCTCGACACTTACAGAGCAAATCCTCGCAAAGGCTCGTCCGCACATCTCGAGCGGATCGAGGATATACCCGAGATAGCGCCCATGCCGCCCTCGATGATTCACATGATCAGCGAAGAAAACGTGGCTGAGGAATATCGCATAGAGCGGTCCAGCTCGTCAAACGGTCTCCCTGCACCCGAGCCGCTCTCGAGGCTAGCCATGCTGGATCCCACCCCGCCTGTTCCAGCTATCACGACAGCAGACTTGTCCACAAGGGCGGGTCCTATTGCAATACCGATCGCTATCAGTCCAAAGGTCGTGGCGCAGGGCGGCTATGCCACCTTTGGCCATACCAGAGTGACTTCTGGACCTGGTGCGCCGACGGGGGCACTGGCAGATCTGCTCGGCAGCTCGTGGGGCTCCTCACCGCGAGACTCGCCTTTCACCTCGCCCGACGTGAGGCCCTTCGATCAGCAGCCCCTGCCCCTTTCGTCGTTTGCACCCATGCCCACCCAACACTGGCATGTAAAGCATCTAGAGATCGTCAGGCCAGAACGGGACGGTGGACCAGCTTGTGCGGCTTGGTTCGAGCGCGGAGTCGTGTGGTCTCAGATTGAAACGCTGCATGTCGAAGGTATCGACGAGAGCGCCATCGCTGCCATCGTAAAAGGCTACAATGTCAGTTCGACGCCGCGATCTGCTGCTTTCTCTTACTGATGGAGATTTTTGACGGCAGACGATGAAGGCTCCTCCCCAGCTCGTATCGCTACACCTTCAGCTGTCATTCATTCTTGCGCCACAGCTCTTGACAAAGCTTATTGATGCGATCCCATCAACTGCTCTCGAAACAGTTGCGATCACGTGGATATCTCACGATGCTTTGCAACCAACGTTGCTCGATTCAATGGCGACACAGTGGCCAAACGTGCTCGACCTTGACTTGCGTCTCGGCGGTCCCGGCGCGCAGACCACGATGGAAGCCGAAGCTGCAGGCCGCAAGGGTGTCGATTGGGCAAGCCGGAAACGAACATGGGACGAGCTTGCAGGAGCGCTCGGTCAGTTCCAACGTCTCGAGACGCTCAGCATCAACCATTTCCCGACCGAATCGAGTGTCAGCTCTGCGCCCAAAGGGTCGGCGGCTCGTGGTCGTCGGAGGGCGCCATCACCGCCTCCAGTCAGACGTAATAAAGCAGCGACAGACAAGACGCAGAAGGATTTGCTCATCGCGGCTGCTCAAAAAGTTGCTATCAGAAGCAAGACACTCAAGCTTGTCCGATTCACTGCGCCCGTCACTGGCAAATGGCTGTCGGTCGACTTTCAGCGTGATGCAAGTAGCGGTACGCTGACAGGCGTCCGCGAAATTTGGGACCTCGACGAAAAAGCCGAGGCCGAGAAAAAGGCGACAGAGGCGGCTCACGCTCATGAAATCGAGTTTTTCGAAGAGGAATGACGCATCGGGCGCATCCGTACAGCATCACCGCTCACACCAGCAAGATCTAATTGTCGAATGTCTGTGTCTCTGTGTTGTCAAATTATGCATCGCCCGCCGAACTATGCGCCTAGCAAGTCCTGCAAGACCTTGTAGGTCGTTCCCGCCGGATGTGCTCCCCTGTCCATGCCAGGATTCAGCACGTACCCTGCTGTCGACGACTGAGTGGCCACGTACAGATTAGTGATGAACAAGCTGACGAGCTGCGATGGCACGCGATCAAAGTAGGGCGCTACAAAGTCACATTCGCCGTGGAGACCGATCCGAGGTTTCGTCTTGCGCTCATCTTGCGCGAGGAGCTCTGTTGGACTTGCAAAGTCGAGCAACGCCGTATCGTCGGCCATGAAGACGTGCGAGAACTTGTAGACGCCTGCGCAGATGACAACGGGCACGAGATGCGCCTTGGCGATGCGGCAAATGGGCAGAGCGCCCGTATGAGCCACGAAGGAACCATCTGCGAGGACATTGTGCGCGCCGAGAATGACTTTGGAAACGCGAGACATGAGAGCAAAGACGGCGGCATCTGGTAAAAGCACAGTGTCGATGCCGGCGTTGGAAAGCGCAAGCGCCATCGATCGCCCCGTGAAGCTGGCCACAAGTCAGCACGCGTATGAATCGACGCTGTCGACCTACGAGGGCGCGCTCTCTGCCACTACGACTGTGAAGCGTCGCTTCTTGGCATGAGCGGTCTTGAGAAATGTCTCGACTGTCTTTGAGTGCGCAAGGGTCAGAATGATTTCGCTGAACGACATGTGAGCCATTGCGAATCTTTCGCAGAGAGTTCGCTGTACGCACGACGAATGGATGTGGTCAGGAGCCTGCGCGCCAATGTTCTCTGCAGATGTCTCGACCTCGTCCAGCAAATCCGTGATGGCGTCGCAAAACACCGGCTTGAGCTGCTCAATGCGCTTGTCAAACGCACGACTCTCTGCTCTTTGCGGCCCCTGCGAGCTCTGGAGGGGGTCGAGACTGGTGCTGGAAGAAGACAACTCGGCGCGCGGACTTTTGGACGTGGTGGCCTCGATGTGATCAGGAGGCCCGAATGCCTCGCTTGAGTGATTGCGCGAGAAAAAGCCACGTTTGAGCTCGTTTGCATTGAGCTGGGACAGGTCAACCGACGAGTGAGAGGGCGAGAAGCCAGTGTGACGAGGCGTTGTCGACGTTGAGATATCGCTGGCCGGAGCATGATCACGGTGTCCGAGCAAGTCAAAGAGCGAATGCGTGCTACCCGCAGAGCCCTTGATTTGCGTCAGAGCAGACTTGCTGGCGCTGTTGGTCACGCTGGGTGCCTTGCTGATGGGCGAAGCTTGCATCGAGACGGGTGAGGACACATGCTCTTCTGTAGTCGTCTGCGCGAGCGGCAGCGCCTCGAGATGGCCAGCCAGTGCCGTCGAATACTCCTCTTGGATGTTGCGTACGACTCGAAGGAGGACGTTGTTGAGCACGAGTTCACGCTGCTTGCCGGCTGCCTTGTCTAGCTGTGCGCCTACGGCACGCAGGATCGAGACGAGCTCGTCGAGGGAGTCAAACGAGCTTGAGCTGACAACGAGGTGTAAGAGCCGTATGAGCGTGGTCGCTAGCTGGTAGCTGCCCAAAACCTGCCGTCTGCTCAGCGAACGAGCATACACATCTAGTGCCGTGTCTGTCGCTGGCGGGAGTGCAGTCATATGAGCTCCTCTGGCCTTGCTCACATGCAAAATCGTCTGCGCCGTCAGCTCGGAATCGCGTCTGTACGTCCAATCGCTGTCGATCAATCAATCGATCACTTTTTCGATCGATCGAGGTGTACCTAGGTCGCGCGCACTGCCCTCTCGTGCGATTCTGTCAGCTTGACCGGCTGCAAACTCCGCTGATGCCTGTCCTTGACCTGATTCCACCAATGCCGAGACAAGTTCCAACGTTTCCAGACACGGCCACATCTTCAACGCCATTCCGTGCGTCACAGAAGCTCCGTATTTGTTCCCTTCGGTGTTTTGTCCGCGTTAAGCCGACTAGACACGTTCGAGCGAGGCGAAATGGACATGAAGATCGCAACGCTACTCGTCCTCTTCTTCGTCAGCCTGGCTCACGCCAACATTTGGGAGATCAGACTGAGCGGAACGACCAGCTGTGCTGGCTTTGGCACCGCGGCGGTCGGCAACATCATGGTCCTTGCGGACATCAGCAGTGAGAAAAGTGCAGTCACCGGTCGCTACACGGTCACGCCTGTCCGTCTCTCCAGCCTTGCTAGGCACATGCTGATCTCGAGGCCCGCAGCAAGGCGACTGGGATGTCCTCACCAGCCATACCGAATACGGTGATGTTTACTGGGCCACTATCAGCATTACGGCTCGCGCTCTTGGCGCCTACTGGGGCCCTAACAATGACCGTCGAGGATGTAAGCCAGCTGCAAACCCAGCTCAGTCAGCCTGCTTATCCGCCAGAAGGTCTCGCTCAATGTGTGCCGGTCATCTCGGTTCAATACAAGATCGATCCATCCGCTCCCGACGGCGATGTGAGCTCATGTCTTGCCCTCATCAGCAGCGCTGATGGGTCGATAGCTCGACTATACTGCTACTGCTGAAGCAGTCTGCGCGACCAGCCCCTCTTGCAAGTCGCCGGGAGGCAAATGTACCAATCTCGGCCTCTCCGTTGAGGTGGACAAACGACCCTGATCGTTCACAGTGCTACAACATGCATCCTTTAGCTGATGATAGCTTTGACGGCCTGAAGATCGCTGCCCGGAGCAAGCTCGAGCAGGCGACGGATGCGCTCGGGCTCAAAGACGTCCATGCCGTCGGTGCCCTTCTCCTCTCGACCTTTGAGAAGCCAGTCGAGAGCAGCCTGATGACCGCCAGATGCGCGGATCACGCGAGCTTGCTTCCAGTTGACCAGCGTCGGTCCAAATCCAGCGAGCGAGAGCACACGTCCAGGTGGTACCGAACGACGCAGTGGATCCGCTCTGATCTTGAAGGTGCAGCGACAGATTGCTTCGCAATGCGTGACAGTTCCTTTGGGTGTCTCTGTGGTCCATTTGGCCCAGAGATAGATCTGTGCGGGTGTGAGCCACAGCAGAAGCTACGTACATGCAACTTGCCCATTTCTGGTCCCATGTCTCGATACCAACGTCGATGGTATACTCGGTGAGCATGGGTACTTCGCGCTTGAACGTGTAGCTGACGCCGCCGAGAGCCATGTAGAGATTCTTGAGCTGATCGGTGGCGAAGAAGACCGAGTGAAGATACCAGGCCATGCGAGCCTCGTCCAGTCTGTACGAGAAGGCGCTATTGGACAGATGAAGATGGTAGTCGCAGTCCTCGTAGGTCGAGCCGAAGACCGTGGAGACTTGATGTTTGAAAGGTGACGCTTGGATGGTCGTGTTGAGTAGCTTGGGTAAAATCTCAATCTCGTTTTTGGAACCGTAGTATGACTGTGCATAGAGGATCTCGAGCGTACGAGCAAAGTAATACCGAGGCACGAGACTCCAGAGACGGATGTGCCAGACAAACGGCAAAGTGCGCCAGTTGCAGATCAAAAGCAGTAGAATCGACAGGAGAGGCCAGTTGATCTTGTCTGCCGTCATACCGAGAGCGGGCTGTCGCGTGAAAGTGCCGTGCGTCAGAAGCTCTTGCATGACAAGCGCAATCTTATAAGGCAATACGTAGCCCAAGATAAAGGCCCTCAAGCGGGCCATCAGGATGCGCTGTGGCTCGGCTGAGGGCTTGATCAGTGCGCTGTAGCCATTGTCTGCTCTCGCACGAACTTCGAGCTGTTCATCCTCCATTGGATTGCGCGGAACGTGATCTGCTGCCAAGCCAGGCATGGGTGACGACATTGCGATTGGTGACCTGGAGGAACCAAAGCGAGTGCCCTCGAGAGATCCAAGCGAAAGTGTCATCGGCTTGCGATTTGCGCCATCAACCTGTTTGCCTTTGTTGAACGGAAGCTTAGTCTCAGTCTCTGCTTCGCGGCAGATCTCGGCATCGTAGGCCAGCGATGCCGCTTCTGTCAGTTCCAGACCCGATGTGTTCTCTTCCGTAGACCCACACGAAGGTGCCTCGTTAATGTGAGTGGATGTCAGCGACATGCTCCCCGTGCTTGCGCTGTCTTCGCCGGGGTCTTTTGACGAAAGCACGGACTGAGCAGGTTTCGTCAGCATATCTGCCAGGTCTTTCGACTGCGACTCATGCGGAACGCCGACGGTACCGCGAGTGACATGCGTGGCTGCGTGTGCGAGAGCGGCAACGGCGCTCGCCAAGGCCGTTTTCTTCGTTGTAAGGTGGCCGCTGCCTGGATCACTGGATTTATGGGGAGATAGTTTTGAAGGCGAAATAGCTGGCGATTCGAGCAAGAAGCTGTCCTCGCAATCCTGACTCTGTTTGGGCGACTTACGAAACGGTGAGAGGGTTGATGAGATGCGCTTGAGATGGCGCGTAGACGATTTCTTCTTCACTTCGTGTCCAGGCGACGAGGGCATCGTCTGAGGTGACAGAGGCGTTATCCTGGAGTGATCGGAGCTGATCTTGCTCGAGGCATTGATGGCACTTGCCTCGGCCGTGGCATGCGACATTTCAGCTGCCCAATGATGTCAGATAGACTCAATAAACACGGCGTTGCGTACCTAGCATTGACGAGGTATCGCCGTCATCTTCGGCAAGGTCGAGCGGGGGCTTCTTCAGCGGGCTCTCCGCCTCTTCTGCGACGGGAGATAGTACGGTAGCGGCGCCTATGGGAACGTCTGACAGAACTGAAAGAGGCATCTCTGTTTCATGGATAAATTTGCCGGGTGAGCAAGGAGACGCCTTGAGGGGTGAATCGCCGGGCGATGAGGACGGTGAGCTTGTGAGGTTCTGGTCTACGAGTGAGATGCTTCCCATGGTGCAGAATGTGTGTGTGCGTGAAATTGAGATGTGCGGATGAGATGGGGTCAGGGTCGAAGCAGATATAGATTCAGAAAGCACAGACCGAAGACGCGTCGGAGTCGCACGTCACGGTAGTGCCCTCGGTATGATCAAGAACATAGCTCGCTAAACGTTGCGGCTTGCTCGCCGCTGATGAGTCTGGAGATGGCCAGCTCGAAGGCGGAGCCTAAGCGCTCAATGAGATCCGGACCGAGAGCATCTTGGAAATAAGTGAGCGTAATGATAAGATCTCTGTTCACTCCACCGACAGCATTGAAGCAGAGAGGATATCCCATTGGACTGGCGGCTTGAGCAAAGATGATACGATGCATGTTATCAGGAACTCTGATCGCGCCCAAGTTGGATAGCTCAACGGAGCCGCGGAAGTAGGGATGCGTCGAGTAAGCGCGCCTCAGGATTGCTTCTTTCTCTGTCGGCTCTTCGGGCGTAGGTTTGTGATGGGGTGAGTCTGGCCCGTAGGCGATCATGCCGATCATGCCTTGTGCCCATGAGCGCTCGGCGGGCGAATTGAGGGTGACAGCGTATTCTCTAGCGCGCTGCCAAAAGTCTTGTTCCTGCCTGAGCGCATAGCGAGTCACGATGAGCGTCGGAAAATTGCCAGTGGCATCGGTATGTATTCTGGCATCTCGCAAGGAGACTGGTGTGGAAAGAGACACGAGCACTTCTTCATCACTGACGGCAATCACAAGAGCCGCCATGATGGCTGTCATGAGAACAGGCTGCAATGTGGCCACGCCATGTAGTCTAGCAACTGCTTTGAGCCTTGAAACAATAGTAGCCGACCAAGCAAACGTCCTCAGACCTTGCGCACAGTCTTTTGGCCGCCTGAGGACTGCATGAGGCCAGCAAGGCCGTGGCGCAAGGCCGAGCCAGCCGGGGAGTTGCTTTGCGATCTTTTCCTGATAGAACATGATGAGTAGCTGGGACCAGCTCGGCGTAACGTCGAGGGACTGCTCGAGCGAGGGTGTAAGTCGATCAGGCGGCGATGGGAGGACTGACTTGTCTAAGAACCTGACGAGCGCGTTGAGCGAACCTCGACCGTCTGTATTGGCATGTGACATGGTCAAGGTGATGGTGCCGCTAGCTGCATGGCGTGTCAGCCGCCACAAGGGACCTGTGGCTAGATCGAGCGCGGCGCCTGCTTCTAGCTCGGCGAGAATGATTGCGTCCACAGAATCTTGAGGCGAGTCGTCGCTGAAGAGGACTTGATCAGCAGAGAGGTCGCAGGTCACAAAGCGAGGGGAGCGAGTGCGTCCGTCCAATATGCGGCACTTCAAAAGTGGATACGAGGAGAGCATGCCGGGCAGACGGTCTCTGAGATGCTCCATCGATGGCAGCTCGTCTGGCGCATAGACGCCCGCAATCACAATCACAGGCGGCACGTCGACATTGGCTCGTGCGACGGAGAAGCGCTCCATGCGACCGAGGGGCCGTTCCATTGCAGCTGCTCGCTCGACTTTGGGAAGGTCTGCTAGCAGCAGGCAGATCTTGTGGGAGTCATTCCCAGTCCCGATAAGTCCGATCTGCGCGAACGAGCAGCTTCCTCGTGCCCGTGTTGCTCGCTATCGGTAATCATCCGCTCTCATCCGGTCTGTGATGTGTGGCATGATGCCTGATCTTGTCGTCTGCTTGGTCAGCCCGCTCCCCAGTCATTCCAATTCCTCAGATAGTCTTCGAGACTGCTTCGAGCTATTTACCCACGGGGTTGCTACTCAGCGTCCTGCAGAGATCAGCACCGACGATTGTTTTGCCGCCAGCGGACAGTAGCAGAGGTGCGAACGAGTGTAGCAAAGCGATTGGTCGCCTTGAGCCGGCTTCGAGTCCGTTGGATGTCCTGCAGGCCTGAAGATCGAATGGCAGACTGTGACGTCTCGAGCTTTCCCCGCGGTCAGCTGCCCAATCTGGCTACACCTTGTGCGGCCCGAGCGAGCTTCGAAGGCTTGCACGAGCCGACCTATGCTGGACCGCTCCTGCGGCTGGCAGCAACGATCGACGCTAGATGTAGGGTTGCTAGACACGGGGTCACCTCTTCTGGCGAAGAGCGCACGCAAGTCGTCGCTTCCACCTGTCCGCAGGCGCTGATCGTGCGCATAGCTGACTGCAAGTCAAGACAGAGATAGTGGTAGTGCCTCTCAGACTCGCCTCGGTGAAACACGATCACTCCGCATCAGCTCAGCAGTCCATTCTCAACGTCGAGCAGCTCGGGCCAATCGATCTCGTCGACAATGCTGTGACGCTCGACAACACGGCTGAGCTCAGACCGGTTTATTTCCCGGATGAAGCCAGTCGGTAGTCGATGATCCCCAGACATATCAGCTCAAGCTACAGCAGTACGCGACTGTTGCCGTCTCGTCTACTCGTCGATCGTCTCCTTCCAGGCTCTGAAGGGTGCGGAGCCAGCGGACACTCTTGCTCATGTCCTCACAGAGCGACCTCGGGCTGCCCACACCTCTCTCAACTCGTTCGCCGTACGCTGCTTTGGTCAGGATCAGTCGACAGCGTGTCATGGACAGGAAGACATTGACTATATCCTGCCAGGTAAGCCACAATGCTCTCTCGAAAATCGCGCTCATCGTCAACAGAGTCGTCGAGCGACTGCTCGACTTGCCAGCTTACTTGGATGAGCTATCACTACGGAAGAGGCTATTGAGCGTGAGTCCTTAACTCGTGCTGCCGCCAACCTGTTGTCAGATGATGTATCGAACTACAACATTCTACTTGCTCTATAATCAAGCCTGTGATTCGGATGCATCTGGTTCGGTGAGGCCTTCCCGCTGGACGATGTTGACGTGGTCTTCCCATCGGATTCGGTTCACAATGATAGTGCCAGCAGTCGCACTGAGGAAGAGTGCCACGGAAGCTCCGAGCCAGAGACCGTTAATCTTGAGGTGCGCGGTGAAGCACAGCACGCCGCCCAAAGGTACCCCGATTCCGAGCAGACAGACGACGTTGAGCCACGCACCGATCCATGGCAGGCCTGCACCACGCAGGACGCCTGCAGTGACGCCCGCCAGACAGTCGAAGACTTGGAAAGCGCTGACGAGAGGCAGACTGTTCGCGACGATCTCGATGACCTCTGGGTCGCTCGCGAACACTCTGCCCCACTGGTTCCGCAGAGAGAAGATGACGATGGCGCTGAAAACGCCAATGAGGACGGAGATGATCATACTTGTCTTTGCAGACACTTTTGCGAGGTCTGGTCGCTCTGCGCCGAGTAGATTGCCCACACGCACAGAGGCTGCGATGTTGAGCGACATTGGCAGTTGGTAGAGCTGTGCGCTGATCAGACCAGCACTACCGCTGGAACGAGCAACTCACCAAGGTTGCGGTAGCGATGCAGACCGACATGCTGGCCAGATAATCCGCGCCTAATTGCGATGACATGAGGAAGATGGCTTCCCAAGTCCACCATTCTGATACTGTCTGAGCAAGACTTGCTAGCCCCAGCTTGGTCATCTGTCCAAAGTTGGTCAAGGCGCGGGCTGTGAAGCCAGTGTGGCCCTCGCGCGCATGCATGCCGGCGTATGCTGCAAGCAGTCCAGCAGACAGGCTGCTCGTGATAAGATAGCTTATGGGAGTGCCCAGGTAGCCGATGCGCAAGGCTTCAACGGGTCCAGAGACGAGAAGGTACGACAAGACGATGTTGATGGGCGCTATACAAGCGATGACGATGGCGGGGGCACGCATGAGGTTCATGCTCTGAAGGTACTTCCTGAGCACTTCGAAGACGATCATCGGAAAGATGGCGAATCCCTGAACGCGCAGGTACTTGGCAGCCAGGTAGGAGATTTCTTCACCTTGCCTGAGGAAGAGGAAGATTTTCTCTGCTGCCAGTGACATGACGAGACATTGTACGATAGCGAGTGAAAGCAGCATGAAGAGCATCCGCTGTGCGTGTAGACTTGTCTCCTTTGGGTGGGAAGCCCACGAGTGAGGACATAGCGTGTCGAGCGCTCCGCTGAAGCCGACGCTCAAAGATATGCCGAGCACATTGAAGGTGACCAGACTGATTGTGCTGGCCGCCAAGTATTTGGTGCCGAGATGGCCGAGGAGGAAGACAGAGACACTGTACAGGGACCATTCCAGCAGCTGAGTGATCGCAATCGTCCGCGTCGCTCTCAAGAGGATCCACGTCTCACTGCGCGAGATAACCTCGACAGCCGAATTGGGAGGCAGCAGGCCTTTGATATGACCAGCTTCGTTGTCCTTGCCAGGAGGCAATAGCGCCGTGTGCTCGTCTGCCATGTCGTGAACAATGAGGAAACGATAGACGGCACTCGCTTCACATCCTGTCAAGCGGAGTCCGCGGAGAAGCGGTGACTCGAAATACGAACCACGTGTGAGCGCGCGTGCCAGAGATAGATCGATAGCGTCGATAGCCCGCCACGCGTGGCGCAGATCAAGCTATCACGCCCGAGCGGTCAAGCACGTCGGGTCCTTTCTTTGCATTGCAGTCAAATGTACAAGACTAGTGCGTCGTGATGTGTGTATAGAGCGTATGCTAGTTGTCGGACGATCTTGCCAGGAGCTGCTTGAGTGCCTTGCCAGCGGAATCACGTCCCACTGGACCGGAGAGGAGACGAGAGCCGCCTGCCTTGATCTCGTCCCACCTGACGAGACTATCGCCGATGATGATCTTGACGAGCCATTCTTGAGATTGCTCCCATGCCGAGCCAGCCTTGGACTGTAGCTTTTCCTTGCTCGTCAGGACGATAGCAGGCACATCTGGGTACGTCTTGCGAGATCGCTTGAGCTCGAGGTACGAACGAGAAGTGTGTCGATGTGCTTCAGCTGACTCTTGCAGAGCAGCTCGCAAGATTGGCGCGTTCAAGCCAGAGGTGACAGTCCCGAAGATTCTGCCCTCTCGAGAAGCTCGTCCGGGCAGGAAGATGATCTGCAGCCATCGCTTGATGCCGAGAGGCGAGACAACGGCGCCGAGAACTGCGACAATGTCAGCCGTGCTCGCCAAGGACAAGCAACGAATACATACTGTTGCTGAAAAAGAAGCGCCAGGTTCGGGCTAGCGTCTGGGCATCCGGGCTGAAATGGGTCAGCTCTGTTGAAGCGTCGAGATAGAGAATCGATTCGACTACACTGGGATTGCGGGCTGCAAAGACGCGAGAGACGAGTGCGCCATAGCCTGCGCCGACGAGGACGAAAGAGCTGCCCAACGGAACCGCGCTTTGGATCTCTGCCATCACGCCGGCTTGGACAAGGGCAGACTCGAGCGAACGGACGGTCATGGCCAGCTCGGCGCTCGGTGCGACGTCGCTGAGTCCGTAGCCGGGTCGATCGTAGATGCATAGCCGGTAAGCAGTCCCGTTACCGTCGAGATGTTCCATAGCATCAACAGCCCAACTGGATTCGACAGAGGCAGGAATGCCTTTGTCAGAGTCGAAGAGAACCGTCTTGATGTACCGGGGTTCGCGGACGGGTGTGCCAAGAAAGCGACAATCGAGATGAAGCCTGAAGTCACCTGGGAAGATTCCCTTATCGTCTGATCGATCATGGTGGCGTAGCGTAGACGGTGAGTTGACGCTGAAGCTGGAAGGATTGATCTTGTACAGGTCTGTACTTTGCTGGTGCACGACAGTGGAGTCGTAGGCCCGTAAGATGAGATCGAGCATGATGAGCGCAAGGGCGACAGTGGTGGCGAGCTGCAGTACAAAGACGGGCAGCGTGATCGTCAGGAGGGAGAAGAAACTCTTGAGATTCTCGCCAGCGCGGGCGAAGAAGCCGACCTGTTCTGCCAGTGCTTGCTGACGCTGATAGATTGGCAGATCGGGTGCATCTTCCTGCGGCAGAACTGACGTCGCAGCTAGGGAATGGACATAGCTCACAAAGTTGATGATGAGCAAGATCAAAGTGAGCCAGCCCTCTTCGAGTCTGAGCTGCCTGTTGACGCCGACGAGGACGACGTCGACGAGGATGAGGATGGCTGAGAGCAGGCTGAAGAGCTTGGCCGGACCAGCAGGAAAGTCTAGCGGGTCCGAGTAGTAGATCATGCTCAGCAGGCCCGACAGAAAGCTAAAGATGGACAGCCAGAGCGGCAAGAAGAGCGAGCCGCGATGTGACGGTAGCAGGTAGACAAACTGACTGTGCGTTATGGCCAGGCAAATGAGGACGAGGAAGGCGAGAGACGCCCAGGTGATGACGGCCGAGAAGAGAAAGCTCAGCCTGAGCAGATACGGCCTCGTCTTTGGCGGCTCAAATCCTGCGCCTGCCGTCAACGGTGGCGGCGGCGTCGGTGTAGAGCCAGCGAGCAGGGGTGTCTGCTCGCTAGCATGAGGCGAATGGGACCGAGGATGAGGGAAAGCAGAAACGGTCATGGCCCTGTCCGTGTCTGCCGGTATCCTGATATCCTCTGTGGTCCTTGCCGACTTGACGCTCCCCCCGCCGTTGCTGCTGGAGGAAGGATAAAAGTCTGTCAGCTTCGCCTGAGCCATCTTCTGGGTGGCAAGGACGAAGATTGCCTGGGCCGGCCGAGCGCACGAGTTGCGTATGCGAGCGAGCGATGACGGCAGAATTCAAGCGTATCCGGGAAGAGGTGCCCCCTCTGCAACTCGCTGGCGTTGCCGGGCGTCGCGCGCCTGGCTTGAGCAGAAGAGCGCCGCTTCGCAGCTGCCCGACATGCAGACTGCGGCCGACCAGGAGATGCTCGACAGCCGGCCAGCCGATGCAATCTCGGAAGATCAGGCAGAGGCACGCGAGGAAGCGAGTCATGCCATGGCCGACCTGGCCCAAGGCCATCATCTCTCAAATGGATCAGCCGGCGCGAACCAGCTCATGCAAGGCATCTCTGCAGACGCACTCGCCGTCCTACCCGGTGCAGATCTTGGCCCGGACGATCTGCCGTCTGCGGCTGCACACGCTGCGCTCTATCGTCCGCTCAACGTCAAGGATGCCCTGTCGTATCTGGACGACGTCAAGCTGCGCTTCCGCGACGTGCCCGAGGTCTACAACCGCTTTCTGGACGTCATGAAAGGTGCGCTACTGTTCTGCGTGCTCGTTTGGCCTGTGCTGACCTGGCTGGATTGCGAAGAATTCAAGACTCAAACGTCAGCGTGACTTGGATCGTCCACCAGACTGTCTGGCTCACAGAGGCTTGCAGGATTGATACGCCCGGTGTCATTGCACGGGTATCGACGCTCTTCAAAGGTCATCCGGCTCTCATACAGGGCTTCAACACCTTTCTACCGCCCGGCTACCGGATCGAGTGTCTGCCCAATGCCGACGGCACCCAGTCAGAGTGGATCACCGTCATCACTCCGGAAGGCACGACCCGGATCCAGGGTGGCCTGTCTCTGGACGAGACGACCGCCAGCTTGCATCTCGGCTTGATGCCACAGGGACCACCCGAGCTGGACGGGCACACCACTCCCGGTTTTGCTACCCCCGGCGCGGCAAACGTACTCAACGCTCTCTCCCATCCCTTCAATATACCTACAGGAGGCACGCGCGAGACGTCTGATCGATCGTGCCAGCTGACCGAAAAGACAGGTGGTACACCGACCATGATGGGCGCGCCAGGGCTTCTGCCGGGTACTCCGGGTGGCAAGGCGCCTATCGAGTTCAATCATGCCATCACCTACGTCAACAAGATCAAGAACAGATTCGTTGGCGAGCCAGATACCTACAAAAAGTTCCTCGAGATCTTACAAACCTATCAAAAGGAAGGAAGGCCGATTCAGGATGTAAGCCTTTCGTTCCACGGTCTTGCCAGCGCTGACCGCACGCCGGACGCTGCAAGGTATATGCGCAAGTGTCTGGCCTGTTCGGTCATGCAGAAGATCTTTTAGACGAATTCAAACAGTTTTTGCCAGACCCGGCTCAGCCCCAGGAGGATAATTATTTCGGCACGCCCGGCCAAGACCCATCGAATGCTGGCGCGTCTGGCATGTATGACCCTCACGCAGCTCTTCCAGGCCGAAGCGCGAGTGCGCATAGGCAAAAGTCAGACGGTCCTCCGCCTGCCAAGAAGAAACGCTCTGCTAGACCGGCGGGATCCCAGCTTGAAGATGCGAAGGGGCGCCCTCGAAAGCGAAAGCCCCCGACGACGGCGATGCCGCAAGAGCCGATGCCTTTGCCCGAGCCACTCTATGCTCCTCCGCTGCCCACTAGAACCATGCCACCTGCTTATAATTTGTCTAATTATGGTGTGCAGCTCCCGCATCACCTGCCGATTATTCCACCCGTTCCACCTCCGATCGAAGCTGACGAATCGTCGTTCTTCGAAAGGGTTGCAAAGTGGATAGATGACAAGAAGACATATCACGACTTTCTCAAACTGCTCAATCTGTTCGCACAAGATTTGATCGATTTGCCCGCCCTCGTGTCTCGAGCCTACCTGTTCCTAGGTCAAAATCCAGATCTTTGGGCCCAATTCAGAGGTATAGTAGGCTGGAACGATGGCTACGCTGGCCCGGGTCGAGTGCTGCAAGAGACAGGCGAATGGGTCATCACCAACGTGCCCACTGCAGACACAAGCTGGACAGATGCAGGCCAGGCCGATTCTGCTAAATTTGGACCAAGCTATCGCAAGCTACCCAGCACCGCACGAGAAGTGAACCAACCCTGCTCGGGGCGTGATGCACTATGCTGGGATGTGCTCAATGACGAACTCATCTCACATCCTACCTGGGCGGCAGCAGATGACGGCTTCTTCATCGCGCACAAAAAGAACACGTGGGAAGAAAATCTGCAGCGGTCAGAGGAGGAGCGTTTCGAATATGATTTCCATATCGAGGCCAACGCTCGTACGATAGCTTTGCTGGAACCGATAGCTGCTCGTATCCAGCTCATGGATCCCGAAGATCGCATTCCGTTCCGGCTAAAGACGGGCTTAGGCGGTCAATCGAAGAGCATCTATCAGCGCGTAGTCAAGAAGGTCTACGGTAAAGAGCACGGCGTCAACGTCATCCATGCGCTTCATGAGAATCCTTGCGTCGCAGTACCGATCGTGCTCGCCCGACTCAAGCAAAAGGATGAAGAGTGGAAGCGAGCTTTGCGCGAGTGGAATCGAGTGTGGCGCGAGATTGACGCCAAAAACTTTTTCAAGTCACTCGATCACAAGGGTGCCGAAGCAAAGGTCCAGGACAAAAAGGCGGTACAGATGAAGACATTTGTCAGCGAGATAGAGACCATTCGTAGGGAGCAACAGCAACGCAGTCTGATTGGCTCGCTTGATCGCGAACAGCCGCCGACGCAGCAGCTCGCTGCTCAGATAGAAGATAGCAGCATACTCTTTGACATTGTCAAGCTCTCGCTCTCCTATCTAGATCGCGTGTCGGCGACTGGCTATTCACTCCTCGACAAATCTCGCATCGAAGCATTGCTCAAGCTCTACCTCCGGGATGTCTTCCTCATACCACAGCTCGAGGTCGATAAGAACATACAAGCTGCGGTCTTTGTTGCCACAGACGCTGCCTCCGATGTTGATCCGAGCGAAGACGGTGCATCTAATGCCGGTGAGGAAGCGCCAACGCCTCCCATTGCCGGCAAAAAGGGCGCTGCCCGACGTGCTGCCGACCTGCGCAAGCAAGTGCTGCGCAACGCAGATCGAACTGCCCGCGGACGTAAGGGCGAAGCAAGCGCTCCCGTCTCGCCCATGCTCTCCTCGCCGGCTCTCGTTGCAGATCCTGGCTCACCTAGCGCAATTTCGACAGATGGAACAGAGGATCTCAATCTGCCAGATGCCACTGCAGACGAAGATATGCCGCCCGTGCCGGCTACAAATGCGGGTCTGGATGGGATGGAGGGCGTCGAAACTGTCGATGCGCTGCCGGTGCAGTCCACGATTGAGGTCGAGACTAGCACGTCTCCGCTTCCTCTCGTCGAAGGCGCGGAACCTGTCATTGCGATCACGCTGACCGAGGAGATCGCTAGGCGGTCTGACAGGCCGACGTGGAACTTCTTCTGCGGCTCGTCACAGTATGCACTCGTTCGTCTCTTGCATTTCCTGTACGATCGCTTGTGGCAGCTCAAACGGACTGCGACTGTCCTTTCCTTGGCGCGCGTCGCACCAAGCTCACACCCGCAAGCCGCTCCAGTGTTGTCCACGAAGGGCGTCTATCATACACCAAGCATTGATGCTGATGCATTTTACGACAATCTGCTGGCGCTCTGCGAGCGCTTCTGCAATGGCGAGCTTGATTCTCACAAATTCGAGGATGCCGCCCGTAATCTCTTTGGTACTGAGGCTTGGCGTATCTTTTCGGTGGACAGCGTTATTCGCAGCATCATCCGCACCGTCAGTCGCTCGCTTGTCCTGCCCGTGCAACCGATGCTGATGTCTCGCCGCGAACAGGCTCATCATCTAAGCGACCCGCAGCATGTCAATGCGGCAGCGTGTGAGCGGGTAGCACAAGAGCTCGCCAAGGATCGAGCAGACGATGCCACTAGTCGGGCCAGGCAGGTCGGCTATCGCTCGCGCGTCGAGTCGGCACTCGGCAGCGATGCAAACTTTTATCGCGTTGAAACTGTGCGTACTGGCTCATGTCTGTCTGCTGATCTGGCGTTAATCTTGTACTGCAGGCCGTGCGACATGACACGCTCTACATAGGATATCAGCTGCTTGGTCGCGACGATTTGCTTCCGGAAGACGAGCACACAGCCAAGGATCAGTGGGAAGCGTATCTGCAGAGCTACACACGCGATTTCAATACCGAAGGACTGCCAGCGCAAGCCTGGCGAGCGGATGGCACACTGAGGAGCTCTGTTCTATTGCCTAGGTATGCGCCTTCTCGAGATGGGACGCACGTCTGATGAGATCTTCAGAAACGTGCGAAATGCTCAGTTGGGCTCGGCCGAAACGCCTAAAAGTCAGATTGGACTCGAGTCGCGCGTCTGCTTGAGATCGTACAGGATGTTTTTCGTCAGTGGCACCGGCGATACGCTTCATCGCAAGCGGGAGGAGCCCACGATCGGCGCGGGTCGTAAGCTAGAGATCTTCCGTCAGTGGCTTGATACAACCTTGCAGCAAAAGCAGGTAGATCAAGAGGTGACTATGGCGCAAGAGGTGCCTGATATCGCACTGCCGGCAGAAACCTCGTCTGTGCGCGACGAGGATGTGATTGTATGATACACATGCATTGGGATCACAAGCAACAGTGAGGAGAAGGGGTCGTTAAATCGCGCCCAAAGGATCGCTATGCGTGCTTTTCTCAGTCTGTGACGCCTGTGACTGCCTTTTTGGAGATGCGGTGTGCGGCGGTAGCCTATCTGGTAGATTCGCACTGAAGGGAACTCGAGGCAAGCCCGTCGCAAAATGGTCATCCCGAGTCGACAGCAGCAAACTGGGACTCGCCCGACGCATCGAGGATGGCTGTACTTGATCAAGCGAATTTTTGACAGCTTCCAGAGGACCCAAGACACTGGCGTCGAAGCCGCTCGAAGTGCCCTTTAGCACGTCGCGTATATGCCGCATGATGGTGACGGTCATGAACAGAGAAGTAGCGGAATCGGACGACAAGGTGCTCGTTCTGGTCGGATCGTCCAGATTGGGCGTGACGGGCGCGGCGATCCGCTCAATTACGCTCGTGCATAGATCAAGCGCATTGGCCATGTTTGCGTTGCCGGCTCTATGCGCTGCTAGCTCGGCTGCGTAGTCCCGAATGCCGTTTACGCTGGCGGTCGGCTGCATCATGCCTGCAGCCTGGCTAGTAGCCAGAGCATTTTGATAAGCGTCGACGTTGCGCCTGATTTCCGTAAAGGCAGACAAGACGGCCTTGTTGATTCCAGCTGCCTCTGCGCGTGACCAGACCGTCTTTGCAAGGTCGCTCATCGACGTGAGCTCGTTTGCGCGGGCAGGCGCATCTCCTATGGGCCGCGGGGTGCTCGTGACTAATCTTCTTGGAGGGACCTGCATCGAATGAGGTGTGAGTCCTGCGCGCCCATTTTGCTCTCGGACCGTAAGACCGCCAGTAGGATTGCTGTTGTCGCGCAGGAGGATGGCTTGCTGCAGCAAGAGAGGGACCTCTAGCTCTGAGTCACTCGGAATCGGATAGCGCAGCAGGGCTTGCAGGTAGCTTGAGTAGTCGGCGGCTAGTACTGCTCGGCACTGTCAATGTGTGTTGAAGAATCAAGATGGTCAACACTTACGTTGATCTCTGATGCGCTCAAGCAAAGCCAAACAGACAAAGTCGAGCAATTGAAGCGAGGGATCCTCCGCGAAGAGCCCGTCCCAGAGTCGCAAGACTGATTGAAGGGGCAGCTCGCGCGAAAGCAGAAGTCTCAGCCAGCGTATCCCCCAAATTTGAGGTTCTATGCCGAGCTGGTTCTGATGAGTCCAGAGCTGTTCGTCGATTGCACGCAGTGACCGATCATGGATGCGCTGACATCGCTCGACGATGGGCTGTACGTGTCTAGTGGCATCTTTGAGGGATGTGAGGCCAAGACCGGGATTGGTGTGAGTGACAAGCGGGACGAGTGTGGTGTGGTCATAAAAGGAGGCAATGGATCGCATGAGGATCTGGAAGAGTGACCATGTGTCATGTTCGACGCGGGCCCTGTCCAAGACGAACATGGCTCGTACTCGCTCGCTCTTGCATGGGAGTGAATCGCGGTCAACGATTGCATAGAGCAGAGCGAGGATTTCGTGCATCCCTTGACGATAGCCGATGCCCTCGTTGAGCTTAGCCCAGACGAAGAGCAGATCTGTCATTGTGTCCTGTACGAGAGCATCGCGGAAGAAGGCCAGCTCGGGGAAGCTGCTAGCACATCAGCGCAGTAGACGGTAAAGCATTGCACGACGGACGTTCTGTCGACATCTTGCCTGATCATCCTTCGAAGCTCCATGTCCACAAACCAGGCTTTCCAAGGCGACTTTCAGGCCATCAGCGAGGCACGACTGTCGGACATATCAGACTCACGCTCGAGTCCAGTGCCAGTGGATTATTGCGCGTCAAGTCAAGGTGAAGCCGTTCTGCCGAGATGGGAGAGGTCCGGAGGGTACCGTCCCGAGCTTGCTTGGCCGTTGAGAGATAATCGCCGACGCCCTTGCCGTCTGGACCGCTGAGGAAGCGGTCTGCAAGCTCATCCCATTCTGAGCGAGTGCGTTCGAGACTGAGCGCCCAGAGTGGAGCGCGTGTGCTGTCTGGCGAGGCAAGAGGCAGGCTGAGCGTTCCCAGACAGCAGCGCCAGTAGATGGACCGGAGAGCAGTCGCGGGACAAGGCTGAGTGCTTGTGCTAGTCGATGGCAAGAGCGCAAACTGCTTTAGCTGCTCGAGAGTACGTGGGGAGGGGGCCGCTGTCGGGAAGAGCTCGTCGAATGCTCGCAGGGTGTCATCCTCCAGTGGCCTGATCAGCCAAGAGGGTACTGCCTCCTCGGGCTCGGCCATTTGCAGCAAGCCAGGCCGTCGGCCGTCGTCAACGTCGTCTCTCTCGCGATGTTGACGCGCTTCTTTGATCGATGGCATCATCGCCGACGATGGCGGCCTCAAGACTGCTGAGATGCACCTGCGCTAGCCTGCGCTCGCTCGGCACGAGCGCACGCGTGAAGCAGCCACGCACATTGCCTGCAACACGCTTCTCGTCCGTCCAGCCACCCGAGATACCGTCGACGATTGTCGAGAGCTTCAGACAGGAGCAAGACAGCATTCCTTGGTTCGTAGATCCTTCGTATGAGCCAGGCAAGGCTACACCGAGTCAGCGCACGCCCGAGCACACACGACGCGCTCAGCCACGGCCTGACAAGCTGCCGGAGAGGCTGTGGCAGCTGCACGCGCATCTGACTGAATCGCCGCTCTTTGAGGCTTCCGCGACGACTTTCATCGACGCCAAAGCAAGCACGAGCGCGGACACCCTCGAAGACATGACAGGCGGCTCCGTATGGGACTGGGTCGTCGTGCTCGAGATGGCGTCTGGCAGAGAACGCGGTCTCAGATCTGCGACTGGCCAAGTAGCCGAATGGGTCAGTGTTTTCTGTGCTGTCTTTCTCCGACAAGTATGAATGTCACCATGCCAGGCGAGAGATGTGCCAGCTGTGCAAGGCAAGAGGAAGCGCGTAGTGGCAATCGAAGGACTGGAGCCGCCAGAGCCTACCTGGACCCTCGTCGACGGTGGCGAATTCGTCGTCCACCTTTTCACGACAGAGGCACGCAGGACAATGGCCATCCGAGGTGATCAGTCTGGGAATCAAACGCAACAGTACTGAGTACATGCAATCGAGGAGTGTACATCCAATCGCCTAACGAGCGATCATGACAGGTGCGAAAGAGGCGAATAAGTTAGGAGCGCGGTCTCTGTATGAGTGTCCGAGCTGGCTTTCCTGGCGAGATTGACTCAATCATATCTCGACACGACGGACGACTCGCTCGAGTTGGTCCTCCGGTCGTGCATCTCGTGCTCGTCCTCGTATGCCTCAGAGCCAGTGCCATCGCGCGATCGAGTGTTGTAGGATCGGCTACCTGCGCCTGTGCCAGATCGGCTGGACCGTTCCGAGCGTGTTCGACTGGAATAGGATGTGCCAGATCGGCCAGATCGGCTGCCGTAGCCACTCGTGCCGTACCCTCTGGACCGCTTCGAAGAACGGCCTTCGTCGACGACAGAGTTGTCGTCGTGCACAGACATGTCGTCCCAAGTGTAGTGCTTCTCGTCTCTCGGCCGTTCCTTGGCAGGCATGGCGATGAGCAGGAAGATGAAAGCCAAGATGGTGCAACACACTGCGGCCAGTCCAAGCCAGTTGCAGTTGCCCAGCCGGGAGGAGACTGTGCCATTGGGGAACTGCTGGTACATCCGACTGTTGGCTTGTGAGTAGACGATGAAGCTGATAAGCAGTGAGATGGCGCCGATGCCTGTGTTCGCCCTATCAGACACATACGACTCACGAGCGGGCAGAGGGAACCTGCCGAAGAGCATGAAGATCAGGACGAGGGCGATGATGGTGACCAATCGGAAGGGCAGAAAGGCAGCCTGAAGTGCCAGCAGGTTCTGACCGAACGCTGCAGGAGGGCGGCGTCAGATTGAAGATCCCCAGCAGATCTGTCGTGTGACTTACTCAGGACGTAAAGAATGAGAGCAGTCGATAGCGGCTTGCCCACGATGACAGTCGTTGCAGGTCCGCTGCCAGTATATCCTGGCAGTCCGGCGGCATCTACCGGACCAGTGGGTGAGCCAAGAGATCATCGAATCTACATCACGCTCGACTGACTCAACACGTAGCCGACCGATGAATGCGGGCAGCTCTCGACGCCCTGAGGGTTGCGGACACAGTATCCCCATATGCCAGCTCTGACGAGGGTGCCATCACCGAGGGTGGTGGAGAGAAAGGTGAATTGCTTGAAGACCGGGGTAGATATACAGATGATGAGGAACATGACAGCCGATGCCGTCAAGAAGGCGACGGCGATGACTCTGTTGACCGCATTGCCGACACCCATGTCTGTCGGTGACCGTCGAGCCCTCTGCCTTCGCCTGGATGTGTCGACGACTTCTGTCTTTGATTGGCCGTCGCACACCCCGCATCATGCCAATTGGAGATAGTGGCGCGCCACACGGCTACTTCGAATCCAGACCAGTCGTGTGGCTGGTAACCGGGGACCCGGTGCCATATAAAGGCGATCTAACAAGGATGCGCCTGTGTCTGCTGCTGCCTGCTCTGTCGTATACCCCGTCTGTATTCCCTCGGTCACTAGCCGTGCGAAGATTTGCGACTCGGACGTTCTGCGACGTCATTGACGCTTGCGAAGTGGTCTGTGATGAGCTCAGGCCTGTTCATCTGGTCGACGCTGTCAGAATTCGGGCTACCGTGCCCGAGAGCATGATCCTCATGTTTCTCAATCCTGAGCAGTATCCGGTCTCCCATGCGACCTGTTCTACTCAGCCGTCTCTGCGGAAAGTCAAGTGTGCGGCCACCCTGTCGCTCGTGACCGATCAACAAATGATCTACAGGATGTCCCAAGACACGCAACTCGACATCCTTGACGATGGCAACGCTAGCACGTTGGCCATCAAGCACTGTTGTCGTGCCTTTGTCAGCCATCAATTTGACTTGGGCTATCTCGATAGAGAGTAAATCGATACCCTCTCCCATGCGCAGTCTTACAGAGAAGCCACAGTCTTGATTACCGGGGACGCTCGGCTTACATGCGCTGTGACTTTAACAACTTCCGGGGTTCGGACGACCCACACCATCGAATTTGGTGTTCCCAATTTTTTCCAGAGATCAGTCAGTCGCCTCTGCAACCACCGAGGCTCTGTCTTACCTCATGCAGTCACGCGAGCTTGCACCATACCTGTCGGAATGCCATGCGGAGCCGAGTGGTGGCCGACAGCAGGCCGGAAATGTGCAGAGTATACGCCGGATGCAAACTAGCGAGTTGACTGCATACTGTGTTTGCAACATCAGCCCGCGTCAAACTGAAATGTGCAAGCAAGCGCTCGGCAGAGACTGCTTCCATCGAGCGCTTCGGTGAGTCTGCCGTCTCAATGCTCGCTGCGTCGGTCATGCCCGCTGCGCCGTCCTGAGTGATGCTAGGGCAGGCCCTGAATCAATAGAGAGCGTCCTCAGAGCTCGTCAATCGTGTACATCGACGCACTAGGTCGCTTTCGCTTCCGCCGACTCAGACTCATACGCGGGCATCTGTACGCGGCCACAAAGGCAAAGTTGGGTATACTTGACATGCTTCTTCGACCTGCTCATGGCCAGCAAGCAACTCGCATGCTTCAGCTATCAGCAGATCCTTGCTTCACCTATTGATCATGTTGCTGTCTGCAATGCAGGACTTGCTCGTCATAGTACAACAACACGGTGCTCAGCGCTCTGCAGAGCACTCTTGCCTGATAACTCATCTATTCGCAAGAAAGTGTTGTCCTCGCCATCGACGAGACGAGCGATCGGAAGTGGTCTGGATTCGTCTGGTATGTCTCTTCAAGCAGCGATATTTCGTTTAGTTCAGTAGATTCGAGGCCCGGAAAGCTGGCTCCCCGATAGAGCGAGTGACGCTGGCAGAATTGAAGTATCTTGCGCCACCATACATCCTCGATCAGCGTTTTTCCATTACCGACAATGATCAGCAACTCTTTTGGTCTTGTGATCGCAACGTTGAGACGCTTCGGCTGATGGATTAAGCCGCGATTTCGAAGGGCATCGTCTGCCAAAAAGTCGACACGTCGTGACCGTACAGTAGAGATGATGACGACACGGCTGCTCGACAGGTTTCAGCTCTCAGCTCTGCTCAGCGATTGTGCTTCGCCGCTCACTTTTCAGCGCCCTGAAGGGCTTCCACATTGCCTACGTCAACCTGACTCAGGCCACGCGATCGTAGCGCCAGTCGAACGCGCCAGACTTGCTCTCGGAAGGGCGAGATGACGGAAATCTCGCTGGGCTGAAGCCGTCCTTTGAAGCTTCCTAAGAGCGAGCTGACGTAAGCCACAACTCGATCGACTTCTGTGACGTTGTACCAGCTCGCGCCCTCATCGACCCAATCTTCTTCGCCGTCGACGCCGTGGAACAACAGCGGTATGTGAGAGCCAGACAACCCAGACCAGCTGAGTAACGGAGTAGCTTTGATCTGTTCTGCTGCTTCCGCCCTCAGCGAGTTGTCGTAGAAGAGCGCGCTAGGCATCATGAGAAGACCGGGGTGCGAGCGGTAATTGCGGGTGAGGTCTGCAAAGTGCACGGGTCGAGGAGGCAAGGGCGATCTGCCAGTCCGGCTCGTTCCCTTGGATCTCGCGCTCGGATGTTCAGCATAGAGAGGCAGCTCAGACAGGCGTTCCAGAAGTGACTGATCGAAATCGTGCGCTCTGGCTTCCTCGCTGTCAATTGTCGGACCAAGCTGCTTGACATCACCACACAGCACAATTTGCGGTTGGCGGACACGATCGTCGAGCTCGCCAGAAGGTAGCATGACGGCTAGCGGTAGGAGCACCTCTGGCTCACAGCACTGACCGGCTTCATCTACTAGCAGATGCGTGAAATGCGGCTGGGCAACTTTAGACAACGGCGCAAGTGGATGTATGCTCCGCATCACATTTCGCTCAATCTGTTGCAATAGGCCGTTGGTACAGCCTACGTGGAGGAGCATCTGGGCGTCCAGACAGGTTGTGACGATGACGCGCTTGGCGAGCAGAGCTTGCAAGGATGGCATAGCGAAGCGATCATCCTCGATATGTGCAAACATGAGGAGGTCATCGACGACCTCTGTGAAAGGCCTGCTTGCGTCTTGCAGTCTCAACATGACAGAAGGATCAAGGTGGCTTCGCAAGCGTTTAGCGAGCGTGTCGGCAGAAGGGTTGCTGGAGCCGACGACGAGCAGATGGGCGTTAGGATCGTGTTCGAGTATCTGAAGAACGCACTCAACCAGCGTCTTGGTCTTGCCTGTTCCGGCCGGGCCATGGATTAGATAGGGCACTCGCCGGGTGCGCAGGGTAACATCTGTGATCGCTCGCCTTTGCTCGGCGTTGAGATGCTCGTCTCGCCACCGCTCGAGCGAATGCAGACTGCTATATCCTACTCGGGATGCAAGTTCCTCTGTCGGGAACAGCCAAGCTCTTGCTTGCTCCTGCTTAGCTGGACTGGGACCCCCGGGGTAATGACTAAGGGGAAAGTGTGAAGGGTCTAGCAGGGACTGGTAGAGCTGGAGCGTTTCGTCTATTGCAGAAAAGTACTGCGACTGGGGCGTGAACTGGACGTTGAAGTAGCCAGACACCCAATTCTGCAAAAGGGCATCGCAACGAACGATGACTCGGCCTTGGACGCGCGAGATGGCGTGAACTCTGGCAGCGAAGCAGGTACCTTGAGCGGTCAGATGCTCCGGGTAGAGCTGCCGGAGCAGGATTCTGTCACCAATCTCGACGGGTGGCCAACCCTCGCGAATGTTTTTTGCATCAAATGCATATAGCTGTCGTGCCGGCGAGATTGCAGAGGCGGGCAACTGCTCAACCTCGAGAGTGGTCATGTATATATCTGCCGATGTGAGCACTTCCTTTCTGGCCCTGAACTCTTCATGGAGGATGCTCAGAAAGCGGAGACCGTAGTGCTCTTGCGATAGAGTGGGCAGATGGACAAGCCGGCCTGGGGATCGTGACATGGACCTTATGCTCGTCGCAGCCGTCGTTGCTGTTGTCTGCGAGGCGAGACTCGGAGTCTGGACAGCAGGAGGGGCAGGCGAAGGAGTTTGTGAGCTACGTGAGCTGTCGTGCTGAGCCCAGGCTGCTCTTGCGCTCGTCTGAGGCGACGAAACGGGCATTGGTCGAGCTTCTTGCAGAATGCCGATGTCATACTTGGCTTTGAACTGGGTCAAGAGATCTGCACAAATCGCGTGGCGGTTCGCCCTCTCTGCGTCGTAAGCTTCGAGCATCGACGACGGGCACAGAGATCCATTCCAGGCACGCCAGTCAACCGCAGGAAGCACGCCCGGATCAATCAGCGGGAAGGGCGCAAGATTGACGTCGCGGAGCCAGCGAGGAACATAGGCTTTCGCGAACCGATTCGCTCCTGCCCGCTCTTGTACCAGGCCATTGTGGCTCCGTGGTGGGTGAGCCATCGATGGCAACAGTGACGGTGACGTGTCACGCAGTTTGACATGTGACACGATCACTCTGATCACGCCGCGAGGACGACGCGCCTGGCTGGCCGGCGTTCTTGGCGCGCAGCACTTCCTTTGAACGGTACGACATCGAGCGCTGGTCGCTACACAGAGACGCATATCAAGCTTCGTAACACGACGCGAGACTCCGCTGGTCGGCGCTCGCTACACGCAACTCACACTGCAATCGACGCATTCACGCATTCACGCCTACGCATCAAACGGAACGCACGACAATGAAGGCCATCGTCTTGAGCCTTGCCATCCTCCTCACCTTGGCTAGCTTCGTCTCTGCGGGAGGAGCCTGCTGTGCGGGTGACACCACTTGCTGTAAGCTCGTGCACCTTCTGTGTCACGAAGGCGACTGACCGACATGATCGCAATGCAGCCGGCTGCTGGATGTGCACGGGATCCACCCTTCGCGAACTATGGGATGCTGCCACGCCGCTGCCTTCAGCTTGCTCGAGTCAGACGGGCACAAAGGCCCAGGCGACTTGCTACTGCGCAGCTTACGCAAAAGTAGCCAAGGCCTGGGCAGGCGGCGTGTGCTGCACCGAATTTGCGCCCACCTTTGCTGCTGCGAGCAATCTCTGCAACCTTGCCACCTACCCTGAAGCGCAGATCTCAGCGGCAGCACTCGCAAAGGCTGTCGCCGACGCAAACACCGTCGTCTACGACATCTGGCACAATGACTCTGGCACCGACGTGCCAAAGCTGTCCATCACCATTTCTGCATATACTGGCGGTGCAGTCGAGACAGCAGCGGCCTCAGCTGTCAGCTCCGTCGCGTCAGCGGTCGAGTCAGGTCTCGTCGGTAAGGCGGTTAAGAAGAGCAAGAAGCACAAGAAGCACAAGAAGACACACAAGAAGCACAAGAAGCACAGCAAGAAACACAAGCATTGCCGTCGCTCTGTGTCCGAGGACAATCCTCCACCGACGCGGACGACCGACGTCGCATTCCCGGAAGTCAGTATACTGGAAGATGAGCCTATCGACTTCTTAGGCCGCCGAGGTCAAGCCGTTAGCGGGCCTGTGCCTGCAAGCGCACTCCGGCTTCAGAAGAGGTACAATTGTGGCATCGACTTTCAAGGTGTCGCTTATCCCAGCACGACGCCTTCGTGGCTCGCTGCCGCATAAAGTTATTTGCGATCCCAGGAATGCATTTCTCGTCCGAGCTAGCGATGGATCTGCAGCTCACTGACTATGGACCGGTAACCACCTGCAATCCCCATCCTGGCCCCCTCTTGACTGCTGAGAGACCCTGCAGCCTTCGATGACCTCGCATTGTCCGATGGTACTATCGAGACCGAACACACGTGCGCAAAAAGGGGAGACCTTCTTGACTGGCCCTGCATTGCAAGCTACCTCGAAGGTCTGGGAAGAATAGGACGATGCGTCTATCGCAATTCAGCCTGAATGAGAAGGATCGACAACGATGAGCTTACCAGGTTCCACGGCAGTGATGAAGGCCATCTCACGCGAGGCATGGCAACATTCGGCGATCACGTCTTGAGCTGTACTCCAGATAGTCGAATCCATGCTTACGGTGGCCCAGGTACTGTAGTATACGGCGTCCGGGTTGCTTCTGCGTTGTTTTGCATAGCACGAGGGCTTGAATCCGATCGGGATCGAGCTCTGCGTAGTAGCATGAGCGCTGAGCAGCCAAGCGATGCGACTGACAGACACAAGAGACCTTGGACACAGCATACATTGTCGGACTCATTCGCAGGCTGAGCAGATACGGCGGCGTGGCTGCTTCGAGGATGAAGGGGGTGTCAAAGACTTTGCCGCTGCAGCGGATAGCGCAGGAGGATGTGCCATAGCAGTATCGTCGAGTCACGATGGCATGCGTGCTCGCAGATAAGAGAGCCGACAGTAGAAAGAGGCTAGCCATGTCAGAGTGATGGGGTGGGCCAACTCAGTCAAAGTGTCACGTGTCAGCTGCTTGCGTGAATGACCGCGCCGATGTCGTCTTCACTTCTTGCGACAGCGGGCGTGCATCTCCCTGCTGAGGTTGCATCCTGCGTCGTCTCGCCTTCCTCGCTATTCTCAGCAACTGGATCTGCTGCTGCTCAGCCATAGCCACTGGTCTCCTGTCGTGCGATGATAATGGCGATAGCGTCAAAACGATCTGACTGCTTGGATATGGCTTTGGCGATTCGCAAAACTATCGCGAATTATCGTCAGGTTATCATAGTGGATATGACGAAGACGCCGAGATCGACTTGACAGTCCAGCAATTGGCCGTTCGCTCCTACGTCGAGGTGGTACGCTTCTCTTGCTATCTGCGCGCCTCCGCCAGCTGAACGGCCAGGATATGCCAGCAAAGGTGTTTTGCGCGTCACTCGATCAGTACCGTTGGGCAACCTCGCTCGATACTTTGGATATATGATTCTCGTGGTCAGCCGCCCGTACAAACGATACTATTTGCACTGCTGCCGTACCTTCACGACCACCAGGTTTGAGCTTCATCTGACAGTAGCCCAGCCATTTCGCAGCCTGCCCGACAAGACTACATGATACGTATCCTGCGTAGCAGAGGACAATGACGGGCTATGCGATCGTCCGTTTGGCGTGTCGTCGCGATCTATGGGCTGATCGTTGCGCAGGCTCTCAGCCGGATCACTTACCACCAGGTGCTGCCTTCTCAAATCGGCTGAAGTTAGCCGATGTGACTTCAATGTCAAATATCAATGCAGCCTACACGGACCTCATGCAAGTTGTAGCAAGATGGAAAGATGATAACGCTGCCTTGGTCAAGGCGCGCTTCATGCTCCGTGCCATCCTTACCGTAGATCAAATACAGCAAGATCTTGCGCTGGTCCGACGTACGCAAGCAGTGGGCAGGATTGAGTTCCGGGCAGTGGGCAGCGATCGTATCAAAGGATCAACTCGCATTCAACGTCACCGCGTTCGACGATCATACGCTGTGGCTCGATGGCGGCAAGGGAGTGTCGTACTACAGTCAGCTACAGGTTGAAGGCTTTTTCATTCACTACGCTCCCGCTCGAGTGCGCTTCAGCGTACGACCCAAAGATATTGAAATGGCCAGATGCTGTGATGCAGACATTTTGCTGGATATAGACATTCCTCTCGAATCTGATGGTAACCTCGAATTGTCGCACCAGCAGCATTTCACTGACATACGTGCAAGACCGCTGCTTTGTGCAGCAGGAGAAGATGACAATCTCATGTGGCGGTCCCATACGCGACCAACGAGTGTGATAGCACGCATATATGGTCAGATTCAACGGATATGCTAATGCTACGAACAGGTTCACTTGATTTACGAAGCAAGTTGCAGCCAAACACGTAGGCTTTGCTTATCGATACTCACAGCTGAGCGCACGAGCTGTCAAGGGGATCTCAAATGGACGATGGAGGAGGACGATAATGGGTTTGCGACTGCGTAGCTGTACTGTATGTACAGGCTAATGGATATATCTTGAGGACCATTTGACTCTGGCCTCGCAGGACATCCATCCCGTGACAGCTGCACGATGTCAGTCAGGCTGATAGTATTACAGGGGCTCGTCTGACCAATCAGTGGTGAAGAGGCGGTTGCAGTAGCTATATCGCGGCTTGTCAACACTATGTGTGATGCAGGGTCCGGACTCACCGTCGCAGCTCGGCAGTGCGACGAGCTCATTGCAATAGAGCGCCATCCAGCTCTTTATGCTAAGCACCTCTCCGCTGATGAGATCCAAGACGCCGCTAGTGATGACGCGCGCTTGACAGCAATCGTGCCCTGCCGACGAGCATCAGCCCTTGGGCGAAATCTGAGAGCATTGGACCAACATTGGCGAGGTCTTATCGGTCTTGCATTGAATTCTAACCGGATTTCCTTGGGATGCTTGACATAGTAGCTTTCATAGTCAAATTGCTGGTACCAAACGATGTTTTTCGAGTTGTCGAGGAAGAGGTTGTAGCTGGGAAGCCATATCGATACGTTGAGTTCGATCGGTACCTGTGATGCTATCGGAATAGTGATTTCCGGTGTGACCGCGCAATGTCCTTCCAATCCTCCTTGTAGCATGAACGAGTTGTCCTTCCATTCTCCCGTCCCATCCCTCTGGATCCATTGGAATTCGGTCACGCAATGATCAACAAAGCCGGGCGGTCGAACTTTCAAGGTGTGTGCTGCTTTGACGAGTCACATCAGCTCTGACAGATAGCACGGGGCACCAACGGACGATTGCATGTCCCGTCGTTGTCGCCATCTCGGAAGCAGGAGACGTAGCTCTCCGTGGGCAGATTCTCAACGCGCTCTGCGGCGACATAAATCTCAAAGGCAAAGGGCGTAAAGACTCGACAGCAGGCCTTGACTTGCATGTCCGGATTAAGGGGGCGATTGACGACCATGCCTTCGACTCTGACTCGTCGAGCATGACCGGGGGTGGGTACTATCACCCCGTATCTTTCGACGTTGGTAGAGCTTGTGATGCGAGCCTGGACGGTGTCAGCGAAGGTTGTGACTTCGACATCAAGTTTGTGTGCCCACAAAGCCCAAGTGAACAGCGGTTCTGGGTCGCGATCTTCGCGCCGAGTCACGGTAGGCTCGTCGCAGTGTCCCTGCGCATCAACCTCAGCGTGTCGTGCTACGAAGTGTGTCGAGACAGGCGGACAGTGCCGAATCCCGTGACAGTATACAGTCTGAGGTTGGGGTCACGGCGATCAAGAGCATGAGCGAAGGACGTTGCCGAGATAAAGAGCACAGAGGCAAGCGTGCAGAAGACTCTCGTGGATATGATCAGCATGCTCGGATCACTAGCTGATGGTGGCGCGAGTCGTTCTTAGAAGGGGCAACTCGAGGAGAAACCAATATAATCTGAGTTTCAGTGAATTTCGGGAGTGTAGCGCATCTCGCTTTCTCTCGAGAGCCAAAGACACTCTATCTCTCACTCATGATGCTCCCCGTTGCTTCCACAGACAGCAAAGTCCCACGATATTTTGCATCATACGAGCCTCGACGAAGCTCACGATGCGCGCCGACAATTCGAAGCAAGCTCTTCGGCCGATTGTGTCTGCAGCTCAAGTTGGCACAAGACCTCTGAAGATCCGAACAGGCTCTACATAGCAAGATCAGCCGATCGGCTATGGCTTGCATTGATATGTTACGCGAGTATTGCGCCTGTCTGAAGCCAGCAAGATTGTGGCTCGTAGAATGCCATCAGGTACACATTCCAGCGATGCGTTCGAGATCAAGCGGTCACTGCTACGTAGCCTCTTACGGCCTAAAGGCTCCCTCAGACCAGCTGAAGGAATCTGTCAGCAGTTTGTTGTAAGTTGCACGGCCATCAATCGCGCCCGTTCGGCGACGCGATCAGGCTGCATCTCACACTGCACTCAGCATGCGGCGTGCGCGCTACCCACTATGTGCTGGTGTCCGAGGTGCGTCACCATGGCAAGTTCTACGATGCTCGCTACCGCCTCGTCATCGACGACATTGCAAGTCTGCCGTGGCCTCACGCGACGACGATCGACGCACCGTAAAGAGCCCGCAAGCCAACCGTGCCTAGATACTGTTGACAGCGCGCCTGCACTGTGTGACGCATATTTCGTAGCAACATTGACTCGCACTGTCGTAGTAGCAAAAGCTCGCAAGTCGAAGACGAAGGCATCCATGTTCGCAAGCCCGATACTGCCTCTATGTGGTCTCGCGATGGCTACAATCTCGCCGGCCGTTGCGGCCAGATATAACAAAGGCGCCTGCGCTGCCGTCGACGTGACGACGGTGTCCATTTTCGGCAGCCCAGATGCTACAACGCCAACGCTAGAGATGTCCTTTTGTCTCAACTATCGCCCTAAGGATGGATATGTCTGGCTGTCTGGCTGAGTGCCGTCCGTTGATCGCTGACTGGCGCGACAGTACTTTGCCCCTTTTGGATCGTCAAAGCCACAGACAATCTACACGCCTGTCTGGCTGGTAGAAGACCTGCGAGGCTATCATAGCGAGGGTTTCGATGTCTACGGCATGGACGGCAGGACGCCCTTCACGTTTGCGATCTACTTCTTTGCCAGAGGCGCTGCAATCGAATACACCTACATCGATCACTTTAACGCCCAGAATACCAATTTTGATACGAGGAACATCCACTCCAAGGTCACGATTGGCGGGGTTGTCCGTCCGACGTGGCCGGGAGAACTTTACTGAGCAGAGCGCCATCGTTGCCTCACAGCGTTCGTGCGCATAGATGTCGATGAATGCATGTGTGTCCGACGATGACGATGAAGCGAGCAGTTTCTGGATAGAGGAGGATGCACGCCCCAGCGTGGCTTATCAGCCGGTCAGCGCATCGACGGCGGGCAAGTCGCGTCGTCGTCGTCTTTATCATTATCAGGCCTATCAGGCGCGGGCCTCAGAGCAGCTCAGCCACTGCCAACCAGCCTGTGGTGCACTCACCCGACCTTTGCAATGGTATCAATCAGGCCGACAGTCTACTACGGCACATTTGTGCACAGTCTCGACGTGCTCACGCTCGAGTACCTGAAAGACACTTTGCTTGGCGTTGACGAGCAGGGCGTCATCAGCTTTGTCGAGCAGGGAGTGAGCAGAGAGGACGTCAAGTCGAGGATCACCAACAAGGGTAGTCAGTGGCAGGATGCAAAGATCGTCAGACTTGCGAGGGGAGACTTTATCGTGCCTGGGTATGAGTCGGCCCTCTCAGCGTCATTGACCGACTGACACGGTCTGCAGGCTTGTGGACACTCATACACATGCGCCACAGTAAGCAGAACCGTGCAGTCCACGTCAGTCAGCTGACGGGTGACATAGATATGTCAAGTGAGCCCGGTCTGGCTTGCCAGGCTGCGCTGTCGTTGATAAGGACGCCAGCCTGGGCTTAGGACAGCAGCACGAACTGCTCGATTGGTTGGAACATGTCCGTGTGATTCGCAACGTCAAGTCTGTGCTAATGCGCAGAGATAGATCACCTTCCCAGCAGAACGAAAGGCAAGCACTAATCTGAGCAAACTCTGGCCGAGCTTATAGCTGCGCCAGTTCGAGAACCCAGTATATGCTCAAAAGGCGTATGAGGCTGTCGTCACGCGAGTCATCAATTCGGGTACCACGACGTGCGCGTACTATGCTACCTTGCACCTCGAAGCCTCAAAACGACTTGCCAATGTCTGCTTCGAGAAGGGCCAGCGAGCACTCATCGGCAAATGCTGCATGGACCGTAACAGTCCAACTTGGTACCGTGAGAAAAGCGCGGCCCAATCTGTGGAGGACACCAAACGTCTCGTCGCTCATGTACGCGATATGTGCTACGAGGCTTCCCATCCGCTTGACGCGCCTCAAGAACGCAATCATGAAGTCCATCGGACGTCCTCCATCTCCTCCAATTCGTCGGCCAGCTCGACTTCCTCTCACTCGTCTGCCTCCTCAAACGGTCATCACAAGCATGTCACCCTCTCAAAGTCACATCGAGATGCCCGCGCGCTCGTTCATGCCATCGTCACGCCTCGATTTGCCATCTCATGCTCAGATGCTCTGCTCGCGAGCTTGCAAGCGCTGCTCGCTCAAGACAAGACCTTGCGTGTCCAGACGCATCTGTCAGAGTCGCCAGCAGAAATCAGCTACACGCGAGAGCTTTTCCCTTTTGCTGATACATATACTCATGGTATGTTGACCTCGAGGGACACATTCGGGCCTGACTGATGCCGAGAATGACAGTGTACGATCACTTTGGCCTCCTCAAAAACAACACCATCCTGGCGCATTGCATTCACTTGGACGATGCTGAAATGGAGCTCATCCGCGCAAAGGGGAGCGGTATTGCTCACTGCCCTTCGTCCAATCTCAATCTGCGCAGCGGCGCCTCTCGCGTACGCTTCTCTTATGCGCGACGCGCGTCCTATCGTTGACATGGCTTGAGCAGGTTGCCGAGATGCTGTCAAAAGGCATGAAAGTGGGTCTAGGCACAGACGTCTCTGGCGGTTTCGGCTTTGGCATCTTGACAGCTTTGCGAGAAGCATCGGTCGTCTCGAAGGTCCTTGCATTCTCAGCGCGCGATAATGTCGCAACGACAACGAAAGGGCGGCGAGGTCGCTCGCAAACGCCAAAGGGCGAGGCCAATATCCGCGTGACTTCACAAACCGGTAGATCAACAGTAGAGGCAAGTTCAGACAAAAGTGTTCAAGTTGAAGTGCGGACCGATGAGGGCGAGGATATCAAGGCGACCGCCGAAGCGGCAGACGGGCCTGACTTCCATCCCGACTTTGCGAATCGGCATCTGCCTCTCGAGACACTCTTCTATCTCGCTACGCTAGGCGGCGCTCAAGTGTGCGCCTTTGACGAACAGATTGGTAACTTTCTAGTCGGCAAAGACTTTGATGCTTTGCTCGTTCAGACTGGTCAGAAAGAACCCGACAACGTCGCTCCTGGTGACGTATCGAGTGCCGAGGATGCGATACAGACGACCCCTTCGCCTTATCCCGAGGGTCTGAATCCTGCCATCTTCGTAGAACCGGACGAGTCCATCGAGACGCTTTTCGAAAAGTTCCTCTTCTGTGTCAGTCGCGTTGATCGGTGGCCAAGTGTGCTGATTGACACGGACGTCAATAGGGTGATGATCGCAACATCGGTTCCGTCTTTGTACGAGGACGGTGCATCGGCGGTGCTAGACCGCTGCAGCGCTGATGCGGCATGGCTCGCCACTGCGATGCCAGATTATGAATCTAGATTTCTGTGCTATCCGGGTGATACCACCGCGCAACGCCGAGGGTGAGGATGAGCATCGTGCCGGTGAATATGAAGAAGACGTTGCCCTGGCCGTTGCCCGTACCTGGCCCACCGCCCGCTGAACCAGACAATGCGTCGCGAAGGGGCAGGAAAGTGAGGCCAATCAGCGCGTTTGATGTCCAGTTGACAGCGAGTCCGAAACTGGTTGCGGCAGCAGATGCCTGGTTGCTCGATCAGCCCACACTACTGCTAGAGGACAGACATAGATGCTTACGTGCTCCGGCACGACCTCGCCAACGAGAATGAACAGCAAAGGACCCAGACCGATAGCGAAGCTGGACACAAAAGTGATGATGAAGATGCTGGCGAACGCACTGAGACTGTGATTGATTGCCATGGCCAGCACGAGCGAGGAAATGCACATGCCGATCGAGGATAGCAAGAAGAGCGGCTTACGACCCATGTTGTCGATGAGAACAATCGACGGGAATGTCATCAGAACGTTGACCGCTGTGACGAGCAAGGCGATGTACTTGGCATTTGTAGGCATGACCGTCATGAGAATCGAAGTCGAATAGTAGAGCACGGCATTGACGCCAGAAACCTGCTGGCCTGCAGAGATAAATGCTACGAACCACTTGCCGTTTCTGACGGCAGGCTCGCCGCTCTTAAGCAGCTCCGGGACGCTCAAAGGAACGTATCGATCCGGCTTGGCGCCTTCGAGTGCGTCTTGCTCGCCCAAGAGAGGATCGCTCGCTTGGGGCCCTATGAGGGTAGAGGAAGTCTTGCGAGCCAGCTCGTCCTGTTGCGCTTGCCACTTGGGTGATTCCGCGACTGATGCCATCAAGAGTATCTGCGAATCTGCTGAGCTGTGCGTGATACGTTCAGCAAGGAAAGATCGCCGACCTGAATGAGAGCAATGATCCCACTGATAAAGGGTATGTAGCGCCATTGGCCAGGTCCGACGAAAGGCAAGGATAGGGCCTGAGCTGCAAAGATGCCGAGGACTATAGACAGCTGCGTCATGATGCCGATCTTGCCTTTCATCTTGGACGGCGCAATCTCTGAGAGGTACATCGGCACAAGTACGGTCGACATGCCGCAGCCAACGCCAACGAGTACGCGCCCGAAAGCGATCATCCAGACAGAGATTGGCAGCGTCATAGGCAAGCTGCCAACGATGACGAAGAGGGCCGCATAGACAGTGGACCTTTTTCGGCCATGCGAGTTAGCGAGCTTGCCAGCTAACAGGCTGCCTATGAGCCCACCGAGCGTATAGGCAGATGTGATGATGCCAAATTCGACATTGGTCATGGGGATGCAGGTAGGTAGCCAGTCGACGGCCGAGTCTACAGGTCCCGATCGGTCCAGACATGTCAATGCGCCGTGTATCGAATTGAGAGCTGAGATGTGGTAGCCGTACTGAAAGCTGGCAAGACAGATGATAGCTATCGGGAATGCAAGCGCAGTCATGCTGCACGAGCTCAGAGCCAGGTGAGCCGAAGCGGGCTTCGTTCAGGCCCCTGTGATGGTCTATCGGTCGAGGATCAGTGAGGCTTGAGTCTCTCTGTGTCAGCCTGAGCTCGCTCAATGTCACGCGTCACGTGTCACAGTGCAGACCTGCGGCCCTCTCAGTCTGCCTCGAGCCTTGCGCATCGGCCAGACATGATTGCCTTCCTCTACGTACTGCTTCTCTTGCATCATCAAGCACCGTCAGCGCTAGCTCCGCACACCGCCGCCACGAGGAATTACTGCGATTACGTGCCTCGTACCTCAGTTTACTGCGATCCTGTGCCCTCGCTCGGCCCGCTGTTCTACCCGGTCTCGCTGCAAGCCTTCTTAGACCCAACAGTCGTGATGATCTCACTTAAGCCAAACCATCCCACGCTGAAGAGGGGAGCGACATGCCAAGAGAGCCCCAAGGGCCGCAGTGTGAAATGCCGTGCGCAACTCCTACAGGGCGACCCATCGCACGCCGTATACGAAGTCAGCCAGCGCATGACGATGACGCTGCTGCCCAATCCGATTGCTCCCGCTTGGCCGATTCTACAGCGCTGCTGTCGTGTCTACCACGAGGTTATCGTTCATGTGGGCCTCACGGATCGTCAGTCTCCCGTCGCTGCCCATCATCTTCTGACAGCCTGAGCCATGCCACAGGTGACTTCAGATACGACGATCAGAAGGCTCGCTGGAGCTGCGACTACGACGAGATCTTCTACCGAAAAAAGGATGAAGGCGAACGGGGCGAGTGCGCAAAGCTCATCCCTCAGAAAGGTCGTCATGCTTCAATATCATCTTGAAGATGGAACTCACGGGTGTGCAGGCAACGGCGCATGTCCCATCCGTTCGCCGCAGCCCGTCTTCGAACTCGCCACTACATATTCAGGCTGCAAGACTCCCCCGCCTGCGCCTCAGATTGCATAGTACCGCTCTCAGTCAGAGGTGGAAGACAGGGCGATGATATGCGTTCGCCGCTCGTCCGTACGATCAAATTGGGAACTGTAGATGAAGCGAACAGGTAGTCGAGCTTACACTGTATCCGAGATCTGCCACTTGTAGCCAAGCACGATAGCTCGCCAAACGGACATGGATCTGATTGCTTTGGTCGCATTGTCGAAGCATATGTTACGCTCGAGCGAGTCGCCAGTGGGGAAATGCAAATTTGCGACCACGAAACCCGTCATCTGACCTGCAGACGTGGCCTGACTCCCGCCAGATGCTTGACACCAGGCCATCGCGCAGGGAGGACCGTCCAATCCTGCCATTCAGATCAACCTAAGCAACAGATGTCCATATCGGAGGCTCACTGTGTCAGAGTCAAGCGTGAAGCCAGCCAAGCTGATGGCATTCTGATGACAATGGGCAATCTCCAGTATGAATGTTTGTGGCGAATTTGGCAATGCTTTGCCTGACATTGCTCCGGAGCCAAAGCTCGCCATTGCAACTTAGACAGGGCAGGATGTACGTGATCTGCATGATGTACTCAGGATCGAGCTTTTGTAGACTCTGTGACGGGCAGAGATTGAAGTCGCGCTCTTCTGTGCCCGTTGACTGGATCACACCCCAACGGCCGTAGGCGTATTGCAGCTCAAAAGTGTCCGTTGCAGTGTCATGACGATGGCTTCGTCTCGGATTGGCAGAGCTCAGCGCGCTGCATTGAGTAACCGTAGCTCGTGCAAGACACTCCATCGTGGCGTTCGAGCAGGGTTGGTGAGTGCCTGCATGCCATACACGAGCAGTCGTACGGCGGCCACAACAGCAACCATCCATCTCGATTGGAATCCAATCTCGACAGTGCAAGAGGCGCATAGGGTTGTATTGATATCGGTCATATCCGCATGTAGTGATTGCAGAGCTTGTTGTACGTCGAGCGAGACCAAAAGCATTATGACCTGGCAACAGTGCGCCACAGAGAGGTCAGCTGCGCCGAGGCGGCTGCTACCAGGTTGGAGAGCATTCCCGTCTCGAGCCTGCAGACCATTTCCTGCGTGTTCTCGCTGTCCAGTATGGCTATGTGCAGCGTTTCCTTCGCCACGGGGAGAGACAGAGCAGCCATTTGTGAGCTCGTAGTTGTGATTTTGAGCATTGTGGACGGGCGTGCAGAGGTTCAGTGGAGGTGTTTTGAGGATACATGTGCAGAATGCCATCGGAATCCTGCCCAGACTCTCTCGAAACTTGAGCCAGCATCTGAGAACAAGGAGCCATGTCGACTCGCTAAAGGTGTGATGTCGACAAACGCAGATGAGTGAAGTATCGATCTGATGCCATGAAGACTGTCATGTCATATCAAGTCTGACAATCTTCACGTTTTACATGAATGTGCGACCGATGTTCCTGGCAATTTGCCTTCTCTTCCTGACGCAGCGAAACTCTATCCGACAACTGAGGGGCAATCCCGCGGAATTGAGGGGCAATCTTGTGGGCGGGGAGGCGTCTACGGGGCACCTGGCGCGACAGCGGTCGAGAACTGCCACGTCACTGGATCGAGTCACTTGTTAACAACACCAAATTTCGCAGGCTCTAAATGACCTGAAACTTCGCTGAGAATGTTGTATGACGTTGTGGTGCCTACAGCCGTACGGACAAGGCTCATCTCAGAGATTTTCTCAAAAGCCTGCATCGTGCATATTTGAGCATGTTCTTCTTGTACACTGAGTTTAGAGCAAAAGAGTACCAAAATTCGTCCAGATGCTATAAACCGCTAGCAAGAACCATACAGCCCATTGTGACTTTGGTGATCTCTTTTACCGCACATGGCGTCGAAAATATTTGACGCGTCAAAAACTCCATGACACGTGACTCGACCTCCGAGGCCATCAGCGAAGATGAGTTCGCCTCGGGCCAAGGTGCCGGGAACAGTCGTCCTCAAAAGGATCCGAACCTTCTCAGCAAGCGTGCGGGGCAAACCCAAATAGGCTCGCGGTGAGGCTGACGGTCGAATGTTGAAGTTTATCTCAAAAGACGAGTGAATTTACTTCACACATACTCTCATCAGATTAGCATCACTGAGACATATGTATCAAAAGGCTTGCAATAATCTCTGGCTACTCAGTGAGACTCAGTGAGACCGCAGTGTATTGTAGACGCGGGGCAGTCCAATCGCATTCGGACTAGTCTCGCACCATTGTATCGCGCGTTCAGATCATCATGATCTTGAGCTGTGTCGGACCCCTAGCTTGCTCTGTGCCCAAAGCAGCATGTCTTCGGTAATAAGTGCGCAGAGTTTACGTAAGCTGACAGACAGACGGTCAATCCTTGCTCGCTCGGAAGTCTAGTGGCGCGCGCGAAGGTCCTTCTGCCGTGTTGCTCAATGTCGTTTTTTGTAATGCCCAGCTGGCTGACGTTGCTTGCGTGAATCATATCGATGATGCCAGACTCGTGCCACGTACAAGCCACAGCTCGGGCATCCAAGACGTCTTGCTGAGCTCTCCGGGCTCGAACACACTGCTGAGTGTGGAAGACATAGCGGTGACGATGCTGCCTTGAGCGCTCGCGAAAGGATCTCCGAGCGAGCGTGGGAGATCTGACGGTTTGAAGAGCGCCAGACGCAGGCTGATGTCACTCGTCTGGTGGTTGACATTGTGTACTTTGAAAGCAGCTGCAATGAGATCGAGTGACCGGCCGATGCTAGTTGATTCGTCTAGCCATACAGACTTGCTCTCGCTTGATCCTGCAGAGGTATGGCAGCGCGCGAGAAAGTAGACCCTGTCCTGCTCGGCTACGGCGCGCTTGTTGAGATCGCCAGGAACGGCCTTGCCTTTAAGTCGCATACGCTCAATGACGGCGTTGCGCTTGACAGCAGGCTTTGGCTGAACGGTCGACGGGCTTGCACGTGCAAAGTTCTTTGCGATGAGATCTCTGGCCTTGCGAGAACGCTCTTCTTTGGAGCTCATGGCAACTTCGCGCTTGGCATCTATGGCTGCATAACCCGCTTGTCGGTCCGGCAAGAGTTCTGCGAAGGATGGCCCTACAGCTGGACCGACACGCGCTACCGGGATGTCAGCAGGACATCCGTGATCATCACGCGCTGCGTGGTGACGACAGAACCTCAGCTGACATGCAGTACATGCGATGGGCAGCCAGTCCAGTGTGCGGCAAGTCGGCAGTGCACACTGAGCGCCGATGTCGTCCACATCGTCCGTCATCGGTCGATTGAGAGGATCATCCAGGGGGTATGACCGGAATTACGCGAGCTCCAGGCAGAGTGGCACGGGCAGCGAGCGTGGTCAACGACGCGTCAAGACAGAGTGGCAAGACAACTCGTCATCATCGGCCGGGTCGCCTCACGAGATCAAGTCTACTCTCGCATGCTCAAGCGCTTCGGTGGTCTCATCTTCGGTCTTTCACAAGCATCTCATACGAGTACACCGCATCTTCAGGCAGCAACGATGGCTTCACAAGCGCCGTGCGTGGCTCGTTGGTCAGCTGGACAAGCGCAATGCTGATGGCCGACCGCAAGCACAGATCCGGCAAGGAGCTCTGTACAGTCGCCAATGGGTGCTTCTGGGGAACAGAGCACATGTTTGCCAAGCACTATGGCAGCAAGGTCGACTCCATGAAGGTCGGATATTGTGGTGGCAAGGAGAGCTCGACATCGCCAAGCTACAGAGAGGTCTGCTCGGGCACGACGGGACATGCAGAGGCGCTCCAGATCACCTTTGATCCTAGCAAAGTCAGCTACGAGGAGCTCGTGACGTTCCATTTCAGGATGCACGACCCGACGACGCTGAACAGGCAAGGTGGCGATCGCGGGACTCAGTATCGGTCTGCCGTCTACACTCACTCTGACGAGCAAGCCAAGACTGCCGAGAAGGTCAAGGCAGACGTACAGGCCAAGCATTGGAAGGGTCAGTCTGCGGCAGTCCATCATCCTCGAGAGCCTCGTGCTAACGCGATCTCCAATCAGGCAAGACCGTCGTCACAGAAATCACGCCGGCAGGACCATGGTGGGATGCAGAAGACTATCACCAAAAGTACTTGCATGTACGTGTCAATCTTTGCGATCTGCATGTCCGATGCTGACCCTGCCTTGCTGCAGAACAATCCTGGCGGCTACGAATGTCCCGCGCATCGGTTGTATTGGTAATTGCTCTTGCTCAGATGTGTGCTGTATATTGCACGCAACTATAAGTGCAGTAGATCGTCGCTCTCTGCGGGCACCTCGAGCATGCTTTGATAGCCCCTGAAACTGAGCACGACTTGTCATGTGCAGCCCGTTTGACGGTGCGCGTTCTCTCGCGTCCAGTCGAGTCGGCCGAGTCGAGCGATTGACTCAAGTCCGCACAAGACTACCTCGTACGTGTTCTGCAGAGGCGCATAAGCAGATGCGAGCCTGACTGATCGGTCAGCTGTCAGCAGATCTGTCCCCTCAGGCAAACTCAGCAGCCGACCGCCGTCACAGCGTCAAAGCCGCGTCATCGTCTCGAGCTTGGTCAGGCCACCATGGCGGCAGAGGAGGGCGAGAAGATGGCGACAGACAAGCCAGAGGAAGAAGAGCTGCCTCAAGAGATCCTGGACGCCTCTGCGGATGAGATTGCTACCCGCATGCGCCTCATCGACAATGACATCAAAGTGCGCCTCACGTCAGGATCATCTTGTGTTCTGCAAGGCTGACAGGCCATCACATAGGTCATGAGATCAGAGCAGGGCCGTCTCAGGCATACACAGAAGGAGATGCAGCTCAAGCTGGCCGACAACTTTGACAAGATCAAGAACAACAAGCAACTGCCTTATCTTGTCGCCAATGTTGTGGAGGCAAGCCATTGATGTTGTGAGGGCTACGGTCGCAAGCTAACATCCACGATCACCGACAGCTGCTCGAGATCAACCCAGATGGGGACGAGGAGAATGACGGGGCGAACGTAGACCTCGACTCTACCGTCAAAGGCAAATGTGCCGTAGTCAAAACATCCACCCGTCAGACGATCTTCCTGCCCCTCGTCGGTCTCGTCGACCCCAACAAGCTCAAGCCGTCCGATCTTGTCGGCGTCCAGAAGGATTCGTACCTCATCCTCGACACACTGCCATCAGAATATGACTCGCGCGTCAAAGCTATGGAGGTCGATGAGAAGCCCACAGAGGCGTACACAGACATCGGTGGCCTGGACAAGCAGATCGAGGAGCTCGTCGAAGCCATCGTCATGCCCATGAAGTCTGCAGAAAAGTTCAAGGCACTCGGCATCAAAGCCCCCAAAGGCTGTCTCATGTACGGACCGCCCGGCACAGGCAAGACTTTGCTCGCTCGTGCATGTGCCGCACAAGCAGATGCTTTCTTTCTCAAGCTCGCTGGACCTTCTCTCGTCCAGGCAAGTGCTGTGATCAGCTGGCTGTCTTGACAGGCTGATATCCGCTGCAGATGTTCATCGGCGATGGTGCAAAACTCGTCAGAGACGCTTTCGAGCTTGCGAAAGAAAAGGCGCCAGCTATCATCTTCATCGATGAGCTCGATGCGATAGGTACCAAGCGGTTCGACAGCGAAAAATCAGGCGATCGTGAAGTGCAAAGAACCATGCTCGAGCTGCTTAATCAGCTCGACGGCTTCGGTAGCGATGATCGCATCAAGGCCAGTACCTGTCCTCGAAAGCGCCGACATGAGCTCACACGGTCACGCGAGCAGGTCATTGCAGCCACAAATCGGATTGACATCCTCGATCCGGCGCTCTTGCGATCTGGCCGATTAGACCGCAAGATTGAGTTCCCCTTGCCGACTGAGGAAGCGCGGGCGAGAATATTAGAGGCACGTTACTCGGACGTCTGCGCACACACGTGCTCACAGGACGAGTAGATCCACTCTCGAAAGATGTCACTCAGCAATCGCATAAACTTCGAAGAGCTCGCGAGGAGTACAGATGAGGTCAGTCTCTGGCTGCCCTGAGGTGGCAAGACTAAACGTCTTGGGTGCTACAGATGAATGGCGCGCAGCTCAAAGCAGTCTGTGTCGAGGCAGGCATGATCGCGCTCCGAGAAGGCGCTACGGCACTGAATCACGAGCATTACCTCAGCGGCATTCTCGAGGTGCAGTCGCGCAAGAAGAACGATCAGTTTTACTTTGCATAACGAGCAAATGCATATGTGTGTATCGATACAGAGGGCGCGTCTAGGTTGTTGTGTAATCAGTCCGCGTTGGCTTTGGCGGTCAGCTCGGCTTGCTTTCTTAGCGCGCGAGGTGCGTCACACTTGGGCAAGATGACCTCGACCAGACGGGTTTGCTCGAGCGTAGCGAACGATGCGTCTGCTATGAGCGCCTCGAGCTCTGTGCGTGTCGAAACCCGCACTGAGGTCGTCTTGCCTGCCTTTGGTCCGAAAAGCTCTAGCAGCTTTTGCCACTGCCAGCCCTGAATGTCGTTGTACTTGGCTTCCATGCCATGTATGAAGCGCTCGATCGCATAGCCATCATTGTTCAGCACAAAGATGATGGGATGAAGATCCTGGCGAATGACCGTGCTGAACTCCTGCGCTGTCAGCTGCAAGCTGCCATCGCCTATGAAGAGCAAAGTCCGCTGCTTCTTGCCTAACTCTCTTGCAGCTAGCGAGCAACCGAGTACGGCGCCTCCTGTGTAGCCAATGCTGCCCCACAAGACTTGAGACACAAACACCGCGTCTGGCGGAAATTGAACGTCGAGTAGCCCGAAGGAAGAAGTGCCAGTTTCGCCGATGATGATGTCGCCTGCCTGAAAGAACTTGCCCATTGTGGGCCAGAAGTAATCTTGCGAAATGATCTCCGAGTTCTCTTTGGGTTGCTCGAGCACCTGACCGGCATTCTCTGGTCGAGGAATCTTTTCTTTCTTTGTAGACTTTGCTATCGCGCCCAGTGATTTGATCAGCTTGGGTAGAATCGTGTGAAAGCCGACATCCTTGTAAGTGGCGTATTGGATCTGCGTGTATCCATGATGTAGCTTAACCTCTTGATCAGGCCGGATGTTATACGTGAACGAGCCAGAATTGAAGTCAGACAGGACTTCGCCCAAGGAGATTGTTAGATCAGCTTGCTCTACATGAGCTTGCACGCTGTCCTCGGATGTCGCGCCTGCATACACGCCCCCGAACTGAGGATGATCTTCTCTGATGGCAGATTTGCCCATAGGCGTGGTGAAGAATGTGATATCCGTTGCTTCGATGAGCTGCTTAGCCAGATCCTGTACGCCGAACCGTACCGCACATGCATCGATGAGTACGATGGGGCGTTGCGAAGCTTTGAAAAGCTTGCCAATCTCATTGACCACAAAGTCTTCCATCTGCACGCTCATGTCAGCCTGCATGATCAGTGCATACGACAGCATCTACCTTTTCGGACACACTGGACGTCGTGAGGTGTTTATGAATGCTTTGTGGCGTCAATTCGTCTTCGAGTGGCTTAGCATCGATCTGAAGAGGCACAAGGTCCGTCGGCAATGAGATGTATCCCGGTCTGCATTCGGTCATCATCTCGACGAGAACTCGGTCGATCTCTGCACTGATCGAGCTCGGACTCGCAAGCGATTTTGCACCGAGTATGGCGCTCGAGCAGGTGACGAGCTTGCCAATCGTGGAAAAGACGTCGAAGCGCCCATCACCAAGCGTGTGATGCAGGAGGGCGTGATTGCCCTGCAACTTTGTCGAGGGTGCGCCGACAATGTGTAGAACAGGCAAGTGCTCGCTGTAACTGCCCGCGATGCCATTGAGCGCAGACAGCTCTCCGACGCCGAATGTAGTGACGAGAGCTGCTAGACCTTGCTTGACGCGGGCATAACCATCTGCTGCATAGGCAGCGTTGAGCTCGTTGGCACACCCGACATACTCCAGTCCACTCGACGGATCAACGACATAATCGAGGAATGCGAGGGTAAAGTCGCCGGGAACTGATAGCACTTGCCGACAACCGAGCTGATGGATTCGTCTGAGCAGGTAGCCCGCTACTGTGATCTTGCCTGGCTCCAGCTTGGGCAGCGAGAGATCTTCGACCATGCTGGAGAGGTCTGCAGGGCTTCGTTGATGTCAAGGGAGCTCCGAACTTCGCAAGCCTTGTCGATATAAAAGCGCGGAGCGCGGACGTTACTGCTCCTTCTGTGTGCCCCAAACGTTGTTGCAGTGACATCATCGAGATGTGTCTGTGCTTTGCTGCCTCTTGCACACCCATTCCTCTCTCGTCGCTGTCCAGATGATCTTCACTCATCTCCGAGCGAACGGGAGTGTTGTCAAGACCTCGTCAAACACTATGGGCTGACACAAAGTACCTCGAAGTTTCGTATTGTCTGCATTCTTACCCTCCCTTCAACTCAATGTGGCTCGCATTGCTGCCCATCTTGATCGGCTCTGTCTGTGGTCCACCCAAGTCATCCCACGAGCTTTGCTTGAGTGTCCAGTCGTGCTGCATTGGAACACACACTCTGCCTGGCACTGATGCGCCATCGTCATTCGAAGTCTTCTCGGGGCCGTGTCCGTCTAGTTCTGCACACCTTGTTGCTTGTCTGACAGCGAACGCAGCAAGAACACTCTTTCGCAGCACCGTGAAGCCTGCAGCTGATGGCGAGTTGACTCTCTGGGCCCACGTCAGGTAGACCAACCTGAAAAACCTTGCGGTCTCCAGGAGGCCCCGACTTGAGCTGCACCAGCCGGACCGGTATTCCCTGGATACCCGATTGCTTGCTTGTCGAATCCAGGATGTCGCCGTCTTGGACCGAATTTGTCGTGGATGTCAATGCGATCATGAAGAAACATGTTCAAGGCAGCTCGGACATGATCGTGGCGGCGATCGCAGACTGCTGTGATCTCAGGTGGGAAACAAAGATGAGCTGGCATCTCAACACGGGTACGATCGGCTCGATGTCGGCTCACCTTTGCGCTTCTGACCCCATGGTAGGTGACATCGAGGCAACGGAGCCTATCTTCTTTCTCAAATGCACGAATGCCTGGGGAAGAGTCACTCGTTATCAAAAAAGGAAATGCAAGGCCTTCTTTCGGGAAACAGTCTACTACACTTGCGAATTGGACGAGCTAGGCAACACCTGCGGGCTTTCGCTAAAGAGCTGCGAACGCCCAATGATTGTTATATCAAGCGAATAGCGAGCTTGCAGTGAGAACGCAATGCAAGCACTTATTGCGCTGCCTCTCAATTCAGCAACAGGAACGCAAATTCGCTGTGGCGTGGGCAAGCTTTGTTGAGAGTACGTCCGCCGGAACCCTGCTGACGGACGCCACGAGTGTGTCATTCACATCATCTCTTATTGACAATGCCTGCGTCGATGCTCTTGCAAATTGCTATCATACTCGAGCGGTGCAAGACAAGAAACCCTGGTCGTCAAGGCTTCAGGAGAGATTCGCTCGAAAAACAGATCACTGGGCAATAGCATATCTATCGTCGTTAGCCCGGCAAACTCAATTTTCCTGCATGTCGCTGCTCTCGCTACTCGGCCTGCTGGTCACTTCGGTCACTGCTCCTCCGCAAGGCTCTGATGAGCTATGCGTGGGCGTTCAATCGTGCATAGTCAACTGTGTCGGATCGCACACTTTACGCGGCGCCGCCACACCATCTGCTTTCGAGGTTTTCGCAGGACCAGGTCAGTACGGCGCCGTACAGACTTGTCGGCCTGACCATTCGAACAGCGCGAATGCTGTTCCTTCAACAGCTTCAGATCTCCAGAAAGGGCAAGTCTGACTTCCAAGGCCGTGCTCATCTGCTTCCTCTGAGCTTCGAGTGGTGCAGGCTCTCTGGAGCTGCGCTGCGATACGCAGCACGATCTGCAATGGATTCCGGACTGCACACTTGTCGAAACTCGACTGTCCCCTTCCAAGATCGAGTACATTGTCGACATCAGCGCGATCCTCGAGAAGCACGTCCAAGGTACCTCCACCGCCATCGTCGCGGCCATTGCCGATTGCTGTGATCTGAGATGGAAGACGCGCATGGACTGGCACCTTGACGCAGGTCAGATCTGGCACCTGCCCGACTATCGTGTTGCTGAGGTCAATGCTAGATGACTTTACAGCGACAGCACCAACACTTGTGCTGGACTGTTCGAACGCTTGGAAGCGATATACAAGCTATCTTGACAAGAACTGCAACAATTTCTTCGCCAAGAGGACCACTTTCAACTGCGAACTGGATGAGATGGGCGACACTTGCGGCTTGACGAGAGAGATCCTTGCCTCTCACGAATGTCGCTTTGCAGACGGCGCCAGCTCGTCCTAGCCCTGTCAAAGGTGCATGTAGCACATGCAATCTGGCCTCGCTCACTCGCAAGAAGCCAAGTTTCGCGTGGATCATTGCACGCACTGCTCTGCGTAGTCCGGCGCGGCCAACGGTCTAAATAGGCCCATTGGCGCTCTAGCTTGCGTGCATGCTGATCACATGGATCTCGGCCGACTTCGCGTCGCAGCTGTACATCTGTCGCCATGCGGACCGGCGAGAAAAGATCATTCCTACGATTTCCGAGTGCCCCCGGACAGTCATCACGCACTTTCATCAATCGTACTTGCCCTCATCTTGAATACCTGCGTGGCTACAGCTACACTCATTGATGCTCGTGCGAATCCATATCAAGAGGAGATGGTCGTTGTCAAGACACGTCTCAAACATGTGGATCGACACAATCTCGAAAGACGTCATCTGCTCTGCACACTCGCGTACCAGACTCAATGCTGCACATCTTGCTCTTCACGTTCATACTGCAAGTCACCGCCCCGCCGAAACGCAACCAAGAGCTGTGCTTGGGCGTACGGTCATGCATAGTCAACTGCCTTGCGTCGTTCACTTTGCCCGGCGACCACGAGCCATCCTTTTTCGAAGTCTTCTCGGGACCGGGTTCGTTCATAAGACGCAGCTACATACCTGTCTGACAGTCCGGGTAGTTCAGACGCTCTTCCGCGCACGGGTCCGGGCTATATCGAGCGATGGCGAGTCGTTCGATTCGCGCGGTAGATACAGATCTGAGCCTCGCCGTCTGCAGGCATACCTAGCTTGACCTGCCTCAAGGAAATTGACTACCCATGGTCACCAGACTGCCTGCTTGTCGGTTCTCAGATGTCACCGGCCAACATCGAATACGTTATGGACGCCAGCGCGATCATGGAAAAGCACGTTCAAGGCACCTCAGCTGCAATCGTTGCCGCCGTTGCAGACTGCTGCGACCTGAAGTGGGAGGCCCGGATATTATGGTATTACAGCAGAGGTACCTTCGGAAAGCTGAGGTTCGAGTGCGCACGTTCCTGATCCAATCGTCAGATGACTTTGCTGCGACAAGGCCAACCTTTGCACTGAGATGCACTGATGCCAAGAAGAGATATTCCAGCTACTACAATCTCAGCTGCATAGCCTTCTTCCGACAAAAGGTGACTTTCAAGTGCGAAATGGACGAAATGGGTGACACGTGCGCACTGTCACAAGAGCTACAGACAAAGAATGGCTGTCAACCTAGATCGCTCGCCAGCCCGCAATAGATGAGCGCATTGCAACCTATCGTCTTATCACGCGCGTCTTCAATCAACCATGTCGAATACTTGCTTTCTGTTCCCATCACAGCGATGGAATGGCTGTCGTCATCACGACACTCGTCGCAGAAACCCTGAGCCAACGTTTAGGAGCATCGTCGTCGTGACAGAAGCCTCCTCCAAAAAGCGCTCATTATTGAGCTGGGCGCGTCAGCATCTCTACTTTCGTGCTCTATCTGCAAATCCGCTCCTGCTTGATGCTACTTCTGCTCTCTTCCGTCCTCGTGGGCTCCGCCATCGCTTCGCCAAAGAGCACCGGTCAGCTCTGCATAGGCGTGCAGTCATGCATCGTCAACTGCATCGGGTCATACATTCTGCGCGGCGCAGACTCACCAGCAGCCTTTGAGGTTCTCTCCGCGCCGGGTAAGCGCAGTGTCGCCGCAATCTATCAGCCTCATCTAGTAGCTGCCAGATAAAACACTGTTCCGTGGTCGAGTGCAGCTTGCGCGTGACGAAGGCAAGGCAGTTTTGCGCTCATCACCCCTCGCTCTGAAACAGTTTGACACGAACAGAAAGCATTGTCTTGGGCTGTCACAAGCAGCGCGACCAACCGTGGGGTCCTGATTGCAAGGTGATCGATGTGCGATCGTCACCTTCGACGATCGAATACATCATAGATGCTGAAACGAAGTTCGACAAGCACGTTCAAGGCAGCTCACATGCCATCGTCGGAGCAGTCTATGACTGCTGTGATCTGAAGTGGGAAGCACAGATGACTTGGGACCTTACCTGGGGTCCGCACAAACCCTCGCGAAACACGGGCCACTGACCAATCTCACAGGCGATTTCGATGCAACAGAGCCTACTCTTGTCTTGCGATGCTCGAACGATCGGACCAGATACTCCAGAAGCGAAGGAAAGTCATGTCAAGAGCTGTTCGAGCAAGCAGTGCCTTTCAGATGCGAATTGCTCGCCGGCTATGGCACTTGCGCCTTGTCAAAGGAGAGGAGAGGCCCTGACGGCTGCCACTTCATCACGGAAGCAAGCTCGGCGTAGACTTCTCATTGCAAGCCGTACATAGAGAGCGCCTGCGTCTGGCAACCATGTCACAGCTCGAGGATTTTGCGGAGGGATGCTTGCGCTTGGGTGGCTGTCCACATTGCATGTCGGCGCTCTGCGCCCAAAAGCGCGACGCGCACTTCTCTATCTCTTTCTCTGGTCTGATCGTCGCGGGTACCATACCGGCATCCTCAATCGATCTCCAGCTCTATCGGAGGGACAACGTCAGCATGCGTCCAGACAAGCACGGTATCCGGCCCATATTAGGGGCTGCTCAACGGTCGTGAGGGCAAGGGCAGAAGTCTGCCGCATACCCTCTCAGACAGTGTCATCTAGTTTGCTCGAGCGCTCTCATCGATGTGGCTCACATTGTTCCTTGCTCTGGCTGGATCAGCCGTCGCTCCGCCGAGAAATCTGGTCGAGCTTTGCATCGGCGTTCAGTCATGCATAGTCAACTGTTTTGGGGAGCACATCATACCTGGCACATCGGCGCCATCGACTTTCCGGGTCTATGCAGGGCCGAGTGCGTGTGATCTCCCTTGCATGTGCCGTTCTGATGGAACAGTCAGCCAAGACACTCTTCCGCGCCCTACTTCAGAATATAAACGGTACGTCGTGCTTGGCAACGTCCCTAGACACAGAGCTTTGAGCGTCGAATCGTACAGGCGTCCCCAATGCGTACTGTCACCAGTCGAAAGGTCAGCCGTGGTGGCCGAACTGCTCGCTCGTCGGGTCGGATTTGTCGCCTTCTCAGACGGAGTATCTTGTCAACGCCACAAAGACTGTGGACAAATTCGTCCAAGGCAGCTCAGACATAATCGTCACGGCGATCTCCGACTGCTGCGAGCTGACATGGGAAGCGCAAATGCAGTGGAGTCCTGGAAGGGGTATGTTCTGATGATCTGCCTCTCCCGATATGGACTGATGAAGTCGATTAGCGAATGACTTTACCGCAACAGAGCCTACCTTAAGCCTCCGATGCACGAATCTCGTGACGATACCGTCCACCAGGAGCGGGACGCGCTGTCAAGACTTCTTCGGTCTGAAGACCAGATTCGATTGCGAACTGGATGAAGATGACGACGGCTGCGCTCTGTCGCTAGAGCAACGAGTCAGCAAGGGCTGCCGTTTCCGAGAGTCAGCAAGCTCATGAACAGCTGCCTTAGCATTGTTGGCTGCATTGCGCCTCGTTTGACCACATGACTGATACGCATGCATTATGAGCAAGCTATGTGAGTCGCTCGAGTCTGAATGGACATAGCAGCACCGGTGCGCAAGCCCTTCTTCGCTGCCCCCGCTCGCATAGCGGAGGCAGGCTTCATTCGTTGGTGTTGGTCTCGATGTGAACACGGCTCGATCTTCATGGAGCTGAGCCCGGCTAGAGTGTCTGGATACTGTCGGCGAGCTTGCGTAGCGGGTCCTCACCTCGTGGAAGACGAGACGTGCGCGGGTCCCGAGGATATTTTCTCCTACTGCAGTCTCTCCGCGCAAATCCAGAGCTGATTCGAGTTATGCTGCTTTTGATTTGATGATGAGCAGGCATTCTTGTCGTTCGTCGGGGGAACGAGCGACGCCTACGTGGCAACTGTAACACAGCTCGAGGATCTTGCGGAAGGACGCTGCGATGCTTGCGCTTTAGGTTGACAGCCGCATCGATGCATCGGTGCTTTGCGCCCGAAAGCGCGACGCGCACTTCTCTAGGTCCTCTGTCTCTGTCCCGGGTCTGATGGTCGCGTTGACCGTTCAGGCATCCCCAGTCAGTTTCCAGCTCTCCTTTCGAAGGGAAGGGCTGCCAGATCGCGTCAGATGAACAGGGTCTTCGGCCCATGCCAGGGGCAAGTCAACGGTGGTGAAGGTGAGTTGTGCCGCATACCCTCTCAGACAAAGTCATCTAGTTTGCTCGAGCGCTCTCATCGATGTGGCTCACATTGATCCTTGCTCTGGTTGGGTCTGCCGTCGCTCCGCCAAGAAATCTGGGCGAGCTTTGCATCGGCGTTCAGTCATGCATAGTCAACTGTTTTGGGCAGCACGTCGTACCCGGCGCATCCACGCCGTCGGCATTTCGGGTCTATTCAGGGCCGAGTTGGTGTAATTCCCTTGTATTTGCCGTTCTGACAGTATGGTACAGCCAAGACACTCTTTCGCGCCCTTCTCCAGCCTGTGAAAGGTATGTCAAGTCTATCACCGTCGGCAGACACCAGCTTTGAGCGTTGCCTTGAACAGGAGTCCTCTATGCGAACTGTCACAAGCAGAAAGATCAGCCATGGGCGCCCACATGCTCGCTCGTCAAGTCGGAGATGTCGCCTTCTCAACGAGACTATGTCGTGGACGCCACTGCGACTTTTGAGAAATTCGTTCAAGGCAGCTCAGAGGCGATTGTTGCGGCAATATCGGATTGCTGTGAGTTGACATGGCAAGCGCGGATGGAGTGGCGTCCTGGCAAAGGTACTTTTGAAGTCGTATCTGTCCCGACATAGACTGACTGATTCGATCAGCGGGCAATTTTGCGGCAACAGTGCCTACTTTCATTCTCCGTTGCACGAATGCCGTGACAATCCCCTCCCTCAGGACCGGGACACAATGTCAAGACTCCTTCGCTGCGAGAACCACTTTCAGCTGCGAATTGGACGAAGATGGCGACAGCTGCGCTCTGTCATCAGAGCAACGAACAGGCCATGGCTGCCGTTTTAGGCTATCAGAAAGCTCGTAGATAGCTGTACTTATAGTGATGGCTGCATTGCGTCGTCTCCGACCGGGTGTTTTGACAAGTATGCGTTCCGAGCAGACCCTACGAGACTTGCATGGGTCTATGTGGCAACGGCGGACTAGCCGCTCTACTGTGCGCTGATTCAAAAAGGCATGCTTGAGTATGAGTATTGGCTTCCTCTAGACCAAGCTCGATCTTGACGACGCAGAATTATGTTTAGCCAACGTCGATGGATGAATAGCACACAGTCAGCCCGCAGCAAGTCCGGAATCGAGTGTGAATAGATCGTGTACAGCAGGAGCATCGAGCGCTTCTCGGTCAAACACGGCGCGAATCGGGTTTCGTTGCACGTGATGTGAATGGGTCTAATGCATTGTTTGCAGAAGCGATGCATCGGTGTCTTTGTGGTGCGAGGGCTGCTTCTCATGCCACGCCAGGAGTCTGCGGAGACAGAACGCCAATGGTTGTCAATGCTGCACGGCAACCCGTCTCGAAGTGGATTCTGTCGCGCTTTTATGAAATTTGGGATCACACGACCCCTCCAAAGGTGCAGCCGCTCTGCAAGATGTTGCTCGCAGTACTGTTGAATCTGGTCGTCTTGATCGTCGCGCCACCACGGAACCATGACGAGCTCTGCGTGGGCGTTCAATCGTGTACGGTCATCTGCGCCGGCACCTACACCCTGTACGACAGCTTAACGCCATCGACCTTTAAAACCCTGTCCGGACCGGGTTCGTAGATAAATCTGTATACCAGCTGGCCCTGACGTGCGCTGCAGCGAAAACGCTCTTCCGTGGACGAGTCCAGGCCGCAGATGGCAAAGGCCAGCAGATGTTCAATTGGCTTGCGGGAATGTCTCATCTTGCGTGGAAAGCAGGAGCGCCCGAATTGAGCTGCGTCAAGGAAGCTGACCAGCCATGGCTGCCAGACTGCTGGCATATCAGCTCAAGGATGTCGCCCTCTGGGATCGTATACGAAGTCGATGCCAAGACAATATTTCAGAAGCATGTCCAAGGCAGCTCGAGAGAGATCGTTGCAGCGATTCAAAACTGCTGTGATGTGAGATGGGAGACAAAGATGGTGTGGGCTTTCCCTTCCGGTGAATCACCTTTTGATTCTCGTGGGTAGTTCCTACTGATCGGCTTGGCAGGCGACGTCGATGCGACGCAGCCCAGCATAAGACTGACTTGTTCGACATCGCGGTCGAGATCTCCAAAGTTCGAAGGAAAGACGTGTAACGACTTCTTCGCAGCAAAAGAAACTTTTGGATGCGAGTTGTGGGAGATGGACGACGCTTGCGCAGTGACCAGTGCAATAGGGACCGCAGAAGGTTGCAAATTCAGAGATGGATCGAGTTCTTCATAGCTACTTTTGTTTGATGATGAGCAAGGTGTTCTTGTGGTATCACAGGGGACTGAGCGACGCCTGCGTGGCGACTGATCTCGTGGTGCAACATCCCCTCGCGTCAGAGTCTGCGCAGTCCCCCCACTGATCCTATCGTCATGCTCGGCCTTTTCTTGATCCTGCTCGGCCTCCTTCTCGGAGTTGCCGCAAGTCTCGAGAAGGCAGACTTCTGCCTGGCTTTTCGCTGCTATGCTACCTGTCAAGGTAGCTATAGCGATGGCACCCAGACCGATGTTTCCTTTGTCAAGGCAGCAGAAGTCACGCCGTCAGCCTTCAGACTGAGCCTCGAGTATGGTGGCAAGCAAGGGCAAGAAAACGTGGTGTGCAAAGCCGAGGGACTGCAGTATGCGCCTCAATGTACCCTGCGAGGAGCAAGAATGACGCCCGATTCTGCCGACTTTGTCGTGGAGGCGCTTCAGATCTTGCCCAGCCGGACGAGCTCGACCTCTGATAGAGTACAAGCGATCACGGCCAGGTGCTGCGAAGTCGTTCTCGGCGTTGGTCTCGACTTGTCAGTCATAGCCCCTCGTCAGCGTGAGCGGACCATCACTGCACATACAGTCCAGTGCTGACGATCGCTAGCTGCAGTCAGCCTGGCAAAAGATGAGCAAGTGCGGTTGCTCTGCCTGTCGCGCCCGGACGTCATTGCCGCTGGTCGCCCGTGCTCCCACTGGTTCCCCAAAGCACCAGCACCACGGCTCTGCGAGATCATCGAAGGCTGTCGAGTCATCGGTATCAAGATGAGGGAAAACATGTGCAGGATTTCGAGCCTCTGAGGCCGGCAGTTGCATGTTGTTCGCTACTGCATTCGCCGCGTTTGCCACAGTTGACCCGCAGATGGCACACGCGATGACGGCATCGCTCTTGATAGCGGTCTCGTTCAGATCAGCAGCCATCCTTGGCGTACCCGGCCACATTCGCACAGCCTCTATCCTTGCTGACATCGGAAGCTCTCTACAGCCGAGCATATCAGCAGAAGACACCCAACGATGGCGAAAGGCGTGCCTGAGGTTGCGCCCGGTGAAGCACCGCCTGCCTACGAGGCCTCCAATGGCTCCAGCTCACTTGCACCGGCGCTGTCGTCGAGCATGACGGCGAGCACGAGCAATGACGGTCATACTACCGACGAGGAAGACAACAGCACGATTGCAGGCTACGAGAGCGTCGTTCCTCTCGAAAGGCGTGCATCGATGGAGGACGAATTGAGGGAACTGCCAAAGGGATGGATCAGGCAGATGGACAGCAAGTCTGGCCATCACTTCTATGTCGACACAAAGGCCAATCCGCCTCGATCAATCTGGACGCACCCCTACGACGATCCGGTCTACTTGCAGTCATTACCGGATACCGAGCGACACAGCGTGCCCACTGCAGGGCCACAGCCGGTCAGGAAGAGAGCGCCCGCACAGGGGTCGAGCAAGCAAGCCTCTTCGAGCAAGCAGGCCGAGCCAGCGTACGATCCCAACCGGAAACGTGGTCTGGGCGAGAAGATCAAGGACAAGGTGACCAACTCGACCCATGCCGAACGAGAAGCGAAGCGCAAGGCAGCTCGCAAGCGCGAAGCCGAGCTCTACGAAGCCCACCGACAGCGACGGCTGAAGATGATCGAGCAGCAGCGTGCGCAGGAGCAAGAGTATTACAAAGCCGTCCGCGAAGGCAGAGCGCCACCGCAACAGCAGGGTGGCTACTATGATCCTTACTATTCTGGCGGGCGCTATGCTGCCCCTGGCGATCCTTACTATCGCAGGAGCGGCTATGGCTATGGCGGAGGCTATGGTCGTGGCTATGGCGGCGGTATGGGGATGGGCGGTATGGGCATGGGCATGCCTCTCATGGGCGGCATGGCCGGCGGCTTACTTCTCGGTTCACTCTTGTGCGTCCACACGTCTCTCGCGAGCATGAATCGAGCTGATCTTTCATTCAAAGCTAGTTTCTGAGACTTCGCCTGGCTAGGCCTCCGGACCGACTGTATGCGCTTCCTGATTATTTGAATGTAACATCTCAAATGCACTCTGAACGTCAAATCTGCTGCATTGCATGCTGATGTTCAGAGCTCGCAACGCCATCCCTGCCTCGTGGGAAGCGTCTGAACAATCTACTTCATAGAGGCGAAGATCTTAGGAGCAGCCTGCGGAAAGCGTAGACAAGTCAGCGATGGCCAAAACTGAAGACAGACTGCGCGACTGACGCATTCGTCCACGCAGTGTAGCAGATGGACTATGACCGGAACGTCAGCACAGGACCCATCGTCTGCTCTGCAGATACTCACACAGCTCCTCGACGCAGTTCTCGCCCTTGAAGCCCTTGCCGGCCTCTACGCGTTCCTGGCACTCCTCAAAGTGGTGCTTGGCCGCCTTGCACTGCGACGAAGACTTGCACTTCTCCTTGATCTCATCCGCCGGATCTACAGGCTCCTCTTCCTCCTCCTCTTCCTCCTCTGCCTCTCCGCCCTCGCCGCCTCCTTCCGCTTCCTCGCCCTCGTCCGCAGATGGCTTGGGATCCTCATCCTCGCCATCATCGCATCGGATGCTCGTCATCCTGCTCCATCCCGTCGATATCCTGTCTCACATCTCGATCAGCATCCCGAGTTGCGATGCCGGATTGAGGACACAGACGATGAGAAATCTGACGGTAAGGTGTCCGCGTCCGGCAGCGCGGGCGTGTCTTGCTGATCTTGTGAGCTGCTCAAGAGCTGCGATGCGCTGCCGAAGAAGCTGCTCAGCCAGCTCTCCTCCTTGCCTGCCATCGTCCAGCAAGCACTTTGTTCGATTCTTATAGCTGCCTCACGCACCAAGGCGATTCTCGCTTCTCTCACGGCTCCACCGGCAAAACGGGCCGGCGGAAGACTCGAGATTTTAAGATTTGGCTCGCTCGCTGCTTCTGCTCAAATAGTCAAAGGTAGGTGACTCAATCGAGCTCTTCCCCGCTCCTCGTCACATCTGCTCTATGATAGAGCCAGCACGCAACGTCCGAGGGGATCCCTGCCTCTCGCACGAGCACATCGGCTCGTGCATCGCGCTGTGGTTACCTCCACCGTCCCTGCCCTTTCTGCGGCCGCCTGTGTCCCTGCATCGAGTCTCGTAGCAGTCTCAGAGCATGCATACTGACAGGCGTATCCTTGCATGGCGACAGTCAGCCTCACTCGGAACTTATTCAGACAGACCGCTCTCCAATCTCGATCCTATTCGTCAGCCCCGACAATGTCTAACGGTCAGCCACGCACTCGATCAGTCTGACACCCAGGCTGACGCTAGCGGCTTGCAGTCTTCTTTGAGATCACCCACAACAACAGCCCTCTCGGCCGGGTTGAATTCAAGCTCTACGAGTCAGTCTGCGCTCCGTGCCTGGGCTGGCCTGAGCTGATTCGGCATTGTGTATTGCAGTGATGTCGTGCCCAAGACGACCAAGAACTTCAGAGAGCTCTGCACGGGCGGCCAAGGCTACGGTGAGCTCTTCTGTTTGGACTATCGAAGCAGACACCGTCTGAGCACGTGTCATCTACAGGCTACCAAGGATCCTCTTTCCACCGCGTGATCCCCCAGTTCATGCTTCAGGGTGGTGACTTCACCCGCGGCAACGGTATCTTCTCTCGCGTCTTTCATACAGCGCAAGCTGATCTATGAGCACAGGCACCGGCGGCAAGTCCATCTACGGCGAAAAGTTTGCCGATGAGAACTTCAACCTGAAGCACACCAAGCCCGGTCTCCTCAGCATGGCCAACGCTGGACCGTCAGTCCTTCCTCCCTTCGATACTACCTGGAGTTTATGCTGACTTGAGCCTATAGCAACACCAACGGAAGCCAGTTCTTCATCACCACCGTCGTCACCTGTACGTGCAACTGCGCTCTTTTCCGGCGCCCAGCTGACCCTTTGCTCTCTCTCAGCATGGCTCGATGGCAAGCACGTCGTCTTCGGCGAAGTTGTCAAGGGTGAGCCATCGCACGCTTGCTGATACCTTTTGCTGACGCCTGCAACAGGCATGGACGTTGTCAAGAAGATCGAGACTCTCGGATCTGGCTCAGGCAAGCCCAATGGTACAATCAGTATGTCCTTGCATGCGAGCCCACCCTCCCTTTGCTGACTCGCGATCTACGCAGCCATCGCTAAGAGCGGTACCGTCTAAAGGCGAGATGATCGTCCGACGAGCCATCATACAACGATCGAATGGACAAAAAGTAAGAACGAAACGAAAACTTGACATGATTCCGCATGAGGTTGTATAGAACAACTGCAAGCTCATTTCGCGGGACCCGCCCTCAGCAGTCCTTGAGCTCGACCGAGCGCCGTAACGATCTAGTTCAAACGCGTCTTCGTTGCGACACCACGCGTTCCCTCAGCTACCTCATCCTTCCCAACGCTCTTTGGTCGGCTCTGACGGCATGCGCTCATACCTCATAGTCGCAGTCTTATCTGGTCTATTTGCGGCCTGTGCGCTCTGTGGGTTTCCCCATCAAGCACCTACTCAGCGCAGCTACTATCGGTTCTACAAGGCGCTCGGCTTCTGTCCCACATCGCCTTCGACGTTCACCCGCTTTGCCTTTACAAACGTCAAACTGCGGGTGTTTCTCTACCCTGGAGCGAGAGATCTCATCTGTTCCGTGGCGAGAATAACGGCACCTCACCATATCGATACCTCTAGGATCATTTTGAATCGCGAGTCTGATCCGACTGGAGTGAGCTGCAAGCTAGTGCTCTCGATCAAATGGCGTGCAAACTCCGGCACAAGCATGTCCAATCGTTTCAAAGACCCATCGCCGCTTTCTGATACTTTGTACAGGCTGGATCGACAACTGCTGTACAGCCACGCTCAACCACACAATCACAGTCGGATACACGAATTGTGAGTATGCCGCTATCGAGCTTGCCGTCTCTGAAGACGAGGGACCCAGATAAGTTCCGCAGCGAAGGTGAAGCTCTTACGGTCACTTGCGGTGTTGGACAAGCGCCAAGTTACGATCTGCCCATCATGGATATGTGCAGGCAAAAGTTCCCCCAAGAAGGTGCGTCCGAGCTGCTTCAACGGAATAATGATCATCTGGTGCAACAGTGTCGCACGGTTGTGAGTTGTATCTTGCTCAAATCGATGCCAAGCCTTGGGACGAGCCCATGCCGCCTCCGATCATCGAAGACTAGAACTCAGGACGATTTCAAGAGGGCTGTCCCATTCGAAATGCATTGCATCGAGCATATCACGCTCACCCAAGGGAGCTTACAGAGGATCTAGGACTGAAGCTAGACACAAGCGGCGGCGGGGAAAGGGCATGCTCTTGAGTTGGCGAATGGAGCTGTACATCGTCGTAATCTGCCTCTGTGCTCTCATCGTCTTCAGCTTCTTCTCGCGGATCGATCTGATAGTACTGATTTGTCAGTGAATCGAAGCGAGCGGAGCGCGTCGTCCGTTGAGGTGCGGTGACATGCGAGGCTTCCGTATCGGCAGTGTCGTCTGACCACATTGAGCTGGCCATCGACTTGTGGCGAGCGAGAGCAGCGGCTTTGGGTCGAATGACTTGAGCAATGCTGCCAGCTGCGCTACCGGCGCCAGACTTTACTGACTGGGGAGAAGACCGCCCAGTGGAGGTCGTTGTCTGCTGAGAGGGCTGCTGCTGCAGTTGCGACATGGGCATCCGCTTTGCAATGGACAGCGCGCGTATCGGCACAGGACCCGAGTGCATCTGGATGACCGCATCATCGGCTACTTGGCTAGCGGCGGACATTGTGCTCCCATTCGAGTTGCGATGCAGACTGGTCGGGCTGCCAACAGGCTCACTTGTACCTGCTGCGGCATGCGACGAACTTGGCAGATGGAACGGGATTGATTGTTGTCTGACGAGTGCAGGCGGCTGGGCTTGTCGGGGCGTGGCAGGTCCGGTGACTGTATGATCCGACATCGTCTCATCGTGCTCATCTTCCTCTTCTTCCCTGATGCCAGCATATCGCGGCTGATTAGCAGCCAGGACAGACCGAATCGCCAGTGGCGAGCGTTGTCGCATGCGAGCATTGGCCGCGGAGGAAGCCGAGCCAGGCGAGCGAGGGTCAGCGAAAGGATCGATCATCATCGCGTCTTCCTCTCCATTGCGCAAGCTCCATCGGCGTGCAGCCGCTCGGCTCTCTCCAGTGAGCGCATCCCATGGTTCTTGACCGTCCGAATTCGGGAAGAAGTTGCCTGATCGGTCATCATGTATGAAGCCAGCCTCTGAACCGGCGGAGCTCGCTCTACGGCCTTTGTTGCGGGCGCAGAATCGTCTGAGAGCAAAGGCAGAAGAAGCAAACAGCAAGACAGTAGCACCGAGTGCGCCAAGACTGACAATGACGATGTTAGTGGGCGAGTGAGGCAGATCTTTGAAGAACGTCGATACCGGGTTGGCCGAGATGGTCGTCGTTGCTGTCGCAGACGAGCTCGTCGCGGTGGAAGTTGCATGATCATGCGCCGTGTAGCTCGTCGCTGGCCAATCCGTCTGCGTGCCCGATAGCGTCGATCCACCAGCGCCGATGATCACTGTCGAGGTTGACGTGAAGCTCATGCTCGTGCTTGTCCTCGTCATGTTGAGGCTAGAGGTCGCTGTCGCATTCAGGCCACGCGTTGACGTTGCGTTGAGCGGCAGACTGATCGACGATGTCGCGTTGAGCGACCGTATGCCCGTAGAGGTCGCATTGAGTCCTCGTACGCCGGTAGCAGTCGCGTTGAGTGAGCTCAAGCCTGTCGAAGTCGCATTGAGACTCCGCGCAGACGTGGAAGTTGCATTGAGGGTGCGAATGCCGGTGATGCTCGCCGTCGCATTGGTAGGCATCGCCGTGACAGATGCCGTCGCGTTGAGCACAGACGACGTTGCATTGGCTATGATCGAAGTCGTATTCAGACCTGGCAGCAGAGTTGAGAGTGGGATCGCAGTGCTCGTCATTGTGGCATTGCTCGGCGCAGACGTCGTTGCTGGTACAGTACTGTTGTCAGCCACGGATGTTGCGATTGGCGCAGTTGTCGCAGCTGGTAGCGACAAGCTTGATCCTGTTCCACCTAGCCATTCAAATCAGCCTTGGCTCATTGATGCATGCCATTGAACTCACCGGCTGTAGGGGATGCTGCGAGGGATGACACGTCCGTAGATATCGGCACGTCGGTTGCCGCCGCCGAGGTTGCGCCAGCAGCATCTGATGAGCTGGGAACCACGACATCTGACGAGCTAGACACAGCAGCATCTGACGACACAGTCGGTACGGCAGCATCTGAAGAGACGTCTTGCGATACACTTGCGGACGAAGTGGGCTCGTCTGCGCTAGCGGAGGCTGTCGGCGCAGCATCGGGCGAAGTCGTGACGGTCTCGAGACTTCCGTCGCCGAACTGGATCGAGCTCAGTGCGCCGCCCAGCTTGACCGCGCGAGACGGAGTGCCTGCTATGACACTGACTGGCGAGCTTGCAGCGGTCGGCTCCGCAGTGACAGCGGCGCGACTGGCTGTCATACTGCTTGAGGCTTGCGCGACAGACGAGGCACTTGCTGCATTGGATGACGATGCAGCCGCTTGCGAGGGCCGCACTATCTTAATCTTCTGGGTAGCTCCATTTCCGCCAAAGACAGACTGGCTAGACTCATTCGGCGCCGTCGCGATCGAAGCCTGCGCTTGTGTCGAAGTCAGAATGCCAGAGCCTTTGTTGACTGCTCTGGTAGGAAGCGCTTCGACCTTGCTCGAGCTCGAGCCGAACGAGATGGCAGAGCCAGCAGACGCAATCTTGACAGCGCCACCTCTAGACGATGGAGCAGCAGTGGCCTTGCTGAGCAATGAGCTGAGTGAAGCTGCCGCCGAACCCAGAGCGGCCGTATAGGATGAGAAGGCAGCATCGGCAGTAGGTGTATAGACGACTGTCTCTGTTATAGTAGCACTGTGCGTCTCGTGTCAGTCGCAGAAGTGCATGCGGAGGGCAATATCGCGTACGCTGGCGGGGCATCAAAGGTTGGCGTCGCGTCTGCTCTGGCTTCTGCGGCGGCAGACGAAGCAGCAAGGGCAGAGAGAGTCGCAACGAGCGACTCGCCACCTCTCGCATTCCTCAGTGCCTCCTCGCTCGCTTTCGGGTTACCGCGCGCGACCAAATTCGCCGATTTTGCTTCAAAGTCCTTGAGTTGCGAGTAGAATGAGGCAGATGGACTTGAAGGATGGTCCGCGGCTGCCGGTAGAGGGAAGCGGCGGGTCCAGTAGTCAGACATGTCGAGTCAGATAACCAGTACCGACGACAAGTGACTGAGATAGGTATAGGGTGCCTGCCAGCAGGCAGTAGCAGCCTGTGCGAGCGCAGTAAAGGCCGACAGGTGGGTGCTACGACGAAAAGAGTGTGGGTGTGGGGGGCCTTGCCAGTACCAGACGGGGCCTTGTCTGATGGATCTATCAGACGAACGAGTTTTGATATGCGAATGCGTATGCGAGAGAGTGAAACCGGTTCGCTCTAGACTGTGAGCAGTCGCAGGGGTGCAGACAGTCGAAGCCCAATCAAGTGCTCGTCCTCTGCTGCGCTGTCTTGTCTGATCAGGTTCTCAAAGGCACTGCCTTCGCTCGCTGACCACGCAAGCCTTCAAAATCTCGGCCTGCATTCCGGACAGCACATTGAGATTCTACGCATGCCCCGATCGCCTGGCTTGCCCGGCAAGAGAGAATCTCTGACAGACGCCATCGAAGCTTTCCATTGATCGCTGCAGCTGATGAAGATCCAGGCTCGGGTAATGCGATTTGGTGGGTCTGCCCAAAATGGCGGCAGAAACGCGTGTGCGTCAATTGATTTTTGACGATGACGCACCCGGCGGCAAAAGGGGTGACCTTGGTGGCACAGTTGTAGCTCCTCAAGCATTGAAAGTAAGACAATTGAGTAGCCACTATGGAAGCAGGACCACAAAGTCAAGCTAGCAAGGCACGCTGCATGCTCACTATGCGCAGCATCAGAGCTCATTGATCCACAGGACGCTTTCTCCGGCGACACTCAAATCGATGGCAACACCACTCTAGGTGAAGCAACGGGCCAGAAGGAGGAGACGCAGGGCCAGGCAGGCAGCAAGACTGCTCAAGACGAGGAGACCAGAGTGAAGGAATCCATGTCTGGCCAGGCACGAGGCGAAGGTGGCTACCAAAATGAGACATAATCTCAGGCTCTTTGTCGAGCGAAAGAACGAACAAGCGAATTAGTAACTGCATTGCACATCACGCACTGTCTCGCAGCGAGATCAGTCGTCTTTGTTCTCGTCCTGCTCTGCTAGCTTCTTGCGGTAATCCTCCATGATGCTCGCATTTCGCTTGTCGGTGATGGTCTCGTGCGTCTTGCCCGCCTGTCATCAACGCGTCAGCTGCTCTTGCGGAGTGAGATACGTAGGAAACCAACAGTATTGACGACGAAGCGATGCCATTCGGGCAAGGCTCGGATAGAGGGCAAGATGAGGCTTGCATAGAGCGGCATGACCTTGTGGCCACTCAGGCCAGAGTCGATGAGCGCAAACATCTCCTTTGCCACCTCTTGCGGCGTCAGAACAGGTGTCCAGAACTGAGATGGATGGTCTTCCATCGCTTGGCCCATGTTCGTCTGAACCTTGGTCGGGCAGATGACGCTCGTTCGCACGCGCGGGGCATTGTATCTGTCTATGCATCAGCAGGCCGATATGCCATGCGAGTGGATGCGCATACCTATGGATGAGCTCGGATGAAAGGACTTCGTGAAGCGAGAGTACAGCAGACTTGCTGCAAGCGTACTCGCTCAGTTGGGGAATCGAGGCATACGATGCCGAAGAGGCCACCGTCATGATGTGACCATGATTTGTCTTGATGACTACGACCCAATCCGGTTCAGCACAAATCTCCTTGGCTAGTAAAGGCACGGACTGTGGGGAATGAATTCTTTGATGATGATGAATGCAGCGAGCGTGTTGACCTTGTACGTCTTCATGAACTGTTGCGCAGACAGATTCATGATGGTCTCGCCACGAGCGATACCGGCATTGTTGATGAGGATAGTAGGATGGCCGAGCTGTTGAGCATGCGTCAGGCCTGTGTCTGTAGATTTGCGTCGAGCACCCTACATCTGAACGGATCTGCTTGGCCACTTCGGCCACTTGCTTTTCGCTCGATACGTCGCACTTGTAGTAGTTGACATTGCCTGCATACTCATCAACACCATGGTCAGCTACATTGGAATCTACGCACGAGCTTTATAAGTGGGTGGTCCCAAGTCAAGCACGGCGACTTTGTTAGTCTTTTTGCTAAGCAAATCGACCAAGGCACCACCAATACCTCCAGCGCCTGTGACAAGCTCATCAGTTCGTGCTTATGCGAATGAGGTATCATTGCCACTTGCCTCCCGTGATGACAATGACCTCCTTGCCGCTTGTCCAGGCAGGACGATCACGCTTCCAGCCCCGATTGATGATCAATCTCACGACGACTCGATTGAGCGTCTTGAGGAAGACCCAAGCGAGATACGCTTTCGTTCTCGCCGAGGCGGTATCTTTGAGCCATTGACCAAAAGTGAGCTCATAAGCCGAGAGTTGTCGTGCTTTGTTCCACAGCAACAGCGAGATGACTGTCGCTCCCGCTGGCGAGAAAGGGTACTTGTCCAACAGTGAGACGACAGTGTCGATGGTGAACGTGCCCGGCATACTTGCTTCTACAGTAGGCAGCACAGAAGCGAACAGACTCGTTGCTGATTCGGCTATGGCCGCGTGCACCCCGGACTCTGATCGTTTTCGGCAATAGAGGGGTAGAAATCAATTGACACGTTGGACCCCTATGGAGCCGACATCCTGTGTGTTCCGCGACTGACAACCTGATTCATGACCCGTCTATATCTGCTGCCTTTCCTCGTCAACTTTGCACTGTCCGGTTCCGGTCGACCACCCGGTCCCGACAAGAAGAGCGGCGAGATTTGCATCGGAGTCTCGTCCTGCGCAGTTCGTTGTGAAGGCACCTACAAGGCCCCCAATGGCGAGCTCGGGCTCTTTGCAGTCACAGCCTCGTCACCTCAGACGATCTTCCGAGCACGAATGAAGCAACCATTGCCTTCTGGCAAGCTATTTGCCTCGTGCATGGTCGGGGCCGATAGATCGCGATGGTTGATTTGGCTAAGACAGTCTGCAGTCGCAACAGGGGCCAAATCATTGGAATCCCAAATGTACCATCAGGGATATGATACAGACGCCCAGTGAGCTCTACTACTTCATGACCGGCGTCAGAGACACGCCATTCAAAGTGACTGGCGACACTCAAAATGTGGTCAACTTTGTCCTGAGCTGCTGTGATCTCTACTACCACGTCGATATGACGTGGGGGTTCATCAACCGTGAGTCGCCTCGGATCCGCTGCAGAGTATGGGGGCTCATTCAGACCAGTAACACTCGAAAACGACAAGCCATTCTTCGAGTTCAAATGTCGCAATGACGGCAAACCGACCATCGCTGGCGTCGTATGCAAATCCGGCTCGGAAGAAGCCGAGCAGCTCAAGACCTATGCATGCCAAATCCAACAGGGCGATTGCCAGCTGGCTTCCCTCACCCGTCGTGAGAATAGGTGTCAATGGCCTCTTTCGCCTGCCGCCTTGACAACAGTAACAGGAGGACTTGCGCATAGGTCCAGATAGCCTCGCATTGCTCTCGGTGCAGCTGTGCAGATCAGAGCAAGAGCCATCTGTGCATTGCATGCTATTGGTGTCATCGAACGTCACGGACTATTGCAGACGCAACGAGCGCGAGGAGATGCAAAAACTCGGATGATGCAAGCGTCTAGACATACAGAGACAGCAAATCCATGACTAGCAGTTACGATCGCATCGGTCGTTTGCAAAGCAGCACTGATATTGAGGCGCGCCCTTGCAGAACCCGGTCAGCGTGTTGCATCTGCCACCGATGCCGCAATTCGAGTCATCACACTGATCAAGGAATGAAGGCTTGGCGGCTGACCGACGCCCGGTCAGCTGAGTCCGACCGGGCGACGCAACCGAGAGCTTACTTGGAATGGCAACGGCCGCGAGGACCAGGGAGAGCAGCATGATCGTCTTGACCATCATGGCTGTGTGAAGAATGTACGAAGCCGTCTTGCTCTAGCGCACTAGTGCTGCTTCTCAGTACCTCCTCAGTACCTAGACTTGGCTGGTGAGGCGAACAGAACGACAGGATACATGAGATGACATGACCAGGCGATAGTTGTCGAGGCAACTCAGAAGTGATAGCTAGTCTTAGCATGCGTGTATGGGACCCTAGCGAGATGAAACAGAGCTTCGAGCGACGAGATAGGCCGGCCGGGCGTGTGCACCGTCGCCACAACTTCGAAGCGTGGCGCGAATCGCGACGAGGTCGAGTTGCCAGCGGCGAGCCAAGATGAGTGTGGAGCAGAATGAAGCCAAGGCCAAGGCAAAAGCAGCAAAGAAGGCGCACAAGGACGCCAGTGCTCAGCAACGACCTCAAGCGAGCACGAGCTCAGCAGCCAGTCATGCCAATCCGACCTCTCGACGAAAACCTAACGCTCCTCCTACAGCAGCCCAGCCGGGTACCACGCCAGCCTCTATCGCGCCAGCACAGGCCGCACAGACTCCTCTGAATTTGTTCCTGCATCTTGACCCGCCACGGTCTGCAAGGACGCTGGCCAAATCGAATGCGTCAGACAAAGACTATGTTCATCCTGCCGTCGTCAGACTTGCGAGTCAGTACGCAGACTTCAAGATCGTAGGCGCAAATGCACGAGCTATAGCCATGCTCGAAGCCTTCAAGCTCGTCCGTTGCCCGGGCTGCTATTCGAGCAGACCAAGAGATTGATCGAGACACGAGCAGGTTATCCAATCCTATCAGCCTCCGGCAGGCACGGCGCTCTTTCGCCATCTGCCCACCCATCTGTCGCCTCAGATCACGCATCTCGTCAGAGCCAGACCGCTCGCAGTGAGTATGGGTAATGCCATCCGGTGGCTCAAATGGGAAATCAATCAAGTCGGCCCCGACATGCCAGACGAACAGGCAGGCTTGCTGCGTTGTGCAGATGACTCAGGACTGACACAGCATGAACAGGCAAAGGCGATGCTTTGCGAGAGAATTGATCACTTCATACGCGATCGCATCCATCTGGCTGGCCAAGTCATCCAGACCCACGCGCTCGACAAGATCAACGATGGCGATGTCATCTTGACCTACGCGCGTTCATCTCTCGTCGAGCAGATCCTCCTCACAGCCTGGCGATCAGGCAAGCGCTTCAGCGTCATCTGTGTCGACTCTCGTCCCATGCTCGAAGGCCGTCATCTCCTGCAGCGGCTTGTAGACCACCACATTCCGGCGACCTATGTCTTGATACCTTCCATGTCAACAGTATTATCAAGTGTCTCCCTCGTGCTGTTGGGAACATCGGCCCTCTTGTCGGATGGGGCCATGTTTGCACGTGCGGGCACGGCAACCGTTGCTCTTCTTTCAAAGTCTGCAGGCAAACCTGTCGTCTGCTGCTGCGAGACTTACAAGTTTAGCGACCGCATCATGCTTGACAGTATAGTCGGTAATGAGATGGGTACCTTTTCCCTCACGCTGGTCCGGCAACATGACACTGACAAGATGAGCAGCATCGCCTCTTGCAGTATGGCCTGCGAGCGCAAGGTCTCAAGACAGCTTGGTCGACCCGCCGCCAGCCCAGCATCAAACGTTCGTGCCACCTAACGAGCATCTCAGCGTGCTCAACTTGCTCTACGATGTCTCGCGACCGGAGGATATCACTTGCGTCGTCACCGAAGCAGCCATCATTCCCGTCCAGAGTGTTCCGCTCATCCTGCGAGAATTCAAGCCGATCATGCAATCTTAGACCGAGCTCTCAAGCTCGACAGGTACCGTTGTGAGCGACCAATGCACTGACAAGTTGCTCGTGCATATCTCGCGCTCTACGCTTCTCATCAGCTTGATAGTCAATCCAGCGAGACATCCGACCTGGTGGAATCGGCACCAGATCGGCTTGTTGAGCGGGCGGCGGACACAGCATCTCGAAGCCGGAAGGTGAAGTCGTGTACCGCTCTGCCGACCATCAGCATGTTACGCGCAACTCAGAGCGCGCATTACTTCTCAGCAGATCAAACGCAATGACCGTGCCCATCCGTCCATAACAATAATCCGCGTACCCCTCGTCGATCGGACGACTGGAGAGCACTGTGGTGAGCAACAAGAAAGGCTCATCCTCTTCATTGTAGAAGAATTCGCTATCGACTCGTATAAACTCGCCCGGTCGTAGCTGCGCCGTCGTCAGGGTTACTTATTCGATATCGACCTTGACTGACAAGCTCGAATGAGTAATCTTCAACGAGTGACGAATCTGGTCGCCGCTCTGTGATCCAGAATGTGAAGCTATCCGGACCGCCAAGGTTCTGAAAGTAGGTCCAGTAAACGCCAGCCAGCCAGCAATCGGTCTGCTTTCGTTAGCAACGTCAAGCAGCAAGGACGCCCTCGACCTGCCTTCCATCTTACATCGAAACGATACTCCACCGCGAAGCTATACGCAGTATGCACAGCCGCGAAGAAGACTGCAAATCGCATCGCTTCGACTTTGATCAGAGGCAACGCTTTGCACGACAAGGGATGCATCGCGGACACATCTCAGGAGACCTCTATCGGCGGATGATACTTGTCGATCCACTCAGCATGGAGCTGATCATTGCATGTCGTGATCTCTGGCGGCCAAGGCACGAGCGTCCAGTCGACTTTGCTGCGGGGACATTCCATGTAGAAATCTGGATCGGGGTCAAATTCGATGGTCTCTGTGCTCCTCTGTCAGCAATCACACAGTTTCACGACGAGAGATGACTTGCCTCGGATGAAGTCGGCCAGCATGTACGTGCCCAGCTCGCCTGTACAAGCGCGATCGTAGCCTACCCGTTCGTTCAGCCGTGTGCCTGTCAAGAATTGCAGAGAGCGAACCTCTGTTCATCGGGTGATCTTCCAGGACAGCCCAGATGCGAAGAGCTGGATGCATCTCATCGCGCGTGTAGACCTTTTCGGCTTCGACGACTTTGAAGGGGCCTTTTCTGAGCACCTCGAATGACCAATCCTGTATGCGATGAGAGCCCGGCCTATTTGACGTCGCCAGAAGCTCAAAGGAACTATCCCGAGAATCTGAGCCGAAGAAGACTCTGTAGTCGTTGCCTATGATGCATTTGACCTGATAAGCCAAGCTTCAGCAGATTCGGCTCATCCTTTGGTTCTTCACTGACAGCATAGGAGATGCTCGGTCTAAATCTGACGAGCTGTGGCTCTGTGATCGGGTCAATCGGGTTGCTGAGACACACCGACAGGCAGGCCGAAGACAGAAGCAAGCGACGGAACATTGGGCTCGGCTATGTGTAGGATGGTTTGTCGATAACGGCGCCAAAGGAGCCAAACATACCGTCATGACGACGTACTCTGCCTCCTCTGCGAACTGTCGGGTGTCACCAGAAGCCATCCTCGCTCGCGCTCTCATCTTCGCTCTCTACTTCTTCGCCCTTCGCGCGGCGAGCTTCTTTCGCCTTGCGCTTCTGTATCTCTGCCTTTGCCATCGCTTCCTCCATCTGCGCATAGTCTTGCTCGAGCTTCTCCTTCCGGATCCGCTCAATCTCTGCTGCCTCTTGCGCTTGAAGCGTCGCTGACTTTGATTGGGATTGTTTAGCCTCGAGAGCTTTCAGACGCGCCGCTCGGATTCGTTGTACATTCTCTGCCTGGAAATCAACCTGCCGAATTGTGCGAGTCTTCTCAAGTCGAGAAACGATATCTCGGTCTTTGTCGGCAACATGGACCCGTCTGACAAGGCGCTCATTCGTGAATGAGACTGAGCCGACTTCCATGCCGTTCGTCTTGAGCAGATTGGAAGCAGGCGTGTATATAATGATGAGATCTTTCATCTTTGATCCTTGAATGCTGTTCGCCTTGACAAGCTGTGCGGCATCGATGAGATACTGCGATGGGATCGTCTGCAGAGTCATCTTGCGCGTCGTGTGCGGCACTGTGGAAGGTCTGGGCATGGCTGGCCTAGCCGTTCCTCTTGTCGACTTTCCACCGCGCTGTGTGCCTGGCTTGGCAGCAAGTGCAGGCGCTACAGCTGCTGGAGTGACTGAAGTCGCGTCTGGCAAAGCGATGGCTTCGCCCGGCATGCGCAAGTAGACGTGCGCCGAAGAGACCTTGTCGACATGGAACCATACGTCTTCTGGCCAAGCGTGCTTTCGTGAGCCACGAGCGTGTCAGCCCCACGAGGCTGGGCTAAGTGGTTGCGCTTGCCTTGATCAGATCTTCATTCTCAAATTTGTCAACGCCCATGTAGAGCTCGATCGCCGACTCGCATGCTGGCGCTGTATGCGTTGTCAGTCAAGAGCAAAAGGGTAGGCGATGCGCTGACGATGTGAGCTGAAGAAGATGACCATCCGTCGCGATGGTGGGCTGCCAAAGCACAGAAAGTATCGACGCGTCTCGGCCGTTGAGCGCTTGAGCAGCCTCGACGATGACAAGCCAGGAGGCTCACGTGAGGCCTACCACGCCCATCCGACGCATCTCTCGTGGATCTCTGTCAGCACTATCAGCTTCTCGCTCGGGCGCGAACGGCGCACCTCTCGCTCACCTCGAAAGCGTCTTTGGCGAGCTCAGAGATGCCATGGAAGACTACTCGAGCCACATGGCTTCGCTCTGCGAGATCAACAATGGTCTCGACAGATTCAATCAAGCCTTCGCTGGCTATCTCTACGGTCTCAAGATGAACGCTTACACGACAGAATACAGCGAGGTGCGCTGGCCTCCCAAGCAAGCTGTGGTCGTGCTGAGCGTTGTGAGCAGGCACCTGCGAAGATCTCGTACGAGTTAGCAGCACAGCGTCACGCTTCGCAACAGCAAGCGCAGCAGCAGCCCACCGCGGCACAACAGCCGCCACCGAAAGAAGAGCCACCGAGCACAACAGTGACCGCAACGACGAGCGCGCCTGCGCAGAGAGGCAGAGTGACGAGCGGTACACGCGGCAGAGGAGGTGCGCCCAGCTCAGGCAGGAATGCTGCTGCTGCAGAGAAGAAAGCCCTCGCCGCTTTTGCGGGCACGATACTCGATACGCTACCTATCAAGTACCGCGAACAAGAAGTTCGTGTCATCAGATCCAGAGCGCATTCGTCTGCTGATGCGTGAGGCAGCCACATCGGAGCGAGATGCAGAGCGTGATCATCCTGCTCAAGCGAAAGCCAGAGGGCATGTCAGTCGCAGAAATCACCGCGTCGGATCCCAAGATTGCTAGTCATCGAGCCAATCAATGTCTGCTCGCTCTCGTTGCCGCCAAACACGCGACAAAGTCGACAAATGGCGTCAGTCGCTCGCACTGGCACGCTATGACAGCTGATGTTGACTCCGCAGGGCTTGACCTATCGACTCAACGCGGCGTAACCATACTTTCGGGTCAAGACTGCATGAGGCCCAATGAAACAGCCAATCCGCAAAGCTTCTGACGACAGTCGTGTCCGTCATCAAGCGACTGCCGAGCTCGGGAGTGGACAGCGAGACAGGAATAGGCTTCTTCGATTCATGAATGGCTCGAGCTTGCAAGACTCGCCGACGATGTCACAGGTCGCAGAAACTGCGCGATCATCAGAAACCGCATTCGTGAAGCAGAAGCACGCATGCCCGGTGTGGCGAAGACGTCGATGCATGACTTTTCGGGGTCCGTGTCTGGACCACACTCGATATCAATCTGAGGAAGTTTGTTTTCTGACATCGTTCGACTGTAGAATGACAGATCGAACCGATGTAGCCTCGTGATCTTGCAGCATCTTGCATGTTCGTCTGCACGCTTTCTACTGAGTCCCCATAGCTCGAATGCGGTCCCTGAGCTTACCCGATCGACTGCTCAGTGCAAGCGGCACAAGGCCTGCTCGCAAGCGTACACTGTAGATAGCAGCAGAAGGTTGCAGCTCCTTTGGCCGAGCAGAGCACACAGGCTCGCTAGGTGCAACCTGATCCTCGGGCTGTGGACACTATGCATTGGGTGTCCTGATCCAGAAAAATGTTGTAGGACTGACCAATTTACAGGAGGCGCCATACCTCGTCGTAGCGCTCGGAAACAAGTCAAGTTGGATGAGATAGCCATCGAGAGGATCGCTGCCCCAGAAATAGAGACGCTCGCCCCGGTTGTCCGTTATGAGGCCATTGCAGATGACCGAGCAATGCTTGACTTGTAAGCAGAAGAGTCTTTTTCCCGCCGGCGGTCTCGGCGACTGAGCGATAGAAACGAATGAAAGGATGGCGAGTGATATCGGGCACAAGATCCGCATCCGAGAATCAAGGCGGGACGAAGGGCAGATTATATCAGAAGGGATCTCAAGCTGTGCCCAGTCATCGTCGCGTGACGCGCTTCACTAGCCTCAGTCACCTCAGCAGCGGCACACAGTCGCATGCATTCAGCAGACCGTGTCCTGCCTGCGTCCGACCTCCATCTCGTCCTCACGAAGTAGAGTGCGGGGGAGGGACCAAGTAAGGCTGCCAAGCGCACAAGCCGCCCTCTCGCGCGCCTCTCGTTCTGGCGATCCCGCAATGAGCTTCTGCCGTCGTCTGACACTCTGCAATGACTGCTCGTCAACAACCACACATCAGCGCCCGAACTGATCACGTCTTGAGTCTACCCACCTCGCTTCGATTCGCAATCGAAATCCGGACGGATCTTTCCTGAGCCTTGACCGCAATGAACATACACGCCCGGTCGACCGACAATCATGAACGATTCGGTGAATCCGAGCGTAAACTTGCTTTCCAGGATAACCGAGCAACAAGCTCCGAGCCAGGCTTTTTCGAGTCGAGCAGCTTCATCATCGCCAGGCACGAGAATTTCTCTGATAGCTCCTGGCATTTTGATCCGGAGCGTGTAGCTTGCCGTACTGGGACTCAAGCTAGCAGGCGTCATCGTGAACTCGGGCCGAGATGGACCATACACTGTCTGACAAGCAAAGGATTGGAAAAATGTGATCCAAGCGTATGCGAGTTGCTCACGAGGGCAGCGATTGCCTCGAAGCGGCTTGGCTCGACGCGCACATGAACGAGAGCTCTGGAGACAAAGGTCTCCATGATCCATGTAGCATCACCCGGCATGCATGTCGAAATGCAATCAGCCGTTTCTTTAGCAATCGAGAAGCAGTATGTTCGTACGACGATGGCTGATGCAGGCAGGATCGTCGATAGAATGGCGACGAGTCGAGCAAAAAGCATTTTGCTCGGGCCAGCAGCGAATGAAACAAAGCAGACAACCGAGGTAAAGCCCCAGGTCGAGCGCGACGCGAGAGCGTTCTGTTTGGCTGCAATTTCCTTACCAACCATCCCAGCCACCTCCGCCATCTCCTCCGCCTGAATCTCCTCCGCCCCACGAGCCCCAGGACGACCCGCCTTGTTCCTGAGGAGCCGCCCAGGGATCTTCGAGCTGCTGACCTTCATCCATTCCTTCGTTGGACTCGCCCCAGACGTCTTCATTCGACCAGGGAGAAGGCTCAGTATCGCGAGGGGGCTGATCGGCTTGCTGATCCAGCGGGAAAGGTCCCGATCCGTCTGCTGTACCGTCGATCGGCGTTCCCACTTGACCAGCTTCGCCTGCCGCGCCCGCTTCTGCGCCTTCTGCTGCTCCACTACCCCCGCCCATGGGCCAGAAGATAGGCATGAAGCCGCCGCCGAAGCCGCCTCCGCGAGCTCGAGAGAAGTAGTCAATATCGATCGAGACTGCTGCTGCCAGGAGGACAGCACGTTGGTCGAGCGTCAAGGCAGCAGATTCGGGCGAGGGAACGAGCGCGTTACCTGGCGTTTCTGTCAACGCTTTCGAATCGCTGTTTGTCCCAGTCGACGAGGGCTCGGGCTGAGGAGCTGATTCGGCAGCGAGGGCTTCGAATTTGAGCGCATACTGACCAGTATCCGTGAAGAGCTCGCGAGCAAAGCCAGCGAAATTGCGGTTGATGGCTGCGACGGGTTTGTCATCCTCGTTGCGTGCGATGAAGTCCCAGCCGAGGAAAGGCGTATCGATGGCGCCGAATTGGTCAAACCCTTCTTCACGTTTGGAGAAGAGATTGTACTTTCGCCTGAGCAGATGCCATTCCTGCTGCGCTTCGCCGATAACGTTTGTCGGGTCATCGCCTTTGCTGATGTAGATCTTGGAATTGATGAGGCTCAAGGGTCGATTGACGCGCATGATGATCTCGCCGTCGCTGTCCATGACGGTGCACTTGAAGGCTCTGTGTCCTCGTAAGAACTGTCGTCCGATGGCTTGCCGGAAGCCGAGGTCTTCCTCCGCCAGGAAACCGACTGCTTCGCCACTGGCCGCAAGGATCTGATATTTGTTCGCCTGCTCGTAGCCCAGAAAGACATCTATCTCAGTGTCAGCATGAGGAGCGGTCGGCAGCAAAGTGAGACTTGCTCATCATCTCCAGCTGTCGAACAATGACGAGACCAGACTGGGAGAGCAGCCTGACGGCTCCTTGAGATGTCGGATCGCTCGCTTGCAAGACGCCTTGCGGATCATCAGGCACATGCACAGGCACTTGCGCAGCAGGCGACGCGAGGCCTGCTGCACTCGTCTGTGAAGGCTGTGCATGACTCTGTGACTGCACGCTCGGTGTCGTATCCGACAATGTAGCTGGCTTGACCTGTATCCGATCTCGATGACGAACAGGAACAGGCGGCGGAGGTCTTCTGCTCAGTCGAGAACCAGACGCTCGTGTAGCCGCCAGACGGTTCCTCACAGCTGCAGCAGTCGATAGTCGTCTTGCTAAGCCACACGTGCATCGCTCTAGAGGCTGTCGCATGGAGTTGAAGGCACCAGTGTTAGCAATATCAAGCTGATGATCGACCGCCGAGCAAACGCGCATTTTCGCTGACGCACCGGCATGACCGATGATCCTACGATACATCAGGCCGGCACTCCAGCGCACAAAGCGACAGCGACATCTCTCTAGTCTAGTTCTCCTTCCCTCTGCCCTCATCGGCTTTCCACTCGCACTCTGGACTTACAAAGTCAGCCTGATCTGACCTCCTCAATCGAGCCAAGCTCATGCCCAGTACAGTGCGCAATGATGATCGCCTTCCAACGGAAAATAATTTACATGCCTGGCGTACCGCTCGGAGCGCGACGAGAGCCCTTCGATCCAGCATCGCCCGACCTGGAGGGTTTGAGATCTGAATTGGTGACCGTCGCGCATAGCAAGGATCGCTTCAAGCTCAGAGGAATACTCGTCGAAACTGAGAACCGATCACCAAGTGCACAGCATGACATGGTCATTGTCTATCTGCAGGGCAATGCGTCCAATCCGCTCAGACGAGCACCCGTCTTTTCCTCGCTTCTTCTGGGCCGTACTCGATGGCGAGACGAGACGATGCACCTACGCATACTCGCCGTTGCTCCACGTGGCTTCTGGCTATCGACCTCGCCGACAATAGGCGGTGGACCTACTCAGCCCGGTCTCGTGCAAGACTACATTTCCGTCGTACTCTACGCCAAAAGAAGGTGGCCAGAGGCACGCGTTGTGGTGCACGGACATTCGATTGGGGCAGCTGCAGCGCTGCAAGTCGCTCTCACAGAATCAATAGACGGACTGGTCCTGGAGAGCACGTTCACCTCGATGCTCGATCTCGTGCGCGCATTCTATCATTCGAAATGGCTGCCGTACCACTACCTCGGTCGCTTCGTGCTCGACAAATTCGACTCACTCAACGCCATCGCCAGACTCCCCTCGGATATGCCCCTCCTTCTCATCGAAAGCGGTAACGATGAGCTCATCCCAGGCGGCATGTTGTCCACACTTGCCTCTGCCAGCTCGGCGCAAACAACATTGATCACAGTCCCCAAAGCGCTTCACGATACAGGCTACATGCGATCAGAATGGCGGGATGCAATACACAAGCACCTGAGCACTTGCAAGCCAGTATGAATTTGAGCGACATCGATCTAATTCGAACACGCAAAGTCAGCACGGCCAACAACACCAAGATGTGCGCTACCAAAAACGCATGGATCGACGTCGACTTAGGGTCGTTCACCGATCGTATTGTGGCGTATATCCTTGACATACCAAAGCGGCACGATCTGGTAATCGGCATGGGTTGGCTACGCAATATCAAGGGCGTGATCGATTCTTCAGCTAAAAAGGTCATAGTCCAACACAAGGACAAAGGCTACGACATTGACATCATCAACACTCAAGCCCTCGAACTCGACCTCCTGGACTTATGAGTCGGGATGCAGACACGTTGCTCACGTCAGAGATCAAAGAGATCGACAATCTTCCTGATCCACTCGCTTAGATCTTCGTTCACCAACCCGTCATAGCAGGCCACAGATCTAAAATCAGGTGTAGTATTATTGTAGCCATACGTCTCACACGTGTACTGAGCCGCTATGTATTTGTCACCGAGACACTCTTTCATCTCTGCAAGCAACTCCGGGGTGCAAAACACTGGACGACGTGCTATCGTCCAATTGTCGATTCGTGCATCACCAAAGCCGCCGCCTTGACAGCCGCCGCCTTGGCTGCCGCCGCCCGGGGGACCGCCGCCGCCAAAGCCAGGAGGACCGCCGCCGCCAAATCCAGGAGGACCGCCGCCGCCGCAAGGAGGACCGCCGCCGCCAAAGCCAGGAGGATCGCCGCCGCCGCCGAAGCCAGGAGGACCGCCCGGAAGGTTCGAAAACCCTACGGATAGGCTCTCTGCTCGCTCGTGCTGGTCATGCGAGGGTGTCCTGCACTTGTAGGTCCTGTTGCTCCCACTTAATGCTGGACTGCTGGCACGTCGGGCTGCCCACCGCCGTTACCGCGTCCTGATGAGCGGAGGGGATAAGCATTCTTCTCCGTGCCTCTATTGAGGGCACGAAATTCCACGCAGAATCTGATTGTGCCGTCCTTCTTTGTTATCATCAAAGGACCGGTTCCCCCGGTGGCCATCCCGGCGGCGGCTGTCAAGGCGGTGGCTTTGGCGGCGGCGGTCCTTCTGGCGGCGGCGGTCCTTCTGGCGGCGGCGGCGGTCCTCCTGGATTTGGCGGCGGCGGTTCTCCTGGCTTTGGCGGCGGCGGTTCCCCGGGCGGCGGCCAACAAGGCGGCAGCTTTGGTAATGCACGAAACGTCCAACGACAGCACGTCGTCCAGTGTTTTGCACCCCGGAGTTGCTTGCCGAGATGAATGACTGTCACGGTGACCAAGCGGCTCAGTACACGTATGAGACGTATGGCTACAATAATAAGACACCTAATTTATCTCCCTCGAGAGACACGAAGTCAGAGAATCGAGCGATTGTCACGTGCGGGAACCGCCTTATGTGGCGTTCCCCACTTTGCCTTATCTCTAGTTTCTTGTACCTCTTTCTGTACCATTTATACACAAGAAGCAAAGGCACTCTCCTCATCAAGGATTGGTGCTCGCCTGACGTATAACGGTTAAGACTTACAAGCGCGCGATATCATAACTCTTATTGAAAGCGCATGTGCATATGTGAGCGCTTGCAGTCCGCGAAGCCCCTACGATGAAAGCCAACTTATCAATTCTAGACGACTGATGGGGACACGTAGACGTCATAGACCGCTCAGATCGCAATGTACTAGGAGAAGTAGCCGTCCTGCTTTCCATCCCAGCTAGAGTGAAATGCGCAATCAGTGGTAAGCGCTGTGCAGGTCTTGAGTCGGAATTTCTACTCGTTGTATGAAGCGCTGACCTGGTAGCGTCCAATCGAGCTCAGCCGCTATACAGCGCGTCAGCGCATCAGCTTGCCGCTAACTTCGCTGACTTTATTGATACTGACGGTGACATTCTGCCAGTGCATGTTCTCCTAAGCAATGCATCGTTGCCGTTGGCTTGTCAGCGTCAAGAAGCGCTTTGACAACCGTGTATTCGTCTAACTACCGGTCAGTCAGGTATCGGTCCAAGCAGGGGGCCTCACAGGGTATAAAGCGGACGCGAATCTCAGAATGCACGATTGCTCGGCAGCATTGATGCACTGGTGACCGTGAGAAACGTGTCAAGTTTGTGATGCAGCATGCGTATCCGGAACACTCACGAATGCCGTTGTAGTAGTATGTCGAAGGGCGAATGGCAACATCGACGGAAACGAGCACGTCTGGCACGCCACCTTGTCTGACGGGCTCGAGCTGTCGAAAACGATAGACGCTGCGGCTTGCCGTTCCCTATGTCACCGACAGTATTCGCTAGACTGGAATCATGCCCATGACCGAGTGAGAGCTTACTGGTGAGATAGTGAACAGGCCAGAGTGGCTTTTCCAGCTGATGATATTGAGCCAGCTGCCCCTAGCAATTAGTCATTCCGCTATGCTCTTAACATGAGCGCACAGAGTCTTCTGGTCAATTCTAAAATAAGCTTGGCGTTGAGGCTCTGCCTTGCCACCGTCAAGAGGCTCTTTTGGCCAGCAATGACCCTATTGACAAGTCAGTGTTTCGCCCAAGCTAGCGCGAAAGTCTGACGGTGATCATGGCGCCTATCTTGACTGTCGCTGCTTCCTTTGCCGGTGCATCTTCATTAGACCACTCCGGTGGTAGAGCAGATTTGCATTGTGTCAGAGCCGGTAAAGGCGGAGAATATCGGGAAGCTGCAGAAGTGGACTGAGCAATTCGCAACTAGCTGACCGTTGACTCACGATTGCAGTCGGGATGCATGTCTTGTGGACGGAAGCAACTGAGTTGAGATTCGAACGAGATGATCTTTGTCTCGCCGCTCAAAAGGAAGAGCTCGGAAGTCAAGGTGAGATACCCTCTGCAGCACGCACGTTGAATAGGATCTTGGACATCGACGGTCACACGAGCGAGAAATGGGACGGCGACATCGCCAAAGACAGGATAAGCCGGTTGTGTGACGATCCGAACGAGCCGTGTATTCTACTATGGCGGTCTGGTCAGTACGCTGAAAACAATGCGGCGCCCATCTGCTCGTGTACCGTTTCGATCTCGTAGTGTCCATTCTGCTCCGTTGCGATGAACGTGACGACATATCTCTCGTAATCGATCGTCATCCTTGCAAAAGGTACCGCATCTTCATCCTCGCCGGCTCGCGAGCATACTTCATCGAAGAGGAGCTTGAGTGTGTGCCGGATTGGCAGCCCATTCTGCCCTGACAACTTGCCGCTCGCGAGTTGAGAACGAGCGAAAGAGGTCGGTAGAGTGGTAGAGAGCGATGACATCACTTTGCTGAAGACCAAGAGCGATGAGAAGAGCATCGTTCGTTGCGGGGTATGCCCAGCACAGCAAAGCGCGGCGAACAAGGAACGCGCCATCAAAAGCTCAGATCAGGTTCAGATGGGCAGGCCACGCGAACGCGTGACGCCGCTAGTCCGCTTGGGAAAGCAAGCAGCAGGTTGCATCAGGAGATCGTGTGCTCATCAACTAGGGGTGAAGTGGCCTTGCTGCGTTCCCGATCATTCGGAGCTCGTGACTTCGCAGTCACTCGTGAGAGCTGTGCTTCACAGATTCAGTATGGTCACCGGGAGTGAAGCAGCGGAAGTGAAGCAGTGCGTCTATTTGTTACGTCTCAGTCGAGATCGGCAGCTACAGATAGTGTCACTCTCATGCAAATGGGTCTGATAGCAACCGACGTTTGCAGGTCGAGAGAGCATGCTCTCACAAGCAGCGCATTGTCCTCGTTGGCTCGTCTGCATCTTGAGAGGCGCGGATGGGGCCATACTGACCTGAGAGGAGCAATCAGAGATGGCCCGGCGTTGGTACTAACAGTGCTTACATAGTACGAAACGGAGGCGGATCGTGAATTGAGCAAAAGATTGGCAGCACGCGTATATTATTGGGTGAAATGTCAGCTTCGTCCGCGAGTCTCTGCACGTCGAGCACACTGACGAGCGCCGTTGTACCCAAACGCCGAAGGAACGGAAAGCGACGTCAATGAGAAGGAGCACGCATGGCGAACCGGTTTGTTCGACCGATGTGGGCCGCCTAAACCTGTATATGTTCTTGCTGGCGGTGCCCTGCCTTTCGTCTGAGGGACTGTTGCAAACATCGCGAGCAAAGTCACCGCAGAGATCGAAAACAGGCCGGCTGGACTGATCCAGCTCTTCATGTTGAGCCGGCTACATACACAGGTCATGGGTATCCCAACAAGCTGGTCACAGACGCACGCGTTCTTGTCGTTGACGCTGACGTGAGCCCTGTGCTGATGGCCCGGCGTTCTGTCAGTCAGGATTGGGTTTGTCTGGCCAGCGATTGGCCTGCTGAAACGTCATATAGCTCGAAAGGAAAAGAAGCTGACCACAATGTTCGCTTTTGACTGTTGCGGCTCCTTTGGCGGGTAGCCCACGATTGTACCATACGGCAGGAAGCCTTTCTTTGCGCTGTGTCGAAGCGAAAGAGGTGGCAAGTATCTCAGAGCTTATGACAAAAGGATGAGTATGCCGCAGACTCGAATTCGTCTGCGGACGATTGCAAATAGGCATCATGCTTTGCAGACGGAAGCAATTGAGTTCTGCACTGAATGAGACGATCCTTCACTCGCCGCCGTACAGATAGAGCTGCAAGCTGACTAACAGATAGAAACCCCTTGCAGCATTCTCGTTGACGGGGATCCTGGACATCTATGTATGCTCTGGTGGATCACAAACGGAGCAGCGACATCGCCAAAGATGGGGTCAAGCGGGTCGCGTGAAGGGACGAAGCCAGTCTGACGCGTACACAACAAAGCGGCCTCATCGGCTCGATGTGACGTCGAACGGCGGTGCCCTTGATGAAATGTCTACCGTTGCGCTTTCATAGTGACCATTGCGCTCAACAGCGAAATGGGTGAATCCGAGTCTCATGCCATGTTCAGTTAACCGTGCAAAGGGTTGCGCATCTTCAGTAGCAGGAGATTGCGTGCAGTCCGCATCGAAGATCAGCCTGAGTGTATGTCGAATCGGTACACCATCCCGATCTGATGGCCCGCCGACCCTTTGCACCGAGAGGCCTGATGGGAATTGGATGTGACTGAACGGCCAAGCTGATACGCTGATGGAGAGTTACAGCAGCAGGACGAGCATCGTTGTGATTTATCTGCGCCCCTCGACGGTAGCGCAGGAGAAGGGGGACCTGCAAAGCGACAACAATCGCGCGAACGCGTAAACTGCCGTCGTGGTGGCCGGACTGTTGCAGTCAAGCGACTTGGCATGTCGCTGTACGCAGGCATAGCGCTTGGCGACAGCGCCGAGCCCACGGAGCCGATCCTGATCGCTGAAAAGACTGCGCCTGAGCAATCACCGCCCGAGCCTGCAGCAGCAGTCGACGCAGCGAAGGAGGTGAAGGCACCAGAGACGAAGAAGCCGAGTCAGTGTCAGTCGCTCACCCGGCATGGTTCAGTCTCATGAGGGCGTACAGATTGGTCGGCATCTCTCTCTTTTGCACCCGTCAAGCGCAAGCCAGCAGCACAGCCAAAGAAGCCATCGACGGCCTTGTCCAGCGCTTTCTTGCTGTCTTCGAGCAACGATGACCTGAACGAGTCTCAAGCAAAGAAGATCAAGCTTGCGCCTGCATCCTCGGGAAGGGCACCGCTCACACCGGCTGATTCGATCCTCCCAGCAGTCAATCGGCCGAGCTCGTCGACCCATGCAAAGGAAACAGCTGCACCTGCACAACCCGTGACAGACAGAGCAGCGCCGTCAAGGACGGCTTCAGCAGGACCATCGACAAGCAGAACGCCTCGTGTGATACCCAAGCCACCGCCTCTCACGCTGCCAGAGTCCACGAAAGAGCAGGAAGACATCAACGGCTTCCGCTCCTCCGAGGCAGGCAAACGTCTTGAAGCCCAACGAAACAAGAAGGCAAGCCAAAGACTCACATCACCCATTCATGCCTGACTTGATTCTAGAACAAGAAACGCGGCAAGCTAGCGAAGGAACTCGCACCGCTGGACTATGGCGCGGATTATGATCCCGCAAGGCCAAACGACTACGTAATGCTCGCACTTTGCATTCGCGCGACAAGCTTGTTGACATGCTCGTCTTCCTTCTGCCTTGCGCGTCTCGTCGCAATCACAGAATGACTGGCTCAAACATGTCGCTCAACTCAAGGAGGAAAAAATACAAGCTGCGCTCGACCGCCTCAACGAGAAAAAGAGTGCACAGTACGACAATTCGTCCTACAGCGAGGACGAATCGGATGATGACGCTCGCTCAAATTCTGCACCAAAGCCAAAAGGTCAGCACGCTCACTGGCGCTGCATGTCCACATCTGACACTTGCAAAAAGGCATGCTATTCGCTCCGCCAGCCGCTTATGATGACGATCGAGCGCCCTCTCCCGCGCGAGAAGTGCAACCGCTCGCCAACACCGCAGAAGAGGCTTACGCTCGTCGTGCAGCCATGTCGCGGCAGATGCAAGATCCCTTGCCATCTGCAATCACTCCCATTGCTCAGACTGCCGACGAAGCTTATGCAAGACGTGCGGCCATGTCTCGACCTGCTCCCGAACCATCCGCCTTTGTCGCACCTCCAGAGCCGATCTTCACTCGGCCTACGCCTGCTCAGTCGGGCGACGAGGCGTATGCTCGCCGTGCGGCCATGTCTGCCCAGCCAACGCCTTCTTTCGTCGCTGCTGCTGCGCCTGCCGAGCCCGCGCCTGTAGCAACACCTGACGACGCAAGCCCAGAAGCATCTCAGGCCAAGATGATCGCGGAGGCACAAGCCAAAGCGCGCGCTATTGCCGAACGCTTCAGCAAGCTCAAAAAGCCATCACCCGAAGCAAGCACGGCGACCGCACAGTCGGTCCAGCAACTTTGCTTCGAGAAGCGTGAGAGCTCAGTGATCGTACTGCAGGGAACCGCGTGATGTTGCTGCGAGTCTCATGTCCAAATGGGGCTGGCGGGAAGGCCAAGGCTTGGGTGTCGATAACGCTGGCATGCTCAAGCCTTTACAAGCTGTGTCCCATCACGAGGAGCCATCGGGCAATGCCAAAAATCGCAAAGGGAAGCCAACAGAAGCGACTGAACAGCCTCAGCATCAGAACAGCATGGCAGGCAAAGGTAGAGGCACGATCGTGTCTGATCATCTGTCGCAGCAGAAGCGCGAAGAGCGGGAGAAGTTTGGCGAGCCAACGCCCGTCGTGCTATTGACCAACCTGGTCGGCCGGGACGATGTGGATGATGACCTCACGGGCGAGATAGGTCGGTCTCACGCCAATTCGAGACTACTGGCGCTGATGAGCACGAAATTCAGCGGAAGAAGCACGCAAAGGTGGTATCGTCGAGCGATGCCTAGTACACCTGATGCCTCAGCTCACCGCACAGCCTCTACCCGACGAGGATCAAGTGAGAGTGTTTGTGCTCTTCTCGGGTCTCGTAGGAGCCTTCAACGCAGTAAGAAGCTTCGACGGACGCTTCTTCGGGGGCAGAACAGTCAAAGCGCGGTTCTACAACCAAGCTGCATTCCAAGCTGGCGTTTTCGATCTGTAGCCAGTCCCATGCACTCTACTTGACAAGCGCGCGGATCTTTGCCACTTGCTCGTGCACTGCCCGCTTGCTCGTTCCGCCCGGAACATCCCTTCGCTCCACGCTCGTTTCGAAACTGAAGACTTCTTTGACATCCTCGCTGAATTTGGGCGACAGAGTCTGGAGCTGTTCGAGCGTGAGCTTGCTGAGAGACGTCTTGCCCTCTTCTGCCAGTCTGACTGCCGAGCCGGAGATATGATGAGTCTCTCTGAACGGTGTCTGCCTTGCCGGTCTGAGCATCGTGGCATGACAGACCATGTGAGACGCTTACACCCTTGCGAACGAGATACTCGGCAAGATCTGTTGCGAGCAAGTCGTCTGTCAATGCCGCACGCATCTTCTCGGGATGGATCTATTTGTCACATTCTCAGCTTTCTGCTGGCCTCTTCTACGACGGCTTACTGTCAAAGTGGCAATGACGCCTTGGAAGATGAGCAAGCAGCGATGGATCGTTTCTGCCGCATCGAACAGCGGCTCCTTGTCTTCTTGCAGATCCTTGTTGTACGTCGATGGAATGCCCTTTAGCGTCATGAGAAATCCCGCCATCTGTCCGAATGTCCTGCCCGATTTGCCTCGCAGAAGTTCAAGACTGTCTGGGTTCTTCTTCTGCGGCATGATGGAGCTACCGGTCGAGTAGGCATCGGACAAGCTGACGAAACCGAATTCTGCGCTAGAGTAGATGATGAGATCCTCCGCGAAGCGCGAGATGTGTACCATGGCGAGAGTGGTGGTGAAGAGGAATTCGGCAATGAAGTCGCGGTCGGAAACGCCTTGCATGGAGTTGAGCGAGAGACTCTGGAAGCCGAGCTGCTCTGCGATCTGTTCCCGTGGAATTGCGAACGGGTTGCCTGCCATTGCGCCCGAGCCGAGGGGCATGACGGATAATCTTGGCAGAGAGGAATCGAGTCGCGAGAGATCAGAGACCAAGTTGGCAGTATGGGAGAGCAAGAAATGGGACCACCGGATAGGCTGAGCTCTCTGTCGTGCGAGCATCTCGGTCAGTCATGGGGCACTCGGGGAGATTATGCCCAGCTTGCCTGGAGATGGGTATATCCAGGCAAGATATGATCAATCTCTTTCTCGGCGCGGTTGACGAGCACGTCGATGAGATCTCTGAGCGCCTGACGGATCTTTGCACTCTCGTCAATCAGCCACAAGCGCATATCCGTCGCCACCTGATCATTGCGAGAACGACCCGTATGGAGCTTTCCTGTCGAGGCCAGTGTCAGCTCTACCACGAGAGCGCGTCAAAGGTTGGCGCTCGCCTGCAACGGGTCCGATGAGCTCATTGAGCCGGCGTTCGTTTGCCGTGTGAATATCCTCGTCTGTTGCTTCGATCTTGAATGTGCCCGACGTCCATTCTTGCAAGACTTTGCCAAGACCATCATGGATGCTCTGCACTCAAAGGTGTGGTCAGCTTGCGTGGGCGGCAATGGGCATACAGCCGACCTTGCACTCCTCTTCGGTGAGGATGCCCGCTTTGACGAGCCCAGCAGAGTAGGCAATGGAGCCTCTGATGTCGGCGTCGTACATGCGTTGATCATAGCTCAGAGATTGGTTGAACTCGTGCATGCTATGTCTACATGTCAGCACACACGGGCAAGCCAGTGGATGTGCGCGTGCTCACAGAGGATCTGTTGCGCCGGTGAAGCGGCCGCCCCATAGCTTGGCCATCCTTGAGGAGCCCGCCGTTGTTCTTTGGGAAAAATGGATAAAGTCAAAGTCAAAAGTAAAGTCGCGCTCGAAGCTTATCAGACTTGCCTATCAGTGACTTGACTTGACTTGACCCTGCGATAGCGAGCACGGCTTCTTCACATACGCACAGAGCACACGCACAGAGATGGGCGGAATCAGGACAGCTCAGATCCCGGCACCCCCGACGCTCGACGTCAAAGCACTCCCAGAATTCGGAGCCCAGGTCTATGGCTATGACCCTACAGCGCCTTTTGACCCTGCGGCATTTGCAGAGTCCGTTCCCCTCTCTCTCTATTGTCGAGACTCATGGGCGAGCACAGACTCGAGGAACTGCTCTACAAACACAGTCTGCTCGTCATTCGCGGTGTAGACTTGACGCCCAAACAGCAGTACAAACTGACCAAGGCATTCGATGCTACTGCCGAGGGCTCATACGGCCACGGCAACAACAAGACGGGATCAGAGAAGAAATCCGTTCTGCATCCCGATCTCAAAACGGTCCCCTCTCAGCCTCAAGTGCAGCTGATTGGTAATGGCGTCCCCACTGATCCTCGCATCACCCAAGGCCTCGACAAGCCACAGCTTCGCCATCCTCACCACAAGACGTTCCACAAAGAAGTCGTCTCGCCCGAGGAAGAAGCCCAAGGGATCACTCGGTTCTATCGGTGGTCCGTCACCCCGCCATAGTCCTGTACCGCGCCCAACTGAAATGAGATGGACAGGCACATAGACGCTGCTCTCTACGACCTCCTCCCACCCAAGGTCACGACACTCTACGCACTCAGCGTTCCTGCCGGTGAGGAGCAGACCTGCCGATACGATGACGGAACGGGCGATGAGCTCAAAGTTCCCCTGGGCACCACTGCATTCGTCTCCGGCACAAAGATGTTCGACATCCTCCCACCCGATCTCAAATCGCTCGCCGTACGTGCCAAAGTACGCTATGCACCTCATCCCTATGTCTGGATGGCGCCCGCAAAGAGCAATTCCACCGGTCTCGGGATCGTCTCTGACGGCAAGGAGCTATCCAAAGATGACTTGCCCGCATGGGAGTCGAGCAAGATCAAAGAGTTTCCCATGGTCAGTCGTACCCCTCAATCCACAAAATGGTCATTGACACGCTATGGTTTCAGACTTGGAAGAATCCAAAGACGGGCAAGCTGCACTACCAAGTCCACCCGAGCGGTGCAGAAGCCATCGTTCGTCCCGCGCCTCCACACTGTCCCCCGAGCTGATGTGACAGTCAGATCGTTGCACCTCTGCCCGCCGGTGTTGACCCATCAGGGCAGATCCTGCCCGAAGGCGGTATCATCAGCGATCTCAAAGAGACACGCGAACTGCTGTTCAAGATGCAACGACCGGGCATCGCCCCCGAGCTCGTCTACCCGCACGATTGGAAGAAAGACGACCTCTGCATCTTCCACAACCGTGGTGTCCTCCACTCTGTCGTCGGCGCTTTCGAACCGGATCAAGTTCGTGCTTTCTGGCAGTGCAACTTGGCTTCTGGCGAAGAACCGCTGCCGCCCACTGCAGACGACGTCAAAACCTACTCTTCATTCGCCTAAACTCGTCACGAAACTTGTTCTTCTAGATCATCTCTCTCACTGGTGCTGCCTTTGGATGCTTGTCGGACAATGCATGGCTTACATGACACTTTTTCTGGACCTACAACACTGCTGCTGGGATGTCACAACATGTTGACATGCGTTCTATTGGCGCAGATCTATCGTCTGACTGTGCGATGGCCTACAAGGGGCGAATCTAAGGCATTCGGCACTGGTGAGCGCAATACTGTGGCTCTTCGATGAAGGCACAAATTTTGAGATGCTGATCTGCTATCCTTTGGGGTAACGGCCATTGCATGTGAGCGAACGTCCAGCCCCAATTCGTCAGCTTGATGATCTTGTGTCGACTGATGTCCGCCGACTGGATGAGTTCGATCAAGTCTTCGAGACTCCAGAGCTGTCGGATGTTGATCTCCAATACATCGCTGAGCTCAGCGATCGTGTCCAAGTCGCCTTCCTTTGCGAGATGGTGGGCAGCATGAATGACATAGTTCGGCTCGAGCAAGTCGATCCTGTTTTCACGCTGTAGATAGTCGAGTCTGAAGACAGACCAGATAGGTCGAGTGAACGTCTGCCCAGCTTGATGCAAGACAGCATGCGACGGAGGCAAGAAAGCTCTACCCGTCGCTGCCGCAACGGCCATCAGAATCGTCGCTGCCGCGTTGAGTTGTCTGTAATCGCCGGCGATCACATCGGCCGTGATCATGAGCGGCGGACGCGAATAGTAGCCATCGAGGTTCTGGAGGTAGCCATAGTGCGCAGCGATGTATTGCTTCAGAAAAGCGTTGTCGCAGCAAGTCATGTGAAGCGCAACTGCGTGCTGATCAGACACTGTCTGCCACTGGTCATCGAATTCGGAGTGATAGACTGCAACCCTCGCATCAGCCAGCATTCTGCGCGGTCTTCGAAGAAACTAACCTCTGAAATATTCTGGGTTCATCACGTGCACCTTGATACCCGTCGGACTGACAAAGTCGTGGAGATTTCGCCAGCCGCCGGCCTCCAAGCGTATTTCTTCGGTGGCAAGAATCTCGTTGGTATTGACTTGATCTCGAGAGACTTTCTCGTGATTCATGTACATGAGTCGCTCGTACAGCTTGATCACCGCTTCTGTAGGGCGAGAATAGGACCAGCCAGTGTTGATTTTGTCTCCGACCATCTCTTCCTGATATTGCACGTCTGACGAGTCGAGCGGAGCCATCCGGTACAGAGGTTCGCCTCTGAAGAAGACATCGGAATCCACGAAGAATACGCTGCGGCCAGATTGCAGAATGTCGTGCAAGCCGGCGACTTTGGGCCAGGTTGCACGCATCCATTCGCGCGATCGGGTCGCCTCATATCCTCCATAACAGTACCATCCTTGCTGTCTGCACGTACGTAGGCAGCCCTCGTCAACGCACAGTACGACCAGATGACGCTCGACGAGGACGTTGGGCGCAGTGGATGCTGACAGGCTAATTGCATCCGTCGCACTGTCTGCTGTAGTCGCTGTTCTCGGCGGCGTGCTCGGTGGATCCTGCATCCTTTCCCTTGCCTCCGTAGCAGCCTTGACGTTCTGGAGCTGCACAAAACGTTGCAGATGACGCGTTGCAGTCCTTGAGAATTGGTCATCGGCGAGCGTGATCCAGAGATGTTGCGTGCTCTTTGGGAAGTGATAATCCAAGTACTCGATGAAGGTTGTCTCATTGTAAGCAACCTTTTGCACCTTGAGGTCTTTGTCGTGCACAGAAGCAACGAGCTCTTGATCATACAGCGCCATCGCAGCGTCGTCCTGCTGGCTAGGTGTCCAATTGCCAGCGTTGTATCGCGAGATCTCTGACTCTACCGCATTGGAGACCGAGCAGAATTCAGAGAAGATTGACTTCCATGGCGGTGGAGAGTCGAGGGTAGGAGGCAATCTGGCCGTTCTAGCAATGCCTTGATACGGGTCGCAAAGGAGGAAAGCCAGCCAGATCGAGCTGAAAAGCACAATGAAGCCCAGGGTCGTTACGTCCAGGTTAGCCAGTCCTTGAGCACGTGTGTCTTCGTCTGTACTCGAGCCCGAAGCTTGACTGAGTCTATCTTCATCGACACCCGCCTTCTCGTTCTCGCCATCGTCAAGCTTTGTATGGTTACTCTGCCTCGGCCGCAGGGACGGCCTGACGGGCGGATCTAGATTGACCGAGATCATTGGCGGGCGCTCGTGCGGCGTCTCCGGTGGCGAGACTGGCCATGTATGCGCCAATGCCTGGCGAAGCGAGCCATGCTCAAAAGCCGACGCAAGGAGTAGACCGATAATGCCGAGGACTTCCGGTAGACCCATGCTCGGCGAGACTGGTGCGAGTGCCTTGTAGGCCAGAACCAGGGCTACTCCCGAGACGGTGAGGCTGACACGAAGGGATTCGAAACGTCGCTTTGTCCATTCTTGCCAGCTCGACAGTGATCCCAGCCGAAGACAGAATGGCTCCCAGAAGCTGTCAAGGTTGTGCAGTTGACAGACGATAATGTAGGCAAGGACGACATGCCATTTTGTGGCAGGGCTTGCATACGCTTTTTCAGCGCTAGGATCGACAGATGCTGCGAATTTGCAGCACATGGCTATGGCGAACGAGATTGCTGCCGAAGCCGCATGCGGATTGAGGATGGCTTCCTTTAGCCTGCCTCGAGGGCTGAGATCAATTGACGGTGGTGTGGAGAAGGGATGCTCGGGTAGCTGACTGCTTGTATGGAGTGACAAGCCGCCAACTCTGACAACGATGGCCCAGAGTAAGCTTGTCGTAGCCTGCTCTGTCCCGAAGCCGGCAAGGAAGCCAAGGGAGAGCATGTAAAGTACCGAGTGTCCAACTGCCTGTCGTCTCGTAGGGCTCGAGAGCGGCGCATCGAGCAAGTTTGGTAGCATGATGGCAAGCAAGGGAGCAATCCATGCCTGCAGTCTGCGTGAGCCATGACCATGCGCAAGGAGTAGACAGACTCACGTCGGTAGTACCGATTGCGAGCAAGGACAGCCCGCGGGTGAGCAGCGCGCCATCACGCGCCAATGTGCCCATAATCTCGAGTGCTGGCCTCGAGCAGAAGGAAGCCAGCGCTTTGCGGACAGGAGGAGGGAGGGCTCGCATGCAGCTGAGCCAGAGACTGCGCAGCGGTCTTAGGGGTATCTGACAAGGCGCGCTGCGTTTGGTGGCTTGACTTGATGATGACTGAGCATGGCGGGTATGTGATGGCAAGAGCGTTTCGCTGATCCTAGGTGAGCTCTCTTGCCATGGCGAGTGCGGTCTTGAGGGTGAAGCAGTCTGCAGGCCCGGGGTGCTCCCTTGCGTACTTCGCGAGCTTAAGAGGGGCACTGCTGTCACTGAGCTCGCCGTTGGCCTGATAAGAGCGAGTAAAGTGACGATGGACCATCTGACGAGGTATTGAAGCGCGATAAGCAATGTCAGGGTTGCCCACGCCTTGCTTGTCGGCAATGAAGAGTTGAGCGACGCAGCGTAGCGCCATTGCGACTCGACCGGCACATTGATGTTGGCTCTCTTGATGAGACCTTTTGCGAGAGTGGCCTGTTCTGCCCGCTTCACGTAGCCTGGCAGGTTTGAGGACATTGGCCGCAACAGGCTTGCGAGTCCTCGGCTTGGTGCATTGTCCAATCCGCCACTGTGCGCGAGAGCAGCCACTCTGGACGGTATGAGAGCAGTCTTGTTGGCAACTGCTGACGGATCTATAGGTATTTTGAGTATCTCGAGGAGCAAGTAGGTCTCTAATAGCCTCAGCAAAGGCCCGACCGCTGTGCCTAACATTGCGTCTTGACAGTCGTGAACTTGGCGACAGAGCTGCTTATGCGTTTCTAGCGTACATGATCTATGCGCTGCTCAATCCAGACTCGCCCGTGTTCGCCCTTGTTGCCCTTGCTGACCTAGCCGCAGCAATCTCTCAGCTGCGACACTGCCAAAGGCGCGTTGTCAAGTGTTTGCTGTCGCCGCGAGACGCTGGATGCTCCGACAAGTCAGACCTCGCGCCTACAGGGTCCGTGCGTTGGAGAATAGCTGCGTCGTGCTACGCCTGCAGGCCGAGCATGCCGGATTTTCCGTCGAACAATACGGCCAATGCCAAGCTCACGGGTCGTGTGCCACTTCTGCTGCGTGCGATCGCGTTTTGCCACGTGAGCCGTCTGATCGCTGCGTGCACCCTCCGTTTCGAGACTTTGCCCATCTTGCCATCGCTTGCTACTTCACTTCCAGTCTTGGCTCGGATCCGCCCGATATCTGCCTTGCATTGATATATACATACCTACGCTGACTGTCTCTCCGCTTTGGGATTTGATCCGCCATGAGAGCGACTACAAGACTTGAAGCAGCACCATCCAGTAGATCAGCAAGGTGCGCACGGCAAGACGAAGTCGGCATTCGTGGATCTTCATACATCAGAGTCAGGTCTCGTATGCCAACCACTTATCCCGGGCGTGACACCGCGCGGGCACCCGCTCGGCTGTAGCACTATTGACTTCGTTGCTGAAGCACCAAGATGCATCATCCCAGATGCAACTCCGAAGACAATGATCGCAGAAGCTCACCTGCCGTGTTGCCTGCGCTGCTCGAAAAACGCTGCACTTGCTCCTAAGAAGTTGCAAGAGGATTGTTAACAACATATATGCAGCGTCGTCACATCGATCAGTGCATTGAAACCATCAGACCGAGCGTGTGCACTTTTCACAAGCACAGCTATTGGCCGCAGCCAAGTTGACACCGATATCACCCAAGCAGGGCGATGAGAACCTGTCATAGTGTGCGTGAGTGGCGCTCATCTAGTCACAGCAAGAAGCGCACATTCTGCCGTCATATGCGCGTAGTGCCGTGCGCGTGATGAGCAAGAGCCAGAGTAAGGTCTCACAGCCTGTAAAGACAGTCCCGAGTATCTTGAGTGCGTCAGACTGGAGCTCGACTCCGAGCGTCGTCGTTGCCACCGTGAAAACGCCCTGTCAGGTCAAGCAGCGTCAGCGCGGTTACGTCGAGCGAAGGTTTCAGACTGACAAGAGGGAACGTAAAGCCCCACCAGCCCATGTTGAAGATAAGACCATCAGTACTTGCCATTTTAATGATCGACAGAACCGCAATAGATAGCCAAAAGAGCCCGAGACCCCAGATGACAAGTGCGACTGCGATGGTACAGATGTAGAGCGCATTCGCCATCTGGACCTGTTCTGCCGGATTGAAGGTACTGCCAGCGCCCAGACCGACCCCCGTTTCCATCGCAAGCTTCCTGATGACCTTTGAAAATTGTAGGATCGCGAATGCACCCTGTCCGCACGGACCCAATGGTAGGAAAACAGAGACAATGGCAGCAGCCGGGGGAAGGTGGTGTACTGCCAGACGATGGAAGTAGACCGCCATGATCAATAGCGAGACCGGGAAGGCGGAACCCCAGAGAATGTATGAAATTGTGAGGGTCAACCGAGCGTGGCTTGCGGGCAGATAGTCGGCCACGATACCGCCAGTGGCAGCTGCGACGATGGGCGACACGCTGGGCAAGAGCCAAGTGCCGTTGAGGACCTCGAGTGACTGATTGTGGTAATTGAACATGGCAAAAGGGACTCCGATCCCTACAAGGAGCGAGATGATCGCGTTGATCCACCAGAGAGCCCAGGCGAGGATGACAAAGTGCTGACCAAACGCGGGTATACAAACAAATGCGATCATGTTGACAATGGTCGAAAATCCCACTGAAGACGGGCATGTAAGCATCATCATGGAGCGCAGAGTACGGTGATACGTACTCGAGAAGGTGCCCAGAAAGAAGGCTTGGGTGGAGTGAGTGACCATGAGAGCAAAGATGCGAGGATAGAGCGAGTACCGTAATATCGACATGGAGAGAAACGTCAAGAACAAGATGAGATTGAAGACAAAGATGACGACGGAGATGATGCCCAGACCCGGAAACTGATACGGCAGGTTGTGGAGCAGGATAGAGGTTATGCCCGTGCCCATGTTGATGCTGAACCAGCTGGGGGTGAACAACATTGCACGTACGCCGATCCTGACGTGGAGACAACATCAGTTGCTGGGACTGCGAGTGGCGCATGGCTAGAGAACTGACGCTCCGCATCTCGGATGTAGCTTGAAAGGGTTTCGGTCCTTGAGACCTCCCTGCAAGCGTGCCTCGTCGCGTTGATCGAGCTCATCAGGTTGATCACCGCCTGCCGCGGTGACATTGCTGTCGGTTTGCAGCGGGTCTGCCATTCAGGCTGGATCTCTCAAGCACCTGAGGAAGGCGGCAGTAGGCTGAGAGTGTCTGGGGAAGTTCGCCATGCGCTAGTCCAGTCGTCGGCTCGAGAGGTGGGCGGCAATTCAGAATGATTCCGAGAGTGTCGCGATTCTGTGCATTCTCAGGAGCGCAGAGCGAGCGCGACATGGCCACAGAAGCTACACGACCAAGTCTCATTGAGCACATCAGATAGATCTAGGCAGAGCCCCGAAGTTCGAATGATGTTTTTGTTCTAGTCGGATCAGATGAGGTGGGGTCGAAGGATCAGGCGAGCCAGCTGGGATCACTCTTCCTCAGCTTGCTCGACCGACTCATCGGCATCCTCATCCTCTTCGTCATCCTCGTTGGTCGATTCTTCCGTCACGACGGGCGCATCATCTTCATCGTCCTCCTCCTGCGGTCGCGCGTCAGTTGTGCTCAATGTGTACAGCGCTTTCGACTGACACCGTCCTCGCCTGGTTGCTCTTTTGCGAGCTTAGCATAGTCAAGACGAGCACCACCTTCATACGACCATCATCAGCTCTGTACGAACGAGCTGTAGACGGAGCAGAGGCGTATGATCGAAAGAAAGAGTCCAGGATGAGGAAGCGCGTCTGCCGAGGTAATAGACGCGTCATGCTCGCTCCAAGGGTGTAGGATGTGCTGTAGAGGCTAGTGAGCCTACTCACGAGTACGACGAGAGCCAGAATCGATGATATTGCTAGGATCGATGTCCTTCATCTCGTCTGTCCCGCAACGTGTCAGCCCCTTGCTGACCCATCTCCTATCGCGAGACTCGCCTTGAGAGATCTCGAGCTCGTCTTGATCCTCGACTGGCCTACAGAACACACACAGCGGTCAGCATCGTGCTGAAGACTCATAAAAGAGCTGCGTCGAGCCAGAGAAAGAGCAAGGCGTCTCTGCGCGATGCTAGGCGGGCATAGCGCGACGGAGGCCTTAGCAAGCGTCACTGACTGTGTATCTGCGCTTGTGCTGGCCATTGCGACTCTCTACTGTCTTCAGATCGTGAGCTAGCGAGGCTGTCCTGACGCGCTTGCCTGCTCTCTCGCGAAACGAATTTCTCACGCGATCAGGGTACAACGTGTATGTGGACAGAAGCTTCAGGCATGTCCAGTCGATGACCATGCTCGTTCAGATCATGCATACTCGTAGTCTCTTGGTCTCACCCCGCACTCGTCGTCGCTCGGACCCTCTGTCTCTTCAGAGCCAGAGCCATCAGATCAGTGCCAGTACGCCTTTCTGAGATATACGATGGCTCGGTCTTGGTAGCCTATGAACCCGATGACAGTACATCTGCGGCGCACGTCCTTGCCATTACGAATGTAGATCATTTTGCAGCGTCCCCGTATCGCGACAAAGGCAACAGGCGAACTACTTGATAATGTAGACATATCCTGAGTCAGCCTCGCCGATATGCGTGACATTCCTGTCATAAACTAGTATGCTGTATGCAGCGCTAGGCATCGTGATGCTGTTACTGTGATGTGTAGGCTCCGAGACAGTCGGTCGCCCGAGGCCAAGAGAATGTCGGCAGGCAGACTGCAAGCTGCCAGACGCGATGGAATGCATCGCTTGCTCGGCTGCGCTGCTCGAATGGTGTCCAAGTATGCCAGTACACCGGACGGACGATACTTTGTAGACCACACGGGTCGACTGTGGCGCTGCACGAATCCTTCTCTCGACGAGACAGAGCGACAGAGATGGGTCAAGAAACTCATGGACGCCCGCCGAGAAGTGCGTACGACCAAGGGCACGTCGGGAGAGAGGAGCACTCGTGCAAAAGTGCAAGAAGCCAAAGAGGCTCTGGGAGAACGAGGGGCGGTCTGGTGGAGGCAAGAGAGTGAAGATGATAGAGATTGGAATCGGTTCATGGTCAAGAACACGCCTTATGCTGCCTGGCATACGGGTCTGACAAACGACGAGTCTGGCAGCACGCCAAGCAGTAGCAAAAGTAGATCGGAGCAGACAGAGCGAGGCAAACGCGATCGACCCCATGAAGGCCCCCAGGATGACGACGATGAGGATGTCGAGGACGGCCATGAGCAGCCGAGACGATCCGCTCGCTTGTCCAAGCAGCAGTCATGATCACATGCATCACACCAAGCGTCATCTGAGCCCGATCAGTCCTGTTGTCGTACCAGAACTGTCCGTGCATTGTCATTGAGATGATAGCAATCTGGCATCGCGTAGACGGGCGCGCGTTTGGCACTGAGTTTGGTAGCCTGTCGGCCTTGTGAGTCGGGGCAGTGGTCCACTAGCCGAGCGCTGTAGCCCTCTGGCGTGAGGACAGACGGGTGGGGAGGTGCGAGGAAGCAGAAAGCCAGGCTAGCAACGGCTCATCGACGGATGAGACACAAGAGTGCCGGCTGAAGCAGGGGCTACCTCATCAACCTTGACAGCTGCAAACTTCAACACAGTCCGGCCTGTCTCGACCTGCCAGCTTGGGTCTCTTCTGACGAGGTGAGCCCAGCCGCGCTCAGCTCCCCCTCGGGTTGATTGTGTCATCTGCACAGCTCGACGGCAGCATACACGAGTGAATGGCGAGCGTGCCGTGAGCTCATCGTGAGCAGCTAGCTTGTGCGACGGTCGGGTGATCCAAAGAGAAACTAAGAGATGGATCGTTCACCGCCTGAAGCAGCTCTGCTTTCGAACAGGACGGTCAGTAACAGCTCAAAACGTCGTCCGGTGCCGTCGTACATCGAGCAAGACAGTCGGCCGCTGTCTCGCTCACCCGTCGGATGGCACAGTCCCTCTCACACGGTCGCCTGGGACGAGATGCATGGCTCTACAGACGACCAGAGCCAGCAGCAAGGGCGTCACGCGTCAGGATCATCGCGACAAGCTACTCCCCAAGCCAATGATCGCTCCCACGAGAATGAGCCACCTTTGCTCGACTTTGATGATCCCCTCACGAGCGACAAACTCATCCTCCAGCATCCGCGCACAGCAGACACAACATCGCTATCGCAACGCAGGAGTATATCGACGGCAAGTATAGACGCGGCCTCAAAGCGGCCTCTGCCCAACGTGCCATCACCTACCCCTTCGCGTCTGTCGATCGCGCCCATAGACACAACCTCTCTCAGCAATGCCAAGCGATACGTCTCTGCTCCTTCTTCTGCCTCTGCAAGGCGTCCGATCCAATCTCAGCCAGACGCGACTTACAAAGGCCTCGGCCTAGGTCTGCCGCCCATTTCTGCCCAAGCAAACCATGACGACGCACCTCGAACTGCTCCCTTGATCACTACAGGCGTCAGACTGGGCGTATCTCATTCGATGGCATCTGGACTCGCCCAATTCGCCCATGCGCCCCTTTCGCCTGAGCAAACCAATACCGAGTTGCCCAGTCCGCCTCTGGATGCGCAACAAGAGCAAGACAGACGACAAGATCTCATCGGATTGGGTGATCTGGCCACGCCCAGATGGACTTCTCAGATCTACGAAAGGAGATGGGCAGACCGACCTGTCTCTACCCAGAGCAGAGAGGGCTCGCCCGTCTCTCGCCCTCAAACGCGCTCTCTGTATCAAGCAGTGAGTCTGTCGCGATTATGACAAGCTTGTTCGTATTGACGTTCGAACACAGGATGGAGCGCTAGCCTCTGCTCGTTATCCACTCTCGCCTCAAGTCCCATCGAAAACGGCTAGCGCAAGCTCGACGCCGCCGCTGCCTCAACCAAAGTCGGACTCCTCGGCAACATCCCGACGACCTTCCTCTGCCTCAATGGGCAAGGAGCGTCGATCTCAGCCAGATGAGACAAAGGCCAAGAAGCGAGCTTCCCTCACATCGCCAGCGGCACTTTCGCAGACTGTCATGCGGGCCTCGCGCAGATCGCACGAACAGAGCCTACATGTGAACCAGCAAGCTACGAGTGCAGAGGAGATTGTCGATGCCGATCGTGATATGGCAGACGCGCTCAGAAAGCTAGACGGTCTCTCTGCTCCTCACTCCGCCACTAGACGATCCAAAGAGGATGCCAGAAGAAAATCTGCCACGCCCTCTCTACCCGTGCCCGTTGCGAATATGCGAAGGCATAGCGAGGCATACCATCTTCCGAGCTCGTCGACTGCAGCACAACAGCCCGGTATCAAGAGGACCTCATCGAGTTCACGTGCAACACGAGATCAACCTGCTGCGACTTTGCCTCTACCTCCGACTCCCAACGGTGGCTGGCCTTCGTCAGGCGAATCGAACCAATCCGTCCTACTGACCGAGTCAAACTCGTCCTCGTCTTCACCTCGTACAATGGGCGGAACGTCCTCACTCTTGCTAAGGAGCAACAGCGGAACGGGAAGCAGCTTGGCAGGCAAACGCGTCTCGCGTTATCGAACGCAATCTGCTTCCTCCTCTGCTACTACCGCCCCCGCTGCTTCTCCTCAATATCCTAGCCAAGCACTGCATAAGCACGAGGACGATAGTCGAGACACAAGTCTTGTCTTGGATGATGATGGCTCGACATTGGCTGCTCAGGATGGTTCTGCACTCATCCCACCCGTGCCGCCTCTGCCTCAACACTGGGAGAAGGAGCGAGAGACGGCCGCCCATCGCTTGTCGATGGCTACAGGCGATCATGCTCGCTCAAGCGCGCTCATCAATGACCAAGCAAGAGCAAGCATGGCTGGTTCGCCCAAGGATACATCCTCAAGGCGGACGCCAACCAAGAAATGGAGCCTCACCTCTGCTCTCTTCACTTCGCTCACCTCTTCCGGTGGCTCATCCGCCGGTTCGAACAACAGCAAGTCGCCCTCTCTTTCGCGCTCGACGACCTCAACAACGGTCAACGAGCCCAGCTTTGATCCTGCTACGCTCACGCTCGGCAAGAGTACTGCGAGCAAGCACAAGAGCCTGCCTGCTGCGAATATCCTCAAGCCAAGACGCGATCGACATGCATCTGTCAGAGACGTATATAGCTTTGAGCCTTCCGGCGTATCCGGCACCAGTCAGTATATGACCAGCTCGGTCAGCCAAGGCACAGGTCTCGCTCGTCTGGCAGCTCTGTCCAACGATCAGCAGCAGGACGAATCGCCTCCCTTGCCGCAGGCTCTCACAGATCCCTTTGACCCCGCAACGCCAACACCACCAGTGCCGCCAACGGAAGAAGCCGAACGCTCGGGCAGAAAATCAATACTTGATTTCTTATCGCGTCGGCGCAAGTCTGTCTCCTACCCTGCCGGCTCTATGCAGGCCAGAGCAGAGCCCATGCCTGCGCCGCCAGCCCACCTGGCTGCCTCGATAGGCTCGGGATCGAATGTGACGCCCACTGCAGCGGTCTCGAGCCCCCCAATTGCCACGAGCTCGGTCATGGGCAAAGTCTCCGAGCGATCTCGTCGGCTCAGTGTTGCAACCACGCAGCTACTTCGCAAGCGAGCAAAGGTGAGTTCATGCTTGTGCAGTGAGATAAAGCTCACCAACTTTGTCCTACAGACGGTTAGCCAGCCTAGCGCGCCTCTTGCGGAAGCAGCCAGTCCTATGGCAGCTGTGCCTGTACCGTCTCTACCCGTGCCTGAATTCTCATCACTGCAGCAAGATACCCTTCGAGCCACCTCGCATGTCTCTGTCCAATCACAAGAGCCGCGTCAATCCGGCTCGACCAGCCTATCACCCTCGCAAGACGTCGACGCACTGGACGCGAATGCGATAGACGATGCACAGCGAGCATCTGCCTATCTGGCAGCCACGCCCGTCGTCGTCACCTCATCTACCACCACAAGGATACCCCGCGCTATTGCTCGTACTGGCTCATTGACACGCCGGACAAGCCAGATCGCGCCCGCCACCGCAGTGCAAGGTCAAGGAAATGCACAGAATGGCATGCCGTCATCACACAATGCTTTGCCGGATCTACCAACCGATTCGAACGAGGTACGCAGCACGATGCCTGCGCCTAAGCCACCAGCGCCAGTATCACGATCTTCGCTGTATCTGCCAACGCTATCTAGCAGACAAAAGATGGTTGGTCAGCCTGCACAGGTCATCTCGGGCCCATCAGTCAAACGCTCGAGCGTCACTTTGCCGGCTGCAGGTTCCACGGAGAAGAAAGTCGGACGATCCATGAGTCAAAAACTCAACGTGACCTCTCGATTCAGGACATCTGTCAACCTGTCTAGTGCTGGGTCATCTCGGCCTTCATCAGTAGCCTCATCGCTTGCAGGCAGCTCTCGTGGACCAACGCCTCAGAGTACATCATCTCTCGAAGAACGCGATCGCTTGGCTGATCAAGAAATGGCCGAGTTCGTTGAGCGTCAGATCCACAAGCGCGCGCAAGCAGGTGCAAGTCGCGCCGAGCTTCGCCAACTGTGTGAGTTCCCAGGCTTGGCCGAAAGCCTGCCCGCTCGTCAACCCGGCGATGCATTACTCGAATGGTATTCTCAGCTCACGCCCTATGAGCACGATGAAGTTCTCGAGTACGATGAAGTCTACTTTGGCGGTCTCAAGGCCGACAAGATCGCAGCTGTCAGGACTCACACGACGCAGAATTATGGCTTTGACGATGAGCGCGGCGACTACATTGTCAAGTCGCACGATCACGTTTGCTTTCGGTATGAGATTGTGGGCACGCTCGGCAAAGGCTCGTTCGGACAAGTTCTACAGTGTCGTGATCACAAGACAGGTCAGACAGTCGCTCTCAAAATCATCCGCAACAAGAAACGGTTCCATCATCAAGCGCTGGTCGAGATCAAAGTCCTCGAGAACTTGCGTAAATGGGATCCCGATGACGAATGCTATGTCCTCAAAATGACACAGCACTTCGAGTTCCGCGGCCATCTCTGCATCGTCAACGAATTGCTCGGTATGAATCTGTACGAGCTCATCAAGGCCAACTCGTTCGTCGGCTTCTCGACCAATCTCATCCGACGCTTTGCGACTCAAATTCTCGAAGCGCTCGTGCTTCTGCGTCATCATCGCGTCGTGCATTGCGATCTCAAGCCGGAGAATATATTGCTCAGGCATCCCACGAAGAGTGGCGTCAAGGTCATCGATTTTGGCAGCTCTTGCTTCGAGAATGAAAAAAGTGAGCTTGTCATGATGCCAATCATACATAGGCTAATCCAGCGCGCAGTCTATACCTATATCCAGAGCAGGTTCTACCGCTCCCCAGAGGTCATCCTCGGCATGGACTATCATATGGCTATCGATATGTTCTCGCTCGGCGCGATCTGTGCAGAACTCTATACTGGCTACCCCATCTTCCCCGGAGAGAACGAGCAAGAGCAGCTGGCATGCATCATGGAGATCATGGGCTTGCCTGAGCGACATATCATCGATCGGGCTTCTCGTCGCAAGCTTTTTTTTGGTACGCCTCCACAACGCAGACAATTCTCTTGCTGACATCTCGGTCAGACTCTACTGGCGCACCTCGCATTGTGGCCAATTCGAAGGGACGCAAACGACGGCCAGGCACCAAAAATCTAGCGCAAGTCCTCAATTGCGACGACGAGCTCTTTGTCGACTTTATCGCACGGTGTCTTGCTTGGGATCCCGATCGACGGATCCAGCCAGCACGTGCTCTGCGACACCCTTTCATTCGACCGGATGTCGTCGTCCCATTGCCAACAGTCCCCATTGCGTCTACTCGACTGCCACGCATGTCAGTACCGAGAGATCAACTGGCGCGCCTGCCTACAGCGCCTGCTGCGCCCGTTATGGCCAGCTCTGCAACGACGGGCCAGCTGCCTAGCCTTACTGCGGGCACGAACGGTAATTCGAGCGAGATGAAGGGTCGACTGCGAGCCATGTCGACTGCCGCGACTGCCTCTCGCTTGCCACGATGGACTGCCAACATAGCACCTCGACCGCAACAACAGCAACAGCAAATCTCGCAGCATCTTTCCTGAGGTTCCGTACGCCTTCGTACATCGCAGATTCATGCAAAATGTATCGGTGTACATGTCAAGCATAGAATGCAATGTCTCGCGTGTTCATCATCCTCTACGATTTTGCCTTGAGGAAGGCTTTGAAGTCGACAGGTCCGCCCTTGCTCTCTGCTTCTTTGTAGTGGGGGTTGGCGTGCATGCTTTTGTAGAATGCCTCGATAGACGGATAACTCGGCAACAAACCCATCGACTCTACAGTCTCGTAGATCGTGCTCATCTGAATATCGGCCGCCGTCAAACCCGGTTTGACAAGTCCTTTACCGTCATGACGCGCTAGTTGTGCCTCAATATGCGAAAGCGCCGTCTTTATTCTGGGGTCCATGATCTGCTTGCGTACTTCTGAACTTGCCACTCTGCCGAGCATCATATTGAGTATAAACGTCGACATGACGCTGCCTTCGGCGCAGTGCATCCAGTAGATGTAGTCTGCATACTCCTTCGAAGCAGGATCAACTCGAAGGGGCGAATCTTGACCAAAGCGAGCGAGAATGTATTCGATGCATGCGCCCGATTCGGCAATGGTCGCGCCGTCAACGGTGATGACGGGCGCTTTGCCCATGGGATGGACAGCTTTGAGATCGTCTTGTGCGAGCAGATCATTGCCTCGCTTGTGCTGGACAATGTCGTAAGGGATGCCGAGCTCTTCGAGTAGCCAGAGCACCCGGGTTGAGCGTGACTGTACTCAGCATCAGGCTTGTATGACTAAAGAGCGTGAGGACTGACGTTGTTGAGATGATGCACTGTGACCTTGCTCATTTTGCCCGGTAATGTGCGTGGGCGAGGTCGAGGCAGAACCGGTTATCACGTAATTGCGATGACGCGCTGTCGATCGCGGGGAAATATAAAAAGGTTTATTGCACGACTCACTTCTCGACTCGTTTCTGACGATACAGTCACTTCATACTCCTGCAAGGATCCGACGATGGAGCCTTGAGACTAGCTTTACACGAGCAGTCGATGATGGGAGTCACTCTGTCGAGCGGTGACGCAACAAACGAGAGAATATTGCCAATGATTGAAAGGAACTGCTGAAGCAGCTGACGGGTATCATCATGAGGCGTATTAACTCGTAGACAGGAGAAGCTGGCTCGACAAGAAGACGACAGCTGCGTTCGATTCCGTTCACAAAAGCCGATGTGCACAGACCCAGACGGTAGCCTGGCTGACTATCGAATGATGGGGACCCATCTGTGTAAAGGTGATGAAGCGAACTTGTGCTGCCGATGATGCTTGACATGCTCTACTGCATACGGGCTTGTCATGTCGGAGGCGCATTTGATCGATAAGGATGAGAATGCGGTCGGCAAGAAGAACGACAAGTCACGCTCGAATCTTGCAACCCCGATAGGAGCCCAGAAGGCAGGACTTGCAGACTGCCAGGGATGGTTGCTTCTATGCTGTGCGGATGCAGCGACCGAATGTTCGCCAAAGACGGTTGATCTGCTGTGACGCCTCGAAAGCTCATGCACTTCATTTGGAGGCCCATCTGCTCGTCGGACGAGATCGTGATCCTCGACATCGACGCTGCCGGACGAAGACGACTACTCAAGATTAGCTTCGATGCAGAGAAGAGAAGCGGGCCAGATAGAAATCCGACATCGCACTTCGCTAGCTTGTGCAAAGCTTTGTTTGTCGCCTTGCATGTACTTACAATCGCTCCAACTATTCCGCTTGACATGAGCACTCCCGCATACTCTCTCTTGCTCTCTGCATCGCGATCGGTTTTTCGAGAAACGCAGCAAATGACCTGTCCTGGCATAGCAACCAGAGATCCTGCCCGAGCCACGCGGAGTCTCTCCTGAGAGAACCTGCTGCCACTCACAGGAGCCTCCATGCGTCTCGCGCTCATAGTTTTGGCAGCAGCGGGCCTTGCTCAAGCAGTTTACAGAAGCAGATGCGTCAAATACGCTTTCTGTCAAGTGGTCTGCAACAGCCCTCCCCGATCGGAATTCACTTATCACGTAGAAGCTAGCTCTGTCCCGAGTTTGGCACTCGTCAAGTTCTACAAGATCGACCTGCGCGACGGTGGCAGACGGCTGAGATGCTCGGTTGTACGTACACTCAGCGGAAGCTCGGGGCGTGACCAGATCAATTTGACGCAGAGGACTGATTTTGCCATTGAGACGCAAGTCTGTACGACCGAAGAAGATCCGAGAGACCGTACAGGCAACACATTCTCTGTAGAACATGATGATATCATGCCGCTCGATGTGCTCGACTCGCCTTTCATGGGTCTGTCGCAAGGTCTCAATGCCTGCCAGCACTGACAATCAGGCAGCAACCTTTGAGGCATGCTGCAAGGTGACCCGACAGACTGCTCATAGCCTTTACCTCAAAGCTATGACCATCGCCGATCAGTGGCGATTCATAGCTCGCTCATCCCGTGTGCGAGTCACATGCCAGGCACCTCCGGGGGATGGCCCAGTCCAATCGATCTGTCGCAGCTCCTTCCCCGAGAAATGTACGCTTGGCCACTCGGAATCCAAACGATGACGACTTATTCTTCTGATCAAGTCGAAGCACCTTGCATGGTGCTGACAGGGACGTGCAAAATGGCATATACCTCAACATCTGCAGGCTTTTGCAAAGACACAACAAGCGCGGTCAGCCTGACCGATGCCATGTCAAGTCTGTCTTGAGCAGATCCATGGAATGCATGCGCTCTGCCGCTAGCTTGTTCGACGGACGAGGATCTGCTGACCGTAAATGCTCCATTGGTGATCTCTTCTCACAGCATTCGCTACACCTCGCAATCGCTACAAAACGCACACCAGTAAGGCGCATGACGATCGGCGTTCTCCTCGGAATATGCGGCAGTCCCTATTGCCATCTCTTCCAAATAAACAGCAACGATCGATTCGTACTCGGCATCATTCCATCCCGCGCCGCATTGTAGCGATATTGGCAGTCGCAACCCTCGCAGCAAGGCCCCCCTCCTCTTCGCTCAACGCAGCCTCATCTATTCGTTGCATAGGCGACCGCACACAGCGACCAAATATGGCCCCCATGTGCAGATCTTCTCCTACTCTCCTACAACCTACTCCTTGACAAATAAGAAGCATCTCGCCGCTTCTCTGTACTCGTCATCTACGATGCTTCTCGTGCCTGTCATTCTCGCAGCAGCGCGACTCACGCAAGCCATATTCAGATCTAAATGCGTCAAATATACAGACTGTCGCTTGAGCTGCTTTAGCCCACCTGGGTCCGAGTTCACCTACCATGTCGAAGCCAGCTCGCTCCCGAGTTTAGCTCTCATCAGATTCATCAAGAAGCAAAATGAGGACGGCCGCACACGAATGTACTGCTCCATCGTACGCCAGGGCCGGATCCAGCCAGTATCCTGATGCCATCGATTCGCGCAGAGACCCGAGATAGGCTTCAAGGAGCAGGAATGCAAGGTTGAAGTAGATCCAGCCGATCAAAGTGGCGGATCTTACATTGTCAGCCATTTCGATGAGATACCAATCGATGTAATCGACTCGCAGTACACGGGTCTGTTGCTACCCTTGTGATTTAGCCCCTTGCTAATGAGGTTGCAGCGACCTTCGAATCCTGCTGCAAGGTGCTTCGCAGAACCACACACCAGCTGGATGCGTACAATGAGCAAATGGACAATCAGTGGCGGCTTAGACTCGAAGCGCCGATTGCACAAGTCGTCTGCGACGTGCCCAAAGGTGCAGGCGCAGTCCAATCTATCTGTCGCAGCTCCTTTCCCACACGAAGTATGCCAATCATACTATCATGGCGCTCTTATTTCTCATTCTGTTGACAGTCGCCGCACCATGCAGGATCCATTATGGGACCTGCAAAGTGGACTATGCCTTGACTTTTGGAGCTTTCTGCAAGGAACGGAACGATTCGATCGAACCCGGAAGTCACCCCGGCAGCTTTCAGTCGTCAGCCTAATGCATTTCATTCGACCGTCGCATGCAAGTCTCTCTACGCCACGCGCTGCCCCAATCTTACACATTCTTGAACGAGCAGCCCGCTTAGTGAGAGTCCGTAGGGCTTCGTCGACAGCTCCTCAAACAAAGACAGACGCATTGCATGCGCCGTCCGCTTCACGTCTGCTGAAGGGTCAGAGCAGCGAGGGTCGATCGCCATCGGCTCGACAGCAGGTCATCTCTGTCCTACCCTCATCGCAATCGCGTGATCGCGGCCTCACCTATTTGTTGTGTGGACGACCGCACATAGCGACCGAATATGGCCCCCGCGCCTGTTTTTCCATATCGCAAACCCCTTCTGCGAATGAGAAGCAGTCGACCACTTCTTCGTCCTTTTCGATGCTTCTCGCATTCGTCCTTGTCGCAGCAGCGCGACTCACGCAAGCCATATTCAGATCCAAATGCGTCAAGTATACAGACTGTCGCTTGAACTGTTACAGCCCACCGGGATCCGAATTCACGTATCATGTCGAAGCAAGCTCGCCTGCGAATCTCGCTTTCATCAAATTCTACGATAAAGATTATCCAGATGGCCGTACAAACCTGTTCTGCTCTGTCGCACGCCCTCCCAAGCTCACCGGACTGCTTTGACTGACATTGTTGCGCAGAAAACCGAGTTGGGCTTCAAAGAGCAGACGTGCGCAGTCGTACCGAACGCAGCTGACCAGACCGGCCGAACGTTCACACTAGATCATACCGAAGAGATTCCGCTGGACGTGATTGATTCGCAGTACACGGGTCAGTCTCCAGTCCACGCATCCTGCTTGTATTGACGCCGCCATAGCAACATTCGAGGCCTGCTGCAACGTATTCATAAAAACGACGCATAGAGTGGAGCCACTGGCCCGGCTTAAGATCGAGCAGTGGACTCTTCTCACCCATGCGCCAACAGCGGAAGTCATCTGCGACATGCCCAAAGGCGCCGGCGCGGTTCAGTCTATCTGTCGCAGCTCCTTTCCCACACGACGTATGTCCGTCGAGTCCAATCTACCTGCACTGACTGAGCTTTTCCTGGCTTGACAGTCTCAGCGCCATGCTTGGTCGAATACAATACTTGTCGGGTAGATTACGCATACGTTCACGACGGCTTTTGCCGCGAGAGGAACGATCCCCATGGCCCGCAATGATCCGCTCGTATCAGAGTCTCAATCCAACGGGGTTCAGTCGTCAGCTTATGCATGCCAAATTTGCGGTACTCCAGTCTTGCCATGTTCATCCGCGCGTTCGTATGTACCACTCTGCTTGCATACCAGACATCAACAGACGTGCGCCACGAGCACGCCCAGCGAGGTTTCGCAGCAACGCGTCGCCATGTCATCCGGTCCTTCTCCTGCTCGACTCTCACATGTTGCTCTCTGCTCCCTGCCCGAACGTTGTCTACCTGCAATGCGACCGACCTTACTCATCCTCACGATAGCTTGCTACGTACAAGCTCAGACAAGAGTCAAATGCGTTGGCTATTCCGACTGCGAAGTGGTCTGCTACAGTCCGCCGGGGGCAGAGTTTGATTACGCGGTGCGAGCTACGATGCCGGCAACCTTGGTAGGCATTCGATTCTACAATCTGGTCGAGAGCGACGGCTATAGAGAGCTCAGGTGTGCGGCCGTACGTTCTTCTCCGCATTCATTGTAGAGGCTACTAACGGCCACTTTACGCAGAAATCAGCTCCTGGCTTCGAAGAACAGTTCTGTATGACCGCAGATAGTATGACGCAGCCGGGCGAAATCTTTATCGTTGAGCATGGTGGCGAGCTCCGAGTCGAGGATCTCATAACGCCCTATAAGGGTTGGCGGAATATCTTCTCGACAGTAACAGCACTGATGTCGAGGCAGCAACATTCGAAGCGTGCTGCAGGATCATTCGGCGTACTGCACATAGACTCGACGTGAAGGCAAGACGAGGGCCTGATCAGTGGCATATCATCCCGCATGATCCAACAGTTCTGGTCGTTTGCGATCGCCCGGACGGCGCTGGCTCGACTTCATCAATCTGCCGCAGCTCGTTCCCACAACCATGTGCTTTTGCACTGTCAATCTCCAAAGTGCAAACGTCTGATCCAGATATCCGCTCGCAGTAGAAGCAGCTTGCGAAATTCTCTCGGCTTCGTGTCAGGTACGATACGCGATCGTCGCAGGCAGCTTTTGTAAATGGCCAGACGATATGATGGAACGACCGACGAGCTCATCGTACAGCCTGTGAGCCATCGATGCATCGCTGACATGATACTTCGCATGTCGTCATTGCGACGCGCCACTCCTGTCTTATGGCGCTCCTATCACCTCATGGCCTCACGCGATCTGTCGCTCAGCCAACACCTCCCCAAGATGCGTCTTGCCTCGCTCTTCCTCGCAGTCGCCGGCCTCGTCCGAGCTCAGATCAGATATAAATGTGTCGGGTACTCTGATTGCTACGTAGGGTGCTTCAGCCCACCAGGAGCACCTCTACCCTACGCTGTGCAAGCTGAGCAAGTCGCGACGTTGGTGAAACTCAGCTTCTACAATAAGTATCTGCCTCAGGGAAGGAAGCTCAGCTGCTCTGTCGTGCGCAGGTCACAATCTTGCCTTTGGCCAGCGACTGATCGTATGGGCAGACACCGAGCGAAGGATTCCCAGGGGAAAACTGCGTGGCCGAAGAAAGTGCTGCAGAACCGTCGGGAAACATCTTTTTGGTCGAGCACAGCGGCCCGCTCAACTTGACCCCAGCGTCTTTCTCACCAGACATAAGTAAGTTGCATTCAGCATCAGATGTTCACGGCTGCCGCTCATGCCTTGCTTGACCTAGTGGCGTTCACGACGTGCTGCAAGGTCGTGCGTAGGACATCGCATCGGCTAGATGTCCATCCGCCCACCAGCGTCAAGCCATGGTCATTCGTTGAACGTGAGCCCTTGGTACGGGTCGTCTGTCAAGCGCCCACCGGTCCCGGCGAGGTCTCATCGATCTGTCACAGATACTTCCCTCGTCCATGTAAGCTCGTGCTTCAAGCTTGATATTCTATGGCTCAGTCACAACCTATTACCTGCAGTCCAGGCATCTTGCATGATCGCGCCAAATGGGTGCCAAAAGATGTATGCTGCTGTCCGCGATGGCTTTTGCGGTTGGCCGAAGAGTCAAGCAGAATCGACAGCTCCGCTATCGGCAAATGGCTGATCAATGTAATGCATCTTCGCCTCCCGCTTTGGGGAGATGTCTGGAACAGACTCTGAACGTCGTGCCAGCGCCTCTCGGCATCGACCACAGGCCATCGGCGAGCAGAGCTGACACATCTGACTCGTCTCCAGAGGTTTTTGAGGCCTCTGCTGATCTCTCAACTGTTTCAACAGCTTCCAAACATGCGATGTTGGTCGTCGATCGTGACTCGTCAAGGATGCCAATGGCTTTTGCTCCTCGCTTCTGCTGCGTGTACTTCATACGCTTGGCCCGATCTGCCAGACACTCGTAGCCGCTGCCTTGCATTCGAGGATTGTGTCGTCACTTGTGTCTCGCAGGATGGCGCCATCCAGGCAAGCATACCCATGACAGCCGGTACATTGGCTGGGCTGATACAGGGAGAAAAGACAGTCTGTCGGAGGAGCACAGCGAGAGACGTTCTTGCTTCGATATCGAGCGTCGGCGGCTTGGAAGAAGTTTGGCTGCGTGCGTCTTGCCGCTAGCTTGCTACGAGCACGCTGAGCCTCAGAGTGCAGTACAAGCAGGATCCGATCGTGCTCTCGCCGGCACTCGAATGTAATATCGATAGCGAGCCATCGAGTCCAGCAGAGCAAAGATTTCGATTGAAGGGCGAGTGGTCGATGGCGTTTAGAGATCAGGGACCCTTTGCGCGCACGTACGCCCGTCTGCTGCCAAGCTCGAGCTCACGCGAGCCAAAACAGCCACTCTGGAGGCTTGCTGTATTGTCGAGCGACACTTCACAATCGATCTGAATGCGTTGAGCGGAGAGTGGTCGACCGTCGGCCAACGTATCCAGATGCGCTGTCCTCGGCCTGGACTAGTCGAGCACTTCGACACATGCTTGCGGACGTATGGAAGCAGCTCATGTCAGTTGGAGGCTTCAAGTCGGCCTTGAGCTGATGCGCCGACAGTCTTGCATACTTGCGAGATCTTTGAGGACACCTGCATGTTCTATCTCTTTCCGGTCAGCTACGGCAAATGCTCAAGACCCGGTGATGGAGATGAGTTCGAGATTAAGGAATGACAAGACAAGCGTGGTCGCAGCTGAAGAATTGCATCGATTCATCAAAACGCCCCGTCGCCGTGAGTGGCAACCTCCTCCCTATGCTGACGCCCTCGTGTCAAGCATCTCCTGAGCTCTTCCCTGGTTGCCAAATCTCTCACGCGATCCGAATCACTCGGTCGGTCGACCCTTGCTCCATTCGCATCCACTGCCACCAGACAGACATGCTCATAATTGTCCTGATCTTGTCCCTCTTTTGGGCCCGCTCGGTCGTTTCTGGACCCCAAATACCCAAGACTCGGTCGACATGTCTCGCCTTCCAGAGCTGTATCGTTTGGTGCGCAACGCGAGACAAGAGCCTCCAGGTGATTGCAGCTCGCAAAGCACCTTGATCTATCGTGCTCAAGTGATTGCGGTCAGTTTTTTGCTAGCGCCGGTAGCGAGATCTTCCAGGTTCGATACGCTCCGGCAAACACGCCCATATCTCTCTTCTCTTGCGTACGCGATCTGCGAACAAGACGAAGCTTGCGGTTGAATCGATGCTTGAGCAGATGAAAGCCGACAAGAGTCTGGCCAATCCACCACTGAAATGCTACGTCAACCGAGACAGTGGCGATCCGAACAACTACAAGTACGTCATGCGAGGTGATTGGACGATACCTGGAGAAGACATTGGAAGGTTCTCAGGTAGGCCGATCGGACGATATTGCGTATCGACATCTGATGGAACGTCCTTGTAGAGATCGTCGAAGCTTGTTGCACTGTCGAGAGAAAGTTCGAGGTCGACTTGGACGTCATCACCGGCCAGTGGGACTTCAGAGAAGACGAGATTCACATCCACTGTCCAAAAGTGGCAGAGGGCATGCCTTATGCCGCTCCAGAATGTCGGGAGGTTTTCGAGAAGGATCGTCGGTCACATTGCCCATCATACAATGACTTGTCATTTGACCAGGTGGACAGATTATATCAGCTGCGAGATTCTGGCAGACAGCTGCAACAAAGTCTTCGCGCGCGCGAATAGCAATGGTTGCGACTGGTCCCGCGTCGTCTGGTGAGGCACTGCACAAAGCCGAGACTCTGCGCTGCCTCGGCCGATGCATGTGCTCTCGTTCGCATGCAATGATTACGACGATATTCGTCCAGTGACTCTATCGTCTGGCGTGGCGAGAGCTTGCGCGTAACAGCCAAAACGAAACCGTGTCCTTCCGAGCAAGAATGCCTGACATGAGCTCACGAGGGGCACACGGCATCGCTCGCCGATGGGTCTCCTAGCGATTGCTGACCTCGCCATACGCATTTACCGCAGCTGAGAACGGACGCTTTGACGACACCGCATCGATCGAGTAGCTCACACTTGCTCGTGTCTGCACCTTGCATGAGCATCGCCACTGCGCCCATAGATCGACATACGCTGGCCGGGGAAGATACTCCTGCAAAAGGCATAATGTTCGGGAACGAAATAGTCTCCCGAGCATTCGAATTGTGCTGTCACCGGGGGGTCTAGTTCTTCATGGTCGCCTGTCATGCAGATCAATTCTGCGCTTTCATAGTAAAGCTGATTCCCTGACCTGTGATCCAGTCCACCTTGTAGCGACGTAGCATGTTCACTTTGCAACACTTTTTGATGATATCTGACGCGACAGCGTCAGACCAGGTATGCAGAAGTCAACGAATCAGCTCACCTTGCTGACCGCCCACGCTGTTCGTGATGGGTAAGTCTCGCAGAGTCCATAGCCAACTCACAACATGATCCGGCGAGAAGAAGTCTGTCACAGCGTGGCAAGTGACTTGGGGTTCGGTCTTCGGAGTGCCCTGCAGCATGGACACGCAGAAAATTGCGGAGAAAACAGGGGCAAAAGCGCGCCAGGTCAGTGCGCGAGCCAAATCGAAACAGGGTAGGTCGTACACAGTAGGCCTCTTTGCTGTTAATGTGCGGGCCAAGTGAGAAGTAGGTGAGCGATGGGCCAAAGCCCGCAGAGACCTCAATGGCGTTCCCGCGCAAATCTGTCTTGCATTCCACTTTGCAAGGCAAGTGGCCGAGGCAGAGGCTGAATTGCTTCGCAGGGTAGCGGCAAGCTATTGATGCAAAGAGGAATGTGAAAAAGCAGAGGAGAGTGGCCGCCTTCATGTGTGCAGGGGTGGCCAGGGCCAGGTGATGAGTGAAGTGGAAGTTGTCTCCACATCACCCCCCTCTCAGCCGAGGCGACACCCCCACATTGCATTTTTGCTTGCGGCAAAAATCAAAGCCAACGCTGCTCTCGAAGTGTAGCGACCATCATGGTGTCTGCGAATCCAGTGGCAGCTGCGACTGGCCCGCCCCAAGAAGACTCGGCGACTAGCAAAGCCAATGCCGTCGCGCAAGAGGGTCAAGACAGTGGCATGAGCCCAAGTGACTCTCATGCTCAGAACAACGGTACTGCACCTCATCGAGGCAGAGGAAGAGGCCGAGGAGCGCGGACTGCAAGGGGAGGAGCGAGAGGCGCAGGTTCGAACAGGCGTCAAGGTGGTCCCAATCCGACTGAAGACGGATCAGCCCCTCAGGATCCCACGAGCAATGAAGCTAGCGAGAGTCCTGCGCCTGCTGCTGCTGCTGCTCCTACTTCTGGTCATCGCAGACGGCAGTCTACTAGAGCTGGACCTGGGAACACACAAGCACAACCGACAGACAGAGATGACAGAGAGGTAGAGACGGCAGAATCGCTCGAGCTCAGAAAACGCTTTCCACCAGAGAAGTTGGCGACGCTCAAGTCTATCTTCTCAGACTGGAAGGATCAAGATCTGCTCTTCACGCTCGGCGAGGCCAATGGTGATCTCGAGCTGGCGATCGGGCGAATCTCAGGCGGTACGCGCCTTGCTCTCAGTACTTCCAAAAGTCCCCGTAGCTGAGACGTGAAGCATTTTGACAGGTCAAGCCACGCAATGGTCATCTACATCTGCAAAGAAGATCAAGAAGCCCGTCAAGCCAAGCGGAGCGGCGGGAGACGCGTCCGTGGCCGACGGCAGCGCATTGCCATCAAGAGGTCGAGGAGGTCTTAGAGGTGCTCGAGGAGGCCTTGCTGGAGGTATGCCGCCTCAGAGCCAAAGGTCGACACAAAATGATTGTCTATTGCACAGGTCTACGAGGCACAGCAAGAGGAGCAAGAGGCGCAGCGAGAGGAGTACCACGCAATCCATCGAGACTCGCAAACGGCCATGCACAACCAGCCCAGACCAGCACTGCAGGCCTGGAAGAGGCGCCCGTTGAAGATTGGTCCAACGAACCTACTGCATCATCTTCAGTAGCAGAATGGTCCACGCCTACGACCTCTACACCCGCCCAGACGCCTGCTGCCGCCACGCTTGGACCATGGGCAGGATGGGGCAAGAAACGCGAAGTCGTCCAGCCACCGCCTGCACAGCCAGAAATCCAGGTGCCAGCAGAGCAACCGACAGAGCTGACACAAGAAGCCCTCGCAAGCAAGGACGCTGTCGAATCCTGGTCGACTCCCGCCGGAGGTGCTACGCTGCTCTCGCGCTTGATGGGTTCCGCTGCTGCTCCGACAGGAGCCGACGCAATGTTGCACAAAGACGCGCCGAAAGCGCCTGATAGCAATGTTGCTGTGCTCGACGGAGAAGCAGGCCGGGACGCGGGCATCACGCCTTTGCCTTCACCGCCGAAACCGAGCCGCGTCATTCAACCTGGCACGACAGTTTCTTGGGCGCAGATCGCAAAGTGAGCATCTCTGCTGGCTGAATTGTGTGCTGGACGCTGACACTTGCCGACAGAGCGCAAGAGATCAAGAAGGCAGCACAAGCTGCTGCTGCACCGTCTTCGGCCTCCCGTCAAGCGCCAGTCGAGCCGCAAGTCGAGCAAGTCAACATGCATCCTCAGCCTAGTCAACCAGTCTCGCATGACCCATGGGGCAATACGCCAGCGGCAGCCGCAGCCGCGACAGCGCACGATCCCCAATCGCTCGGCATTGGCGAGGCGTGGGCAGATTCTGTGCTTGCAAGCCAGCCTGAGCCTGAGCACGCTGCGCCTGCATCACTTCCTCCACCAGGAATCAATACGGCTGGCAAGCTAGCAGTCGACACGCCAGCAGCAGAAGCGGGCGCGCCGCTGCATAAGGACGTCGGAGTTTCTGCTTCGCTCGGCCCCGATCCCAGTGATCTCATGGGTCCTCCCGGTCTGGCCGCTCGCCGTACTCAAAACCAGAGATTGAAGCAAGATGCACCGGTGGTCATGCCCATCGAGCGAGCAGTCGAGAGCGTCGGCGTGCAATTTGGCAGCTTGGGCGTGCACGAGTCTGAACAACAGCAGCCTGCTCAGCCTGCACATGTGCAGCCAAGGTAGGCCTGATGATCATGTGATTCGAATCTACTGACATTGAGATGACCAGCTATACCGCAGCAGACCCTCAGCTGTCTGCTCAACAAGCGCAGCAAGCTTACTACGAGCAACAGTATCGCCAACAGCAGCTGCAGCAAGCACAGCAGCAACAGCCACAGCAGCAGCACTATCAGCAATCGCAGCCAGGATACACCGACAAGAACGTGTCTCAATCTGGCCCTGGCTACCAGTATGGCCACCCCAGTGGCTTCAGCTCGGGTCTGCACAACTCTGGCTACGGTGCTGCTAGTCTGACAGCGCCTTCTCAAGCTTCGCCAAGTGTCAACTCACCTTATGCATCGCTCGTGGGTGACACATACCAGCAAAGTTCACAGCCAACGCAAGGCACAACGCCTTCACCGCATGTACCAGCTCAGCAGACAGGCTATGGTTCTTACGGTCAGCAGGCTCAGCAGACGCATGGCTACGGCAATCATCAAGCAGACTATTCTCATCTGTACAGCGGACAAGATCGCCAACAACAGCATGGATTCAGCGGCTATGACGCCTACGGACAGCCCGCTTACAACCGTGCTCACAATGAGGATCAGAGCAAGCTTGGTGCGCCTCAAAATGGCTACCAAGCGCCCGGAACACCGTCTGCACCCCAGCAGCACAACGGGCATGCTTCGAATGATGCTCGTCAAGCACCTCAAAGCCAACAACAACCGCCTCAAACTCAGCAGCAGCAACAGCAGCAACAACAGTATCAGCAATCGATGATGGGCTACTATCCATACTATCCTTACGGACAACCCGCATACAGCCCTGCGGCTTATCAAGGCAACCCTCAAGCGCCGAATTATCCTCAGCACTATGGCATGCAAGCACCTGCGCCTTACTACCAGATGAGCGGTCGACCTGGTCAGAATTACGGTCAACATGGTCAGCACGGCCAGCAAAATGCTAGCTACGGCCAGCAAAACTCTGGCTATGGCCAACGTCAGACGAATCAAGGCGGCAACTACGGCTCGGCGCCGGCACAGACCGGCTACGGTGCCAGCCCTGCTGCCCCCTCGGGTCCTTACGCATCCTACAGCACAGGAGGATATGACAATAGCGGACGAGCGAGCGCTGGCCAGCCTCAGCAAGTCGCGACAGGTCTCGCGGGTCAAGACCGTTCGCAAGACTACACGCAGGCTTTCAAGGACTTCTTCTGAGCTTGCTGTGAGCATCTGTTCAGAGGGAATGGAGCTACACCTCTCGAGAATGTCATGCGATGCAATTTTCAGTGTTTACGTCAGTGTGACATGACTCAGTGTGATTGATCTAGCTAGCATCGCTCGAGTACGATTGCGATGCCCTGTCCGCCGCCGATGCAGGCTGCGCCGACAGCATATCGCTTGTCGAGTCTGATGAGGTTGTGGACGAGGTTGGCAGTGATGCGAGCGCCAGATGCTCCGAGTGGGTGTCCCAGCGCTGTACCAACTGTCAGTGAACTCCTGAACAGAAGAAGAAGAGCGACATACCAATCGCACCGCCAAAGATGTTGGACTTCTCATTAGGCAGCTTGAGCTCACGCTGCACAGAGAGCCATTGCGCTGCAAAGGCCTCGTTGATATCGAACAGATCGATGTCGTCAATGTTGAGCGATGCACGCTCTAGGGCGCCCTGAATTGCTCGAACGGGTCCGATGCCCATGATAGATGGCTCAACAGCGACGACGTGATAGCTCAAGATTCGTGCGAGAGGTTTGAGACCGTATCGCTTGACACCTTCTTCGCTCGCAACAACGTTGGCAGCTGCACCGTCGCAGATACCGCTCGCATTGCCCGCACTGACCACGCCGCCCTTCTTGAATACGGCGGGCAATTTAGTCATTGCGGCCAAGTCGACCTTGGGTCTCGGATGTTCGTCGATTTCGAACGACTCAACAGCGCCCTTGCGTCCCGGTACACTGACGGGTGCGATCTCGTCTTTGAATGCGCCCGCTTCTTGTGCTGCTGCCCATCGATGCTGAGACTGAACGGCATAGTTGTCGCATTCTTCTCGCGTGATACCGAACTTGTCAGCGAGATTCTCTGCTGTTATACCCATTGGCGTGACGGTAGGGAAGCGATCTGTCAATGCTGCTGCGAGAGAGTCTTCCAGCTTGAGATCGACGCCATACTTTGATCCAAATCGCGCCGCGCCAGCCAGCGTGTCTACCCTGACATGTCAACCGTCTGAGCATTGCGCAGTGGTCTGAGCCTACATGGTGCCATGGACATATTCTCTGTGCCGCCAGTGAGAACGACGTTGCTCTCGCCGAGCTTGATCTCTTGCACGGCATTGACGATCGTTTGGAATCCAGAGCCACACAGCCTGCCAGACGCGCGAGCACACACACGCTCAGTCACATCAACATGGGCGCGCAATGCCATTGTACCTGTTGATAGTGAGAGCTGGCACTTCTACAGGCAGCTTGGCGTGGTGTCCGACGTGCCGCGCTAGGTAAGCGCCCGAATTGTCGCTCTGGAGCACACTGCCAAAGATGACTTGGTCAAACTTGACACCTTCTGGCAGCTCGGCAATAGCCGCTCTGGAGGCTAAGCCACCGAGTGCAGCCGCATTGAACGACTTGAGTTTGCCGCCGAACGCTCCGAACCTGCACAGAGCAATGTCAATTGGTAGGACCACGAGATCTTGCTGTTCGAGCTCACGGCGTCCGTTTTGCTGCTACAATGAATGCTTGGGTCGTCATGGTGGCTTATGCGAGCTGCCGGATGCTCGCAGAAGTCGCGAAGGAGGTCGGTCAATCGCTGACTGTCAGGTCGTCGCTTTCAGGCAATTCGATTCATTTCTATTCCTCGCGCCGATCTCGTCCGAAGAAGGACCGTCGACTGTCTTCGCCGCAAACGCAGACTTCGGGCTGCAAAGCACAACTTCCAGCTTGGACTTCTGATTCCGCGAACACTGTGTCATTTTGACAATCAAGACCGTAACATGATAGCGAATTGCGGCCATGAGGACGGCTTGTCTGGCCCCTCCGATGAGGATGTTCTTGTAAGCTCAGTCGACGAGTCAGCACCCATACGCGATCCTCAACAAGCACACTTGAAGCGCGCATACCTCATGACCAAGGTGTACTGTGCTGTCTGCCTCAATGTCTGGGACGGCTCGTCTCCTCGTTGCGTCGGGCCCTGCCGCGAAAGGGCTTTATGACGGCTGTCTTGGTTTCATTTGGGCATGCACTGACTCGGTTGACCATGCTTAGCGCCAGTATGGCTACACACAAGTACAGTGACGCTGCTTTCTCACGGCAGGCCGAGTCTCACCTGATCTTTCAGACATTGCATCGCGGCTGGAAGCAATTCGAGAGCTTCAGTGCAGCCTTTGGCTCACTCTATTTTGTCGGCGGTACGTACCAATCTGCGTCATGGGTACCAGAATGTCACGCCATCACATCGATTCAGGTATCCGCATCCTCTTTTCGATCGGCATAAAGTCTGGCGGTCCGGTTGCGCTCTGGTATGCTCGACTCGCTTTCTCTTTAGACATCTTGAGGATGAGAGCAGGTCTGGCTTCCTGCTGACTATACCTTTGATGTGCATCATCGCAGCCGTCTTGGCCGAAGTGTGTTCAGCCGTACCGCTCTCGGGGTCCATCTACATCTGGGCAGCCGATGCTGGGGGTCCCAAGTACGGGCGTCTCTTCGGCTTTGTCACGTACGCTTTTTCCTCCTTCGGCGAGATCAGGACCTGTTCTCAATGTGGGCCAGTGCTTTCTGGTCCACTACTGCATGGACATCATTTGTGGCATGTAATACTCAAGCTACGACCAATTTCCTCATATCTGAGCTTAATGCTTTCCATGCGACGTTTGATGGCCCGCTCGACTACAGCAACTTCGAATACCGCCTCGTCGCATGGCTCTGCGCTCAGGTCTTCCTTGCACTTGCCATTCTTACCAATCTCATGCCGCCTCGCGTGTTTACCTGGATCTTCAGAGGCAGCTTTGCCATCATCATGATCGATTTCGTTATGACCATGACCTGGCTCCCCATCGGCGTTGCCCGCACGTATGGCTTTCAGCCGGCTAGTTTCCTGCTCACCTACTACAATGGCACCGGCGCTCCAGATATATGGAATATCATGCTAGTCTTTCTGTCGACTTCGGGTGTCATGACAGGATTTGACGCTGCTGGACATATCGCTGAAGAAACGCAAGGAGCAAGTCTCAGGACAGCACGAGGACTCTTCTGGGGATGCGCAGCAACAGGCATTCTTGCCTTTCCCGTGCTCATGCTCTTTCTGCTCTGTTCTCCCTCGCTTGACGTTCTCTTTGCGTTGGATGCGCCACAGCCCTTTGTCAACCTGTATGCTCTCGCGCTCGGAAACGCGGGTCAGATTGTGATGACTGCAGTTGCAATCTTTGGGCTCTTCATGGTCGGCCACTCTGAGCTTGATTGCGGCGTTCGCTGATCGGTATCGAGCGATGACAGAATACCAGTCTGGCCATCGTAGCAGCTTCTCGACTGATCTATGCGATCGCTCGCGACGGCGTCCTGCCCGGCTCGATATGGATCAGTCGAATTAGCGAGCATGGCCAGCCGCGCAACGCTGTTCTCTTCATCTGGATCGTCTCCGCGGCTCTCATTTGTACCATCCTGCCATCACAAGTCGCCTTCACCTCGCTCGTATCTGCCGCCGGACTGCCTCTCATCACTTCATACGCTCTCGTCGCAGGCGCACGCGTCTTCTGCACGCCGCACAAGTACAGAGAAGCAAAGTGGAACAACGGCCCCTTCTCCTTGCCCTTTTGCTGGATCGCGTTGATCTGGTCGCTCTTTCTCACGGCCGTATTGCTCTCGCCGTACCAATTCCCGGTCACAGCTCAGACGTTCAACTTCGGACCACCCATTTGGGCTGCAGTGACCATGATGGGCATCGTCTCGTACTTTTACGTGCCCGAGAGCGTTTGGCTCAGCAAGCGTCACTTTGCGGTAGAGCACAGCTCGACTGGCGCCGCGGAAGCACAAGCTCGGAAGAAGATCAGAGCTTGAGCTGCGGACATCATCGGACTCGCCTCCGCACTAGGACAATATACTTACCGTGGGCCTGAACGCGATCAGGACGATTAGTGTCGCTACGCCTTCCAAAGGGATACCGTCACCCCGAACAATGCATGACCTCGCGTCCGGTGTATCGTACTGGCTAGCCACTCTTGGCCCCTTTATCGTTGCTTTGTAAGGAAAATCGCGGCAGTACACGATTTTCGCATCGCCCCAATTCAATCTGCTTCTAGCTATTCCCGCAATACCAGCACATCCTCGAGCCTGGGGGTCATGCGGCACCTTGCACTTCTCTTGTGTCTTTCGACAGTCTGCGCCTTCCCCGGACTCCCTATCCTGCCGCGCGACCGTGGTGACCAGTCACAGGAGTACAGCATGAATATGTCGTACACGGCCAGATGCAGCCGGGACACAGTCTTTGATCCGGCGACAGATGCTTGGTGTTCGTTGTTGCTCTTCTTGCAATCTGTACCAAACATTGACAGGGCCGGTAGCGAGCATCACTATGTTCCTCACGCGGGTCGGAGAGAGGAGGGGCAACCGAGACATTGTCAGAACATGGGTCAGCAATACGGTTCCATGAGCGCATCAGCCTCTCACAGCGCATGCCAGATGAACCCCATTCGAATCGGCTCTTTCGAATTCGAGCCGCAGGAATATCTCGGCCAACCTGACGCGGCAAGATTCAGCTTCACTCTCATCAGGGAATTGACTGGTGCAGAAACGCCCGGGATCACTAGATGCTGTCGTGTCAGTTTCAAGTAAGCAGCTGGTCGTGCGCTCGTTCAATCGCGCCGAGACTGAAAAAGCGACAGCTTTGTGATTCTCATGAGCGTGGATAGACATCAATGGGAATGGGAGGCACCGCAAGTCAACCTCGTTTGCTCCAAAGACTACGAAGGATGTCAGCCCATGGTATTGAGGAGCTACGGTCTCAGAGGCGTGCAACCTTGTCACTCCACACAACTCGATGTCAAGGAGATGAACGCCCCATGCTCGTGGTGCTGGCCATGGAGCTAAGGGTAAGATGCATAAAGGTCAAGCCGCAGTTGCAAGCCAGTCACCAGCTTCAATACGACCAGGTTGATCTGATACAATGCGCGCTCTTGTGCTCTCAAGAGTCGTGATGGATGAAGACGGTCTGTGGTGCATGTACTGCAAGGAATGCGGCGCACTGCACCCTGAAGACCCGCTGAGATGATGTCTGCTAGGACTCGCGCGGGCAGCGTTGCAGCTTCTCAAGCTGGCGTGAGATACCGGTTCAGATTGACCGAGTGACACAGTCAACGCTGACACGTGGCCATTATCTACAGCCCCACCACGTCGGCGCCGGCAATTGACGCTAGCGGCGACACAAAAAGTAGCCTCGATCACCTCGACAGAAGCACACGACTCGACCTTTATCGGGCAGACGGACAGGCGGCCCTCACTCGCTCGACATCTGCCGTCGTCATATCCAAAGTCTGCCCGATAGACGCCCAGCATGCGCCTACTGCTGAGCTCGGCCGCACTGACGGCACTGCTGCATGTCGCTACTGCCCTCGTCGCATCAGACAACACCTATAAGCGAGGGCAGATCCCTGTCGTTGAAGGCGTCATTGGCGGCGTGCCATCGTCTAATGAAGCGGCTACACAAGACCGCTATCTATCCTATGCGTCCACTGCTGCCACACCCAACTACACCGTCTTTAGTAACTATACTGGTGCTTACCAAGGCCTGAAGATTCGCTATATCGTCAACTCTGGGCAGTGTGAGCGCACGCCAGGCGTCAAGGCTGTGTCTGGCTACTTGGACATTGCAACAAACCAGTCCTTGTTCTTTTGGTATTTCGCTAGCCGTCAAGCGCCTGCGTCAGCGCCCACCGTCGCATGGTTCAATGGCAAGTAATCTTACGCAATTTCAGTCCGAATGCTGATGGTCTTCAAGTACAGGCGGACCCGGTTCATCGTCCATGATAGGTCTGTTCCAAGAGAATGGTCCATGTCGCATCACGAACGACTCAAAGAGTCTTGTCAACAACACGCAATCCTGGACCAACGTCGCCAACATGGTCTTCATCGATCAACCCGTCGGTGCGGGCTACAGCTACGGCCAAAATGTCGTCGGCACATCCGCCCAAGCTGCTGCTGCAGTCTACATCGGCCTGCAGCTCCTCTTCCAATCAAATCTTGGCATTCCCCTCAACAGCTTCGGGATTGCAACCGAAAGCTACGGAGGACACTACGGTCCCGTCTTCTCAGCTTTGATCTTGTCCAATAATCAGAAACTGCCTACCGGTGCAGTCAACATTCCCTTGAAATACTTGCTCGTAGGCGACGGCTTGACGAACGGGCTTGTCCAATACCCTGCCTATCCCACGTTTGCAAAGACGAACCCCACGGGACAGCACGTATCAGATGCCACCATCACAAAGGCTAATACGACACTGTACAAGAGTGGCGGCTGCCTCAGTCAGATCGCATCATGTCAATCGAAGCCGAGCAATTCTGTTTGCTCTGCGGCACAGTCCTACTGCAACAACTACGTGCTGAGCCCTCTTGCCGGCAACCAGGACGTCTACTTCTACGCGCTTCCGAGCACGGACCCTTACCCCGCTGATCTGACGCCTTTGCTGACCAACTCGACTTTCATGGCAAGCATTGGCGCTACATCTACTTGGCAGCAAAGCTCGAGTCCAGTCTATTCCAATTTTGCCAGGACGGGCGACTGGATGTACAACAGTTCTCCACAGTTGCAGACCGTCATCAACGCTGGCGTTCGCGTTCACGTTTTCTCGGGCGATAGAGACTATATCCTCAATAGCGTTGGCGTGGAAGCACTCGTCTCAAGTCTATCAACCCAGAGCAGTTCGCTGTACAAATCTGAGAATTTCTCGGCTTGGACGGTCGCAGGACAATCTGCTGGACTGTATAAGAACGCTTTCAGCGGATCTGCAAAGTTTTCGTATCTCCGCCTCTATGGTGCAGGACACGAGGTACCGGCGTACACCTATGGTAAGCTGGCATATGGCCAGGCAGCGCTCAGCATGTTCACACAAGTCATCAAAGGCACTCCAATCACGTCTACGTAACGTCGTCAAGACGATCACGTCACTTCGATATTTCTTCATTGGGACACCAGGAAAAAGCGCTGAAGTCACACAAGCGCATTGTTGCATTATAGAGACACGACTTGATCACCATTGCATCCGAGCTTGGTGGAAATGATAGCTCTTGATGCTGTAGGACGCGTCGCCAACCATCCTAATCCGTGAAAAATCGCTCGTAGCTCCCCTGATCTTGTTCATACCTATCGTCATCTTCCTGTGGTAGTGCCCAACGGTGTACAGATGCGCTGGCTCTATCGATTTGCGAGCCTCCCTCTCCTCTTGTCCTGCTTGCATGGCTGCAAGGCAACCATGAGACCAAGCGACAAATCAGCCAAGCTAGCTGATCCCATCGATATCGACAACAACCCCGCAACCTCTCTGCTGACGAGCAGAGCGCGAAAGGGCACCTTTCAATGTGTCAGGTTGACGGACTGCGATGTCTTGTGCTCCGGCATAGTAGACAATAAGCCATTTGCGGCGCAAGCTAGGAGTCTCAGAGTGACTACTCAGGTCGTGCTCGAAGATGGCGAACTCCACTGCGAAGTGAGTCTGCATATCCATCTCAAGGGAAGTATGGCTTCATCCTCTGATGAGCCCGGTAGAAAGGAGTCGTGGACGCAGCAGAGGCGATCCAATGCGACTTTGACCCGTCCTTATCGGGGCCTGTGATTCCGGATGTCGAAATGCGCGGCACACACCGTATCTGGCATGGTCCTAACGGCCTCAAGCCGTTCGACGTCATCGGCGAGGGCGCAGAGATCATCTCATCGTGCTGTGTACCTACTTGGAGATTTAGAGCTATGGTCAATCCGCCTCGTGAGCGCTGTCCCTGCTCAGCAACCTGATGAACTCACGAATGAACACAGCGCAATACTTTCATTTGCTCGAGACTGACATTTCTATGATCTGCACGCCCTATCAGGGCTTCCATCTATCAGACGGACGAACTTGCGCCCAGATTTTCCCTTCTGGCGCAGTCAGTGTGACAAAATGCTGGCAGCAGATTGGATCCAATTGTGAGGTGAGACCGCGAGCGCGCCTGCCCACCTCGTGCCCAGTCTAGTCGACGCGGGACATCACATCGGTGCAGCCAAGGATGCCAAGTTGCGCAACGCAGACGTACAGTAGATGCAATGCAGTCTTCAGACAGCTCTCATAATAAAGCCAGACCGTGAGCAAGATCGAGCGTGATTTACGCCTTCTTTGCCTTGGCGGCCATCGTGTTCAAGGCTGAGCCGTTCTTGAACCACTCTATCTGACCAGCATTGAATGAGTGAACGAGCGGGACTGCAAAGGGCGAATCAGCAACGTGCCACGAGAGCAGGAACCCAAGGCTCACCCTCTTCGTTCGAGCCCTCCTTGTGCTTAAGTCGCAAGGTAAGCTCAGAGCCTTCAGCGAAGGAGTCGAGGCCTAGGATGTCGACCTTGTCATCATGCTTGACCCTGTATGTCCTCGTCAGCGCTGCAAAGTAGAAAGGGATGGTTCAACGTACTTGTCGTAGTCTGCTGGGTCTTTGAAAGTCAATGCGAGCATGCCTTGCTTCTTCAAGCTGTTGCGAACGTCAGGCGAGCGACAAGGAATACAGAGTGAGCTCACTTGGTCTCGTGAATACGTGCGAAAGATCGGGTGATGACGGCAGCGCCACCAAGGAAGCGAGGCTCAAGAGCGGCATGCTCTCTGCTACTGCCTTCGCCCAAATTCCAATCACCGACGACGACCCACGGAATACCCTTATCTCTATACGAAGCTGCGACTTGGGGGACACCGTCCCACTCGCCCGTGAGCTGGTTGAGGACAGAGTTGGCCTTGTCGTTCGCTTCGTTGATGGCGCCGATGTAGCAGTTTTGGGAGATATTCTCGAGATGGCCTCTGAACTTGAGCCAGGGACCGCCGGCAGAGATGTGATCGGTCGTGCACTTGCCCTTTGCCTTGATCAGCACAGGCGCATCGGTGACATCCTTGCCATTCCACTTGCTAAACGGCTTCAGGAGCTGTAGACGATCCGACTTGGGGTCAACAGCGACCTGGACGCTCTCGCGATCCGCAGGTGGCTCCTGGAAGGTGTTCTCGCCTGGGTCATAGCCGCGAGGGGGGAGCTCCTTGCCGGACGGGTCTGAGAACTTGAACATCTTGCCATCCTTGCCCTTGAGCGAGTCTGTCATCGGGTTGAACGTGAGATCGCCAGCGAAAGCCATCGCGGTCACAATGTCAGGCGAGGCGACGAATGCGCGCGTGGCAGGGTTGGCGTCATTTCTGCCAGTGAAATTACGGTTGTATGATGTGATGATCGAGTTAGCCTCGCCCTTCTGAACATCCTGACGATCCCATTGACCGATGCAAGGACCGCAAGCGTTGGCCAGTACCATGCCGCCAACTCCCTCAAGAACACCCATCTGACCATCTCGCTCGATTGTCGCTCGGATCTGCTCTGATCCGGGTGTGACGGTGAAAGCAGACTTGACAGACAGACCGTGATCAGCTGCCTCTTGGGCAATGGACGCAGAGCGGGACATGTCTTCGTAGGACGAGTTGGTGCAAGAGCCAATGAGGGCAACACGCAGATCTGCGGGCCAGTCGTTCTCCTTGACCGCCGCAGCGAATTTGCTCAATGGCGTGGCAAGATCGGGCGTGTAAGGACCGTTGATGTGAGGCTCAAGCTCGCTGAGGTTGACCTCGATAAGCTCATCATATTGCGCGTTCTCGTCTGGCTTCAGGTTGTGTGCGAAGGAGTTGGCGTACTGAGCGATCGGTGCGCGCTTGGTCGCATTCAGGTAGGCTTCCATTCGCTTGTTGTAGGGGAACATGGAGGTCGTGGCGCCAATCTCTGCGCCCATGTTGCAGATTGTGCCCATGCCCGTTGCAGAGAGTGATTCGACGCCCGGTCCGTGATATTCTACGATGGCACCCGTGCCGCCCTTGACGGTAAGAATGCCAGCGACCTTGAGGATGACGTCTGTCAGATCTGTCAGCTTCGGCATAAGCATAACAGGAAGATGGCTCACCCTTGGGCGTAGTCCAGCCTGAGATGGCGCCTGTAAGCTTGACGCCGATGACCTTGGGGCACTTGAGCTCCCAAGGAATGTCTGACATGACATCGACTGCGTCTGCACCTCCGACACCGACAGCGATCATGCCGAGACCGCCAGCATTGGGAGTGTGAGAATCAGTGCCGATCATCAGACCACCTGGGAATGCGTAATTCTCTGCAAAGGAGATCAGTCTTCTACCCAAACGAACAGACAATGCATTCACGCACCGAGGATGATCTGGTGGATGATGCCCGAGCCTGGCTTCCAGAATCCGATGCCATACTTGGCCGTGGCAGTAGCCAGGAAATCGTAGACTTCCTTATTGATGTCGTTGGCGCGCTTGAGATCGGCTACGCCACCCGTCTGAGCCTCGATGAGATGATCACAGTGGACCGTCGTAGGGACTGCGGCAGTAGGCAGACCGGCAGACATGAATTGCAGTAGAGCCATCTGGGCTGTCGCATCCTGGCAGGCTACTCTGTCGGGGCGCAGTTTGAGGTAAGACGCGCCTCGACGAATGTCGGCATCATGAGGATTGTCCAAATGACCGTAGAGGACCTTTTCGGACAGCGTCAGAGGGCGGTTGAGCCTGGCAGAACCTAGCTTGAGCGGGCACACGAGCACGATATGAGTGGCAAACTTACCGCTGACGAATGACTGCGAGATTGTCCTCGATTCGCTGATAGTTGATGTAGGAGTCCTTCTCAAAGTTGCTCATCGACACCTTTGTGTCACCGATCCTCGAGGCTGCAGTGGCCAGCGTTCGTGCCTGGCTTCCGCATGCCGGCAATGAGCGCTGAACGCGAGCCAGCCTTTGGCTGGTCTTGCTGAGCGAGAGCACCATGTCGCTTGTGCGTAGATTATATGTGGCTCTGCACTGCGCTTGTCAGTACGCTGCATATGCCACTCGCAGTAGGTGAAGTCAGGCACGGAGCGAATGAGCGCTAGCCACCTCGATGTGTGACTCGACTCCTTCTCGTCCGCGGACGAAGTCAGGCAGTAGATGCAGACTTGCACCGAGTGCTATCAAGCTGTCATAAATCTGCTATGTTCACCGAGAATGGACGCCGAGCACGATGAGGTAGACGATAAGTTGATTCGTTGCCTCTCTGGCCTCGGAGCGCATCCGTCGTAGCAAAAGCCACAGACCACCAAGAGGCGAGCAAGCAGTAGAGGAAACTCACATGCGCAGGGATCAAGCCCAGTTCTCTGCGTGAGCCCAAGGCTTTGTCGTCTGCCTCTCTGCTCGACTTTCGGCCGCGAGCGGGTAATTTCGCTCGACCAATCAAATTCGCCAATTTACTACGGAGAAGTCAAATCAGGCCAGGCTCCAGCGCATTCTCGCCCTTGTCGACATGCGCTTCCTCAGCAGCATCCTCCTCGTGTCGTTTGTCCGTTCAGTCACTTGTCCTCCCAGCCAGCAACAGCTGTACTGCCTTGCCTTGCGCACATGCACAGCCATACTGGCCATCGAAGAGCCTACCGGCGAGCGATTTGGCGCGACACTCATCAATGATCATGATGCACTCTTTTCGGTCAACATGGAAGAAGAGATCACCTGCGTACGACGTGTGGACTTTGAACAAGCGGACGCTGAGCACGCGGAGCAGACACAGATTCAAGGGGAACCCATCGCCAACTTCAGATGCATCGTCCTCGCCGAAACAGCAACGCCGACAGGTTCTCCGCTTTGATGACCGTTGGCCGATAAGTGTTCACATGATCGGCACACAGGCCAAAGCTATCGACTTGCTTCCGGACGGGAAATGTCGATTGTCTCGGCAGATGGCCCTATCGTGGAAGGCGTCACGCCAACAAAGTCACAAATGATCCAGCAGTGCTGCTCAGGCCATCAATTCGCTAGATTCGCCGTCGATCGTCCAGATAGTACGTATCACATTCTTGAGCAGCCGTAGCCGCGTTAGACGATGCTTATAAGACCGCGTTCAGCCATGTTCAAGAGGCTTCGGCCTGATTTTGCTGTCGTGTGCGACCCAGCTTCGCCGCAGTTCTACCTGCGAGCTGACTGTCAACATTACTTCCCTCAGAGCGGCAGTAAGCCTTTCGCATGTTGCACGTACGGGAACTCACACGGCGCTGCAGTCATTTACAACGCGATAGCAGGTTTGTTCGACTCTTGCAAAATCACTACGGAACGAAGATACGGCTCGCGCTGCTACTGGCATGACCGCCTCGGTGCGAACTCGTCGCTTCCTCTCCGAAGTACCAATGCATAGCTGCTACAGTACCTGGGGAGGATTCGGCACCGGCCATTCGCATCTTTCGTGCCTCGTCCCGAACAAAGATGGACAGGGCATCCGGGTGACTGGTTGCTAGCGCTTCAGCTCGCATCGTTGGTTACAGGGTCGCATCGGCTGGTCGCCACACGAGTCTGTTACATCGTCGATCGAGGGTATCGTAGAGGACGAGGATCAAGCGCACACACTGTCGCTGATGACTTTGCGGAATAATGATGCTTTGACGTTTGCGCGCGTGCGCGCCAGTCGCGCATCGCCCTTCATCGGTTCATCACACAGCAATGTAGCTCGGCTGCGGCAGGCCGACACTCCCCGTTCTGGTTCGCCGTTTAATACATGTGCAGCGACTCCATCGATGCGATAAATTGCTTTGCTTTTCGCACTTCATGACACGGATGTGTTGTTTAAAGAGAAATCTACCGGCAACCGAGTAAGATCTTCGGTCTGGCAAATCTCAGAGTGGTGTTGCTGCAGTCGCTTATAGTGCGGGAGGACTGTTCGATCCTTGCAGAATGAATGTGCTCCCGCTGCTGCAGGCACGGCGTGATCTCCTTGTCGCAAGCTGATCAGCTTCTCTCGGTCGGAAAAACAATTGCATAGCCCTTATTGTACTTGCGGAGGGTTTCTTACCGGCCAGTGACATCTCTTGCGCTGCGTGCCTAGCAAAGGTGCGCAATTTCCCTCTACTGCTTCGCAGACAGGATCTGGGTCCGAGACAGGGAACAACTCCGAGCACTTCCACAGAGACACTTTTGCGGATGTGGCTCTGCAGATCAAGCGGAATACGGGCGGCGTGTGACCGAAAGTGCCTGCGAGCACAGTTCAGATGCAACGTTCTCGACCTTTCGTCGACTTACGAGCATTGAAGTAGAACTCTGTCTGTACCGACCAAGCGAGCGTGCAGCAGTTGCGAAGCATCTCCTCGACGATCCCGTTGTCGCTCTCTGCCGTCATGACCTTGCCAAAATCTTCCTGCATCCTCACTTTCCAGAGGTCACTGCCCTCCCAGGCTGGTCCGCCCAGGCAAGCGGGAGTCCATGGCTGATTCGGTTCATACTGTCTATATCGTGAGCTTGTGCGTCTTTGATGTGGAGAGGAAGGTCTCACTGTACAGGATGGGTACGGATTGCCATGAGCGTCCTCCATATTGAGACGGACTCTGAACAACGAATTGTCAATAATGCTGGTCGTCTCGAAAGGGCTTGGGTACGGCACTCCAATTCGGTCGTAAGACCCCTTGCAAACGACACGACAAGTAGGCACAGCCACACAGAAGGTGGACGTTTCTTTGCAGAATACTTCAGCCGTGAAAGCGACCAAGAGGCTTCCGAGCGCCGTGAGAATGTGGATCATGATCATGCCAAATTTTCACGAATCGGCGCAAGGAGGATCGAGAGGAGGAATGGCGATGCCCGAGACTGTTCTGCATCGCGGCAACAGCACCTCTCCGCGTGACTGGTTGCTAGCGCTTCAGCTCGCATCGTTGGCAACGACTCACGTCATGTCAGTCGATCTCGAATAGTCCCACATCGTTCAGATTGAGCTGATATGGACGAAGAGGATAGATGCACGCAGATTGCCGATGCTGACTTCGCGGGATATTGCATGCTTTCGTCGCGCTCACTGCCGGCATTTATTGCTGACACGTGTCAACTGCCATATGGACTGACACATGATCAAGCGCGCCTCTTTAAACAACAATAAATCCTCATCTGCTCCGGCCAAAACTTGGTCACACCACCTTTCATCATCGCTGCCTTATCCATACGCATCAGATGCACTATCTCGCTCTTTGCACATGCATGTCCATACCGGCCATTGTGCATCCTATCAATGAGCGATTTGGCACCACACTTATCAATGGTCAAGATGCACGCGTGCATTTGCCATGAACGAACAAATCACTTCTGTACGAGCTTGCGAGCTCATTAGAGGGCTGCTGCGGACGTGAGACACACGCAAGTGGAAGGAGCCCCATCGGCATATTTCAACTGCATCTTCCGAAACAGCGAGAACAACAGGCCCTCGCATGCTGCACGCTGCTTCATGCATTCCGCTAACGTTGAGGGTCAGGTAAAAGCTCTCACCTTGCTGCCGGGCGCGGGGACGAAGCATTCCGGCAGAGGGTTCTTTATTGGAAGGCGTCGATTCGACAAATCACAATGAATCGATCGATCAACGCTACTCTGGCCATCATTCTGCCAGGTTCCTGGTGATACATCCGGATGATCTTCTGTCGGCGTTACATACGAGCTCAGAATGGCATTCACAGCCATACCCCTGAAGTTTCGGCCTGAGTTCGCAGTCGTATGCGACCCGAATCGTCGCAGTTCTACCCGCGAGCTGATTGTCTTAAAAAGCTGCTTCCCTGCAGACGGCGATATGCCTTTCGAGCCTTGTCGGCTCAGATGATGCTGCAGTCGCTTATCTCATCGCGCAGTATCACTAATCGAGTTTGGCATGAACACTGCAATTAGATATGCCTCCAGCTGTTACTCTCGTAGCCGCCTTGGTGCGAGCTCGTCATCTTGTTTGCTCTCGAAAGAATGCATGCTTGGCTGCTACTGTATCTGAGGAGACACAGACACCGGCCATTTGCATTGCTTTTTCCTCGTGCCAAGCATGGGAGCACAGGTGCCCTCAACCGCTCTGCAGATGGGGTCTGGGTCCGAGACAGGAAACATGTCCGAGCACTTCCAGAGGGATATCTTTTCAGATGAACCCCTGCAGATCAAGCTGAACAAGGGCGGCGTGTGACCGAAAGTGCCTGCGAACACATTTGAGATGCGACGTGCTCGAACTTCCATCAACTTACGAGCATTGAAGTAGAACTCTGTCTTTACCGACCAAACGAGCGTGCAGCAGTTGCGAAGCATCTCTTCGACGATCCCGTTATCGCTCTCCGCCTTCATCACCTGACCAAAGTCTTCCTGAAGTCTCACTTTCCAAAGGTCACTTCCATCCGGTTCTGGCTCGCCGAGGCAAGCGGGTGTCCACGGCTGATCCGGTTCTTTCTGCATGTGTCATGAGCGCGTGCACGTTCGTATCGAAGGGAACGTCCTGACTGTACAGGATGCGTACGGAACGCCGCGAGCGGTCACCCTGTTCAGACGGATCCTGAACATCGAATTGTCGATGACGCTGGTCGTCTTGTAAGGGCTCGCGTAGGGCACGCCGATACGATCGAAAGACCCCGTGCAGGTGACAGAACAAGCTGGCACTGCCAGACAAAAGCCGGACGACTTGTTGTCAAGAACTTGGGCCGTAACACCGACCGACAGTGCTATGAGTGTCGCGAGCATACGAAGCATGTTGACGCCAAGGTCTGACCAATTGGCGCAAACAGAATCGAGAGGAGGGTTGACGATGTCCGAGACCGTCTCCTATCGCGACAACAGCACCTCTCCGGGTGACTGGTCGCTAGCACGCTAGCGCTTCAGCTCGCATTCTTGGCTACGAGCGACGTATCAGCAGATTACATGGAGCCGGTCCTGATGCATTGTCGAATAAAGCTGTCGCGGAGGAGAGGATCATGCTCGCAGGCGTATGATAAATCTGCGGGGTAATGTCGTCGCAGGCTGAAGCACTATTCACGCATCGCGCTCAGTAAACGACGTCCCGAATTTCATCGGCTACAGCCGACAATCGCTGTCCCAACTCCCCATGCATCGTTCGCCTCGTTGATATGCAGCATCTTCATTGAAGCGAACGCAAGCGCCCATACTTGAACCTCCGGGGAAAGGGAGCCTTGTCGCTCCTCGGCCTAGCTGTCGAACAGCAGGCGCCAGTAGGCGCGACCAAACCTGATCTGGGACTCATTTCTGTTGCGAGAGGCATGGAAACCCAGTGGGAACCAAGGACTGCATCAATAGCCTCTCAGCAACTGGGGCCAATGGCGCAAAACAGCGACAGTCTCATTCTCGAGGTTTCATGAGCTCTGCAGCACTTCACGAGCTCGTAGCGCCGTGTTCGCACCCTTTGTGACATGAAGCGTCGTTGTCCTGGCCAGATCGATGCATGACTACTCTTGCGGACTGGGTCCCTCCGGGGACTGCGGCCAAACGCAGCCGCCTGCGGCTCTGGATGACCTGGTCATCATGGGCGCACATGTGTTCTCGGATGGGCTGCATTCGGCCGAGTCAATCATCGTAGGAAACATCTCAGCGCAAGTCCACAGAAAGACCTTCTTCTGAGATCCCTCACATCGCAATTTGAGCACAGGAGACTTGATCTCATGATCGCCTACAATCAGCGCGATCGCAGATCAGCCAACCGTCGACAATGAAGCAAGTGAGGTCGCACGTGAGTTGAATGCGAATGCGAAAGCGGTGGACCAGACGAGGTGACAACATTGGCGAGCCATCTCCTCGGCGATCCCGTTCTTGCTCTCTACTTCCACCTGGGCGTCCATAGGAGCGTAGTGAGCCGTGACGTCCCATATATCGAGGTACATTCTTGGCCGGCCCATACACTCAGGAGTCCAAGGCTGCCCAGACTCTGACTATCCGTCATCTTTAGCGCAAGTCATCGAGCCTGCTGCTTGAGGAAACTCACGAGGCACGACACTGCGGGCAACCCTCTTCTGTTCGCTTGTGTCAGACGAATGCGGAACATGGTCTTGTCGATGACGCTGGTAGAAGTATAGCTGCTTGGCCAGGGAAGACCAGCCTCAAATTCGCCCTCGCACTTGATGGCACATGAAGCGACCGCAATGCAAAACTCTGCCAGGTTCTTGCTGGCAACACAGGCGACCAGCGCAAGCCAGAGGATGCGATTCATCTTCTCTCGCGAGACCACATGAAGAGCTTCTGCGGCGTATCGGACACGAGAGGAGCTAAAGACTATCTCAGCGTGGCAACCTGACGCGTGCAACGTCAGTACCACCAAACGCTCATCTCTCTGCATTGAGGCGTCATAGTCAACTAGAGATCGCCCGTCCTCGCCATTGACACTGTTCTTTCGAGTAAAACTCCTTCGTGTAAACGCAGTCGTGTGACGGCACACAAGGAGTCGCCGAAAAGCTGGCGAAGTAGTCTCGGCAGTGCTTGTCCGTGCCTGCGACTGGACGATCGTTTCCGGAACAGACGACTTGGGTTCGCGGTCGTCCGAACGGGATCTCACCTGGATTACGCATGAGCAATTCGATGGGAACAGAGCTCTGAGTAATACCCACTTGTCGTCCAGATGTATTTGAACTGATAGTCACGTACGACAGCACAGCAAGCATTCATCGCCAGTCGTATATCATCCGGCGCATCGAACTGAGTATACGCTCCTTTGACGATCATGACCTCCCATTGAATTGTACTTGGCAACCGGAGGGTGACTATGCCAGTACAGCTAGGCGCCGGTAGCTGTTGATTGGGTGGATTGAGCTTGCAATCGACGATAGGTGCACTTTGTCGATCCGCCATGCGCACTTTGATCAACGTGTTCCGATGCGGCGCTCGAGCGGTAAAAGGTATCGTCGTGATCCCGGCGTCATAGTCTCCTGCGCATTCTGCTGGGCAGCCGGACATGCCAATGCAGACATAGCGAGTTGGATGTCGATTGGGAGCTTCGATCAAGGTAGGCGCAATGACAAAGAGCCAGAGCACGACAAACAGAGACATTGCTTGGCGCGAGAAAGCGATGGAAAGCGAGAAACCCGATTTGGCTATCGTGCGAAACAAGGAGCCGGGCGTAAGCTGACTAGAGAGTCAAGGTTGGAAGCCTAGAGAGAAGCTTTGATGGTGCAACAGTGGCGTTTGGACACTGGCTGCAGCGACAGCTCAAATTTATCTCAGGAGAGGCGCGACGTTTTGCAGCGTTGCCTCGTACTGACTTGAAGATAGGTGCTCGTTTGAGGGGGAAAGGTCTCTATTAGCTGCGCAAACACAACACCTGCGCGCGCAGAGCGACTGCCCAGCAGTAGACTTGCGACTGATATGGCATAGCTGCGCTGCGAACCCGATTACTCCTGAGGAATCCAGAAGACGGTATCGACGCGATAGCCATCGATTCTCAGCATGGGCGAATTCATCTGTGATCTCGACGGTCAACAACGGCAATATAAGCAAGTGGTGGGTGCACTTACACTGATCGGCGAGCCGTTGTACATCGGGGATTTCAATGCATAACGCTCATCCGAATAACTGCCGGGGCCAATGAGCAGACCGAGTCGGAAGCTGAACATTCTGCCATACACCCTGCCGTAAACTGCAGGACAGGAAATGGTCGGACAATCAGTCCGAGTGTCTATCACGAGAGGGACAGGACTTGCGCGTAAAGGCATTCCACTCGCCAAACAGAGTCGGCTCGGTGTAGTCAAGCGAGGCGTGCCAGGTAGATGCACTGCTTGTGCCCGAGAACTGATCGAGAAATGCATGCTGCGGTATGTCAGTCGGGTTTAAGGGCGCGTCCGCATTGCCATCAGCGTACGTTATTAGGATCAACCGTAATGGTGAAGCCCAGCGTGCCAAATATGATCGGAACGTCGTATGGGAGCGTGAATTCGAGCGTGGCCGTATGCTCCCCGGTGACGAGGCGTTTCTCATACTTGACGGGCGAGCACGCTACCGCGAGAGCACCAAGCGCGAACAGGAGCTTTCCGAGCATGTTGTTGCGCGTAGAAAAGTGAGCGCCGCCAAGACGACGGATGCGCAAGAATAGTATGTGTCATGATGCATCACAGAGTGACGCATTGCGTCTGATCGTCGTACGGGAGTCAATGCCATGAGAACTGCGAACAGGAACGCCCAGAACATGCGCTGGTCTGTGAGCGTAGTCGCTGGCTTCCTTGCAGTGGTTGCGGTGGCACTGCCCGATGGATTCAAACATACGTGCATCAAGATGTCCGATTGCTGGCTCCGCTGCTCTGGCCAAGTGGGACTGCTTGCCTACAACCTTCAGTTGATGCATCAGCGCACCATGGTCAAGGTGCTCGTCAAGCCGAACTTGCAAAGCGCAGAGTGTCTAGTGCGTTTGCGCAGACCGAACGGAGATGTGCTGATCTAATTTGCCATGTAGCCAGGAACCAAGACATCCGACCAGATCGCTTGCACGTTCCACCTCCTTTCATTCGATCCGGCGAAATTGGAAATAGGAATCACCGGCGTACGAGATATGATAGGCGGACATGACGCGCAGGAGCCAACCATCATCAGCGGCTTGGGTATACTCTCCACAGGCATGTTCGACGGAGCTGATTACATGTCATGTAGCCGCACCTATCGTCAGCACTTGCTGCAAGGCACAGCTTGCCTTCACAGGAGTCGTATTGCCACTTTCGGGTCCGTGTGATCAGAGCGGGCGAAGATAGGCTGACGCATAGATAAGGCATCTTCCAGCGTGAAGCGACAGCAGTCGGTGTCGCTTGTGGCTCCAAAGCAGACGAAGTCGTGCCGTATTTCGATGGAAAGACTTGCAAGGACTTTTTCGACGAGCCGCAGTACGTAGGTACTTGCGAAATACAGCTCGTGCCGGGTCGAATGGGCAGCTGCAACGTGTTGAACGCGAGCAAACGGGAGAACGAAAGATGTCGATACGATTAGTCTGTGCCTATGTACCGCGCTGTTTTGATCGTAATTCCATCTTCCGGCGCATCAAACTCTGGATGGACTCTTTTGGCGATCGTGACCTCCCATTCGATTATGCTCTGCAATCGAGGGACCACTAGGCCAGTGCGGATGGGCCCCGGTTTCCATTCGACGCCGGACACGACAAATAGAGACACAGCCTAGCGCAAGAAACCGATCAAAAGCGAGCCGCAGGTCTGGCGCTTGTGCGAGACCAAGCAGCTTGGCGCAACTCGACCAGCATGTCAGGAGCCTGGAGCTTGAAGAAAAGCTTTGACAGCAGATTGTTGCGGGTAGAAAAGTGAGCGCCGCCAAGACGACAGATGCGCGAGACCAACATGTCTCATGAAGCATCACAGAGCGACGAGTTGCATTCTGTCCCTAGGTTGGACTGTTCTGTCCCTAGGTTGGACTGTTATGGTAGCCTTGGAACGTGGACGATCAAGGCATGCGCTGGCCCTTCGTACTGATCACGAGCGTCTTGTCATCTGTGGCTGCATTGCCCGATGGCTTTCGGTACACGTGCATCAAGATGTCAGATTGCTGGCTCCGATGCTCTGGCAGAGTGGGCGTGCTGAGCTACGACCTCCAATTGCTGCACAAACGCACTCTGGTCAAAGTAGTCGTCGGAAGGGATCTACTGGGCGCAGAGTGTACAGTAAATGTTTTCGCCAAGCTTGGTGTGATTTAGCTCATCTCGTGTGTACAACAGCCTGGAACGAGGGATTCTGAACCGATCGGTTGCACGTTCCATCTGCTTTCGCTCGATCCGACCAAACTTGAGATAGGTATCACTGGCGTCCGAAAGCTGACTGGCGGAAGTTATGAAGAGCACCCGACCATCATGAGCGGCTACGGTATATCCACGAGAGACAGATTCGACGGAGCTGATCTCTTCTTGCATAGCCGCACCCATTGTGAGCGCTTGTTGCACGGCACAACTTGCATTCACAGGAATCGTACTGCCACTTTCAGGTTCGCAAAGCCTGTGAAAGCGATGCAATCCTGACGATGCACGAATAGGCAAATTCGAGCGCGAAAGTCTGGCGGTCGGCGTCGCTTGTGGCTCTGAACCGGACAAAATCGTGCCTCGCTTTGACGGCAAGACTTGCAAAGACTTTTTCGACGAGCCGCAATACACGGGAACGTGTGAGGTACTGCCTTTGCAGGGTCGCATGGCAAGCTGCAACGTTTCAAACGCTAGCAGACGGGAGAATGAGAAATGCCGGTATGATTAGCCTGTACCTATGTACCGCGTCATTGTCGTGATACGGTGTCTCTAAAGTCAGCATTCTGCTGTCGCGCTGCTCTGTGGTGTGGAGAACCGTCAAATGGGCGTTTAGCCACATCGAGTGAATGTGTCGCACGATCTGTTCGCTTGCAGAATGTAGAAGACGCGAGCGTCAGGCGGCAGTATATGTTGATAACGACTGACACAAAAGACATTGTGCATAGTGCATGTGAGAATACTTGCTGAAGGTTGTGCCCTCTTTAGGATGAGGCTAAGCCAGAATGGACAAAGGCCCGATGTAGAACGATTGGCAGGACCAATCTGCTGACACTGAACCGCGAATTTGTAGTTCCGGTACGGCTTGAGTCATTTGCATTGTACATGTTTTGATCCCTGTTGCACAACTCAGGACGCGACTTGCTGGCGGTGCCGAGCCACAGCGAGTGTCGTCAACGACGCAGGAGCCGCCCGCCGGAGAGCCCACATCTGATGTAGAACTTTACGAGCAGCGCTCCTGCCAGCTACTATGTCGGAAGGGACCAAGCAAGCGCAACGCCTGACATATACTTCTGACACATATGCCGATGGAGACGATGCGGCTGACGCGACGGTATCAAAGCAGTAGAACAGACCGGGCTAGCTTGTCGTTCGAGGAAGAGGCAGTGTATGCACGATCTCCGCCCCGTCTCCGGAATGCCCAAAAATAGTCGAAAAGTCGCGCGCGTGCAAATCGCGAGGAGTACCGCCCAGCAGAATCTTGTCGACTGCGCATCGTCCGACCATCAACAGACTGGAGTTAGTGTGCAGGAGAGTGTAGACAGCATCAGCTACACCACAAGGTACATCGATCCAAGCGCGACGCTAGCCTCGTGCTGCCAAGCTGATTCGATTGACGTGCCTCGACAGGCAAGTGGATCGCTCGCTCAACTGGCTTTTCAACCCGTCTGATCTGCGACTGGTCGACCTGCAGTCACATCTGACTGTCATCCTACTTCGTGTGAGTTCTCTCGGCATTTTGCAGAGACTGCCAGGCTTAGTCGATCTTGGCGTTGGGCAGATTTCATTGTCAGTCAACACTGCTCGCCGGTCGACAAAGGAGCTCATCCTAGTCTGATCAGGGCCACGCATCTCCTATAGAGCACCCACAATCACTATGACCGGTCAACGTTCCATCATGGCCAGCGCCACCACAGCCTTGCTCGTACTCGCCACATCGCATCACGCTCACGCTCAATCTAGCTCACTCAATTCAGCTCAACTCTCTTCATCCGCTTCCGCAGAAGCTGCCTCTGGTACCATCCTCACCGATAGTACGTCTCCTTCGGGCGTGTCTATATTATATCATTGAGACTTGTCGCAGAGCGTTTCACCTATCCCGGAGGTGTGCCCTACATGGTCGACGTCTCCGACGGTCCCAGAGGCATCCAAACCGGCTACAATCTCTGCAATTCGACGACAGAAGGCCCCAGCTCGATGTGCCAAACTGCTTTCATGACTTCCGTCGATGATTTCTGTCTGGTCAGTCCTGTCGCCTTTACCAGATCCCGTGCTGATACGTGTGTGGCAGTGGGGACCGCCAACGCCTAATTCGCTGGTCGCAGACGACGAGGGCGAGATGGTCGCATGGTGCACCAAACCTGGCCGCGGCACGCGCATCATTCCAGATGGTGCCATCAAAGGCATCCAGTTCCTCACGGCACCAGACTACATTCAGATCACTGGCACGTTCGATCAGACACTCATCGATATGGCAGCGAACGACACCGGTGGCGAGCTCGACCCACATGGGGCCGACCAACGTGGCAATCCCCTTGGTGGCCTCGTCTTTTCACAAGCTTTTAGCAACACCAGCAACAACAATGCCTTCATACAGGTCATCGAGTACCACAATTTCGTGGGGTCAAATAGGCTCGTTCACTCCCTTGCATCTGTATTGCGCTAACGCGCGTTCGTTTGGGCAGCTTCTGTTTCAAAGGCGTGTCAAATCGAATCTGTTGGGTATCCGGGCTAACTTGAAAAACTCGACAGCATGCAACCCGGCCTCAAGCAACGACGCCTCGCTCTGCAATCACATCTACGACCGCATCGGCGCAGCGTATAACTGCATCGCACAGTATCCTCAGAATGAGTTCCTATGTTCTCTCTATCCTTCTCTCCATTGGCGACATTAGCTGACGCGGACGCGCAGCCTGCGAGTCCGACAACCAACTTCCACCGGGCGTCTACGTATCTGACGGACAAACGATGACTTACACTCAGCCAGCCGAATCGCTCGGAGCTATCAGCACGATCCCGTTCACGCCCGTCCTGCCGTCGTCGTCGAATTGTCAGACGCTCACGAGCTCACTCATCTTCACGGCTGCCGCGTCGGCCGCAGCATCCTCCAGCAGCGCCAGTGCTGCGTCTGCCTCGTCCGCCAGCGCTGCAAGCGCCGCTAGCGCCTCATCCGTCGCGGCCACGCGATCCTCTGCTAGCTCTGCTCAGGCCACCGCCACGGCAACGATGGGCACGTCGAGCTCATCGAGCTCAAACACCGGCAGCAGCGGTACCGGATCGACATCGACCACTGGCGCGGCCGCTAAAGCCGGCGTCTCGCCTCTCCTGATCACTGCCACTGTAGCGACAGGCCTGATCGGCATCATGGCACTCTTGTGCTAATAACGCTTCACGCACACTTTTATGGACTTTTCGCTCTGTAGCTCGCAATGCAGACATTCATTACGGTACATCCGGCTGACTGCTCATTCCTGATCAGTCTGTCCTGCCTCTTCTGCCTCTGCTTGACCATTGGACTTGTGCTTGCGCTTACACGAGCCCTTCTTGCCTTCGCGCCAACGCTTGTCATCACTTTTGCGAGCCTCATCGTCCGCATCAGCAATCTATAGCGAGACACTGCAACCTTGCTTCAACAGCAGTCGTAAGCAAAACTCCGAGCTATACTACTCCTTCGCATCCTTCTTCGCGGCCTTGTTGGTCCATTTCATGTTGTAAGAGCCGGACGCCTGCGGAGGCTGAAGAGGCGTATAAGACATACTCCTCGCTCGCCCGTTGATCGGTGCCGAATTGGCATATTGTGAAGGATCGTAGTACGGACTTGTAGACGAGATCGATTGAGCCAGACCGGAGTAGGGCAAACTGCCGTAAGGAACAGCGTACGGTGGCGGGACATAAGGTGAGTAAGGTGCAACGGGCGATACCATTGCAGCTGGAGACGGACTGACTGGCGCGTAGCTTGTCTGAGCCATCGGTTGTGTGAACATGGGACGAACAGGTCCACTGCTCATACTATGCATTTCCGTCTGCATCACGGGAGAGGGCCAAGTAGGCGTTGACTGCGCTGGAGGGCGTTCGTATGAGGGTGGACGACCGCCTCTAGACTGCCTTGCACCTCTTTCACGGCCGCGAGTATTTCCTCGACCTCTTACCAGGCTCGAGGTCGCCTGGCCTAGCTGGACGCGATCGGCAGACATGGGCGCACTGAGCTCAGCATCAGACAGAGCAGCGGGTATAGAAACGGGCGGGCGCATCGGTAGACCGGCAGCAGATGGCGCAGGCACAATAGGTTGCACGGCGCCATTGCGCTGATATTGACGTGACGTGGGACTTTCGCGCATCGGATCAGAATGATGCGAAGATGGATTCGCTTGTAAAGGCCGGGACAGCATGGTGTAGCCTTCGTCAAACTCTGCTGAGCGCTCGCCCGGATCTGGCAAGACGCTTCTCCGGGATCCGTACGACGTCGCAGAGGACTGTGAAGCCGCTCTTGAGTTCTGTCGACCGTTTGGGCCCTGTTTCCTCCTCTTGATTGCCGCTTTATACTGAGCCTCGGCCTCGTCATCACTGAACTCGACTTCACCATCGCCAGCTTCTTCATCCCAGATATTGCTCGCATCTGACCCTTTCGGCAATGACTGTAGATCGCGCGTAAAGACCATGCTGGCATAATCTCGTTCGGGCGAGTAGCTGACGTTCGTTCCAACGGCGAGCAAAGCGATATTGGGATGAGATGCGCTCGGCAATCGTATGGCGTAATAAGGCGACACGACCGATCCAAAAGTCTCAAAGATACTGCCAGCGACGCGATAGCCAGGTTCGGTCTGTTGATCTTTGGGCGCGACGAGTACAAGGGTGCCGGAATCAGGTACCTGAGGTACACTGTCCCGTAGGCTCGCAACTCCGGTCACTGGCTTCTGTTGAGCAGCGCCTCGCACGACGACAACGCTACCGATGACGCTCTCGACGATCCCCAGTGGTTGGGTATGCACATGACTCGGTAGGTATTCGATCGAGGGCATCTGGACGAGCGGCGCAATATCTTCGTTCTGCGTCTTCAGCACTCCGCCTGACATCTCTTCCTCGTCATCGTCGTCAACCAAAGCGGATGCAGAGGTCCTGGCGCGTTTTGCCTGCCTTGGCGCAAATTCGTCGTCCGACGAAGAGGCGGACGAAGAAGAAGAGGACGCTTCGGATGAAGATGACCTGCTCCAAGAACGACCTGACGATGATCTGCTATCCGCGTGTCAGCAGTCACCATTGAATCATGAAACAGAAAGGCTGACGCGGAGGAATTCCGGCTTCTGCTGGATTTCCCTTTGCGCGCCACAACTGTAGGTAGCGTGACTGATTCGATACGTGCACCAAGCTCGGCCTCGGTCCCTCTGAGTAGATGCTCCAGATGCGCAAGTTCGGTCTCGAGACGAGCAGTAGCAGCCGTGCTTGGCTCTGCGCCAGGTTCCTCAGCTGGTACCTCATCTGTGTCTGGCTCTGCATTGATCTTGTATGTCGACCGAATCACTTGGAGGGTCTCTTGTACACTAGGCAATCGTTCGGTCGTTCCTGAACCCAAGGGCAAATCGCCATACTTGTCGGGCTCGTCGAAACGCTCAGAGATGATGTGGGCAAGATCAGCTGGCAGATCATCCTCTTTGGGTTTTGCCGAGTCAGTCGAGATGGCAACCGAGACCGGAGCTGCTGATGAATGACTTGTAGATGCTACCGGCTGGTCTGCTGGTGCATTTAGAGACGCAGCAGGCTCTGGGCTTGCTGCAGGATCATCAATTGCATCATTCGTTGGCATGCTTTCGTCGTCTTCGACAACTCCCTTTTGCGTCGCTGAAAGAGCATGAGCAGGCTCTTCGATCAGTTGCGATGTCGTTTCAGTGACCAAGCCATCAGCTTGGCTCACTGCTGAGCCGTTCTGGCCCATCTCAATGGTGTTTCTATACTTCGTCGAAGGTTCGTATGACGCGCAAAAATACGCAACGACAGTGCCCCGCCGCTCGGCTTTGCAGTCGCGAGAGCTGGCTGGCCTCTCACGATCCCATGGTGTGATGTAGCGATGATGCAATACAATAAAGATACAACAACAAAGCACAGAGCAGGCAGAGCTAGTGAGCTATCTTGGGCGGTCTGAGAGTGATCGAGACGACCATTCCGCGTGAATCGACATAGTCAAAGATGGCTCTACCGGTATCTGGATCGGATTCGACAGCAGCAAGGTAATACGTCTTCTTGCCCTGCTTCGTCGTGTCTGACTTTTCAGGTATGGGATCTCGTTCGTCGAAGCGAGAAGGTTCGTTGTAAGTGCGTTCCATATAAGCCATATCCTCTACCGTCAGTGGGGTATCGTAAATCGTGAGCGAATGACCGAGTACGAGTAGCTGTCGTCCTGCATCGAACAGCTCGCGGTAGAAAAGCATATCTCCTCCCACTAATCTTGCAGCTTCCAAGGTGACTCGCATGGACTGCATGGGGTCCCAATCGTCTAGGAAAGGTCGACAGTAAGGAGCGCTGGCAAAGTGATGAAGAGTGAGAAATTGTAGACCGGCTTGGTAGAAGCCAGCACAATTGACAGTGAGATCGGCCTGACGTAGTCCGTCTTCAAACGTGATTGCTTCTCTTGGGATGCCGTGGATGCCCGCTTTGGCTTCTAGACCCATTGCACGAGCTGCACAGATGGTGAGCTGAGAATCGCCACCTGCAGGCTCGATGCCTTCTATCGAAGCGTAACAGGCGTCCCACATTGGTTCCAGCAGGTCGACCAACGCTCGCGTGGAGACGATGCCGCCGCCCCTGCACGGAGCCCGTCAGCAGAGCGCTCTTGCGATGTAGATAACGACGCACCCGTATGCAAAGGCACCCCAGGCTTCCGAACGCCATTGTGCTTCCGTGATCGAGGCGAGAAGGGCAGGGTGGTCGGGATCGTGTGAAGCGAGCATCCGTCTGAGCGCGCGCCAATCGACCCACATTGTATCACTACCCATCATCCTATCAGCTCAAATTGCTCTCCCACCGGTACGCAAAGAGGCTCACTCGTCACCGATCACGACGTATTTCGGCGTTCCTCGATCGGGATACGTATCTCGATAGGCTCTCGCAGCATGAAGCGTGAGAAAGGCGAATCGTTTGCGCGTACCTGCACGGCCGCTCATCCAATTGATCTGACACTCTATCGCTGCTGTCTGGAGCGCTTCTGCAAGTTCTGGCTCTCGTTTGCGTTCGTCGGGCGTGTCCTGTAGAGTGATCATACAGAGCGGTGGCCGTTCGCCTGTGTTGTAGGGCGTGTTGGACGAGAGCCAGTAAGACCAGAGTGGTACAAATGTCAGTGCTCGAGCGATGTTGGTCGTGATACCGAGGACCATGTCTTCGTTGCTTGGCGCATCGTGCGGCAGAGCTACCCTCTTGGGTCGCATTCTCAGATCGTAGACTTCTGTCGTTTTCTCATAAGGCCCAGAAGCGATGTGTTCGCTCAGGGAAACAGCTGCCGGTCCGGTGGCTATCCTGTTGAGATGGAGATCGGGCGGTAGAGACTCTCGCATGGGCTGGGGCACGATCTGTAGTCGGTGTATCCGTATGGGTACAGGTGTAGACTGATCTGTCGGTTCGAGTACGCTCTTGGCATTGGAGATCAGTGGCTGGAGTACTACTCCTCTCTCACGCAGGTCTCCAGGATACGTTGGACTGCTCGCGCCTTGACTGGTCGGGAGCCACTGTTGCAACCGGGGCGGCATATTGCTCAGATCTCTGAATGCTTGTGGCCAGGCCCACGGACTGTCACCGCTCGTGTCCGCATCCGAGAGCACGCGAGGTGGTCCGAAGAAGACATATTCGATCCAGATGAACGCCAGTATGATGCCGAGTGTGATTGCGCCTCGCTTGGTGGTGAAGCGCCGGCCTGGCAGATGAAAGAGGACAGAAGAGAATCTCTTGCGGTAGGGCGAAGGCGAGTAAGGTCGTCCGTCCAGTGCTGACACATCGAACGAGAGCGTACGGTGCGAGCTACTGGGTGAGCTGCGCGAGCTGCGACTGGGACTCGTCGACCCCTGCGAGACGATTGAGCTCACTGACGGGATGCCAATCTAGTCAATGTGACGTACTCGTCCTGTCAGTGGTACGGCGAGCGAGGGCCGCTTGAGCTCGATGGACGAGGGGCGATGCGATATCGACATGTCGCATCCGTCGCCTCGCTCGAGCTCGTCAGGTAGAGCCCTAGGCCGAGGCTGACGACCGACGGGGGATCCGCTCTGGTTTTGGCCGTCTGACGCGACAAGTCAAAGTGGAAGCGGCGAGTTGACGAGGCTGGGTGGAGTGGCCGGCCCAAGGTAGGTCGATTGGCAGCGGTCGAACATGTCCATCACGCTACTCCCCACAAAGGAAGCCTACGACAATCTCGTGCGGAGCAAGAGCGATTCGGTCATCATCATCGATTTCCATGCTACATGGTGTGGACCGTGCAAGATGATCGCACCCGCCTACCAGCAACTCGCCCATCAGTACCCTCTGGCCATCTTCACAAAATGCGACGTCGATGCCAACCGGACGCTTGCACAAGCCTTCAGAGTGAGCGCAATGCCGACCTTTGTGATCACGCGTCATGGCGCGACGCTGTCGACGGTCAGAGGAGCAGACAGGGCCGGTCTGGAGAGCGCTATCAAGGCTGCTCTCGCTACTGCTGCTGCTGGACCTTCTGCTTCCGGATCGGGCAGTGCGGATTCTCTGATGAGTAACATCGATGCGGGTCAAGCGAGCTGTCTCAATATCGACACAAAGTGCTCGCTACGATCGTTCGTTGCGAGAGAAAAGGATAGATACATCGAATCGGATGCAGACGAACAGCTTCTCCTCCACCTTCCAGTCAGTCTTTTCTCGCTCAACCCCTGTAGGAATCGTCGTATCTGATCAGGGCGAGCAGATGACACGTACGACAAAGATCAGAGCGATCAAGCTGACGACTGCAAGTGAGCATGCGAGCAAAGCGCCAAAGGAGATCAAACTCTTTGTCAATCGACCCGAGCTCGGTTTCGATGATGCCGAAGTACGGCAATGCTACCTCATCAGCTGTGAGATATGCTGATGGGTCGAATCTGTGTCAGAACGAAGAGGGAGCACAATCGATCGAGTTGACAGAAGCGCAAGCCTCGGGCAAGGAAGAGATCGAACTCCGCTTTGTCAGATTCGCCAATGTCACCCATCTCTCGGTGTGTTCCCTTTGCTCTGATAGGGACAGTACGCTTAGTCAGCGTCAGATCTTCGTGTCCAGCAATCAGGGCAATGAGGATACGACGTTGATCTCTTCGCTCGATATCCTCGGTACACCCGAGGGCTCAACAGCTATGGACGTCGCATCTCTTCGCAAGCAGCAGCAAGAGTGATCACGGTAGCTGTAGAAGACATTGCAACAGTACAACCCCAGAGTTCATCATGGTTTCCTGTCATTCCAGACTTTGAGCAACGGTCAAGCCAAGCAGAACGACAGAATCACTCACGGGACATGAAGCGATTTGGAGACCATGAGTGTCCCCCAGAGAATGAAGATGAGAGACGCCCAGTGAACTTCCAGACCGGCTTCTTGTAACGGTCTGATCAGACCGCCCGGTAGACCTGAGCCGAGCTTGAGAGGTCCTTCGATCTTGTTGTGCTTGACGAGATATCCCATTCCCGCGACGAGCATCAGCGTACTCGGTATCGGCAGACCTAGCAGACCGTTCAGTTCACACCTGGCCTTTTGACGTGAAAAGTTGGGTCATGCTCACCTTCAAAGTAGCGAGATTTGCCTTTCTTGTCTTTGGGTATGAGCGCAACGGTGGCATTGAACCTCGCCAGTCTTGCGATGCCCGAACAGATGAAACCGCAGAGGATGAAGATATCACCGGGCGTTCGTAGACCGATTGAGAATGCGCAGAAAGCGGGAGCGACGCCAAACGAGATGGAGTCTGCCAGACTGTCCAGTTCCTGACCGAGCATGGAGGCTTCGTTACGCCATCTTGCTACTTTGCCATCGAACAGATCGAACACCATTCCGGCGGCAGGTAGAGTCAAGGCAGCCCTGACCAACCCCTCCGGGTCAGGTACAAGACGCGCGTGAATGAGGAGGCAGAACGAACCAGAGATGGTTGTAGTCGCCCGTGAGGAGCCAATTGGCAGACTCGAACAAGCTGAGCGATCCACAGACGCCATTCATGAGCGTCACACAATCTGCCAGTCGGAAGTTCCTACGCTCGACGTGGCCTGATCAGCCTTGCCTTGTCGTTTCGAGAGGGGAGGGAGGCGTGACTTGCCTGACGAGTGAGAAATGACGATCATCGTCGACGAAGGCCTTGAGATTGTGTGCCTTGCTGGATTTAGAAGGACTGCTGGGTTCAGAAGAAGGCGGGGCCATGCTGGCAGGCGAGGAAGCGTTGGCGGTCGAGACACTCAGTCGGCGAACGGCTTGGGCTGTCGTCGCTCCTGCTCCCGATAGCTTGGGTTCGGGTGGGTGGCTCGATGTGAGCGGTGCTTTGGGTAAGATGTCTAGCTCTTGTGCAGTGCCTGGCATGCCCCCTCTGATCCACCCACTGACCGCCAAGCGTCCGACAAGTTGGCGCAAGGCAGCGTGGCAAATTGTCGAGTCGACTCATCACCCTCATCATCATCATCATTGAGCCGGCTTCAGACTCGCCTCGATGGGACTGATACCTTCACCAGCAGCCCAAGCAGCTGCCAGAGCCAACGGCCCATCACTCGCTCTCCCGAGCAGACCCAGCAATGGCAATTCCAACGGCAAACAGCCCGTTGATGTACAGAGCCTGCTTCAACGACAAGCAGCGGCCAGAGCAGCAGAGGAGCAACCCAAGTTCATGTCCAAGAGACAGCGAGAAGAGCTAGCGGCACGAGAGGCAGCAGCTGCTGCTGCTCTTGCAAGCCAGAAGGAGCGTGAAGCCCAAGTCAAGCATGAGCAACGCTTGGCCGCCGCTCTGGCTGCCAGTCAAGAGACCTCACGACAAGCTGCTCAAGAGAGGCAGCAGGACAGCAGACGGGGAAAGGCCGGGTACAGGGGGAGAGGTCGGGGAGCCTTTGCTGCTCAATCATCTCGTGAAACGCCCAATCTGCCCTATGATGGTCCTCCGGCTACAGACGGTTCTACCACAAAGGGCGATGACAGCCTGCCTGTAGTCGACAAGTCGCTCCTAGCGACACGCTATCTGGGTGCCAACGTCGCCTCTGCACGCTCGGGCTCGAACGGCTCAGGCGCGCAACAACGCAAGAGGCTCAAAGGCGGACAGGACAAGAAATTCTTGTTCGACTGGAATGGCGATGATGATACGGGCGCGAACGAGTACGATCCCCTGTACAAGCAACGTATAGAGGGTGCCATAGCCGCCGCTGCGGCTGCTGCTACCGTCACCAGACATGGAACAAGAGCCATCGATCAGGACGATCAACCTCTTGCTGGGCCAAGCATCAAGAAGATCACAGAGGGCAAGGGCATCATGGACGAACGACACTGGTCACAGAAATCCTTGAAGGAGATGAGGGAGCGAGACTGGAGAATCTTCAGGGAAGACTTCTCCATTGCTTCCAGGGGTGGCCATATCCCTCTCCCTATACGTTCTTGGCGAGAGTCTGCCATACCGGAGGACATACTCGCCATCGTTGACGATATGGGCTACAAAGATCCTTCTGCTATCCAACGTCAAGCCATACCGATCGGATTGCAAAACAGAGATCTCATTGGGATAGCAGAGACAGGCTCCGGCAAGACGGCTGCATTCGTCATTCCCGCCTTGGCCTACATCGGTCGCTTACCTCCCATAACCGAACAGACTGCCCACCTCGGTCCCTATGCACTCATCCTTGCTCCCACTCGCGAGCTGGCGCAGCAGATCGAATCGGAAGCACGACGGTTCACCTCAAAATTGGGCTACAAAGTCGTCAGCATTGTCGGAGGTCGAGCGGTAGAAGAGCAAGCGTTCAATATGAAGGACGGCTGCGAGATCGTCATCGCCACGCCTGGCAGATTGAAAGACTGTATCGAGAGGCACATACTCGTCCTGTCCCAGTGCACCTACGTCGTCATGGACGAAGCGGATAGGATGATCTCGCTCGGCTTCGAAGACGTCCTCAACTTTATACTCGACTCGCTGCCCGTTTCGAACATCAAACCCGATACAGAGGAAGCAGAGGAAGCAGATGCTATGCTCAAAAGGCTCAACGATACTGGCTCGGGCATGCCCCAACAACTCTATCGTCAGACAGTACGTTCCCTGTTCGATGTGACGGCTGCTCTGCTGACGTGTTCCGAACAGGTCATGTTCTCTGCGACGATGCCTCCGGCGTGCGAACGTCTAGCGAGAGCCTATCTGCGTCGTCCTGCCATTGTCACCATCGGTGTAGCCGGTCAAGCTGTCGATACCGTCGAGCAACGCGTCGAATTCATTCACGGCGAAGAGAAGAAGAAGTGCGTCTTTGCCTTTCAGTCATCTCATGCGCTCACGAGCTGTACAGACATCGGTTGCTCGAGTTGCTCAACAGTGGCGAGTTCCAACCGCCCGTCATCGTCTTTGTCAACCAGAAGAAATCGGCCGACGGTCTCGCAAAGGATATCAACCGGGGTGGATGGCGAGCGACTACGTTACATTCCGGCAAGAATCAGATCCAGCGAGAAGAAGCGCTCGCTTCTCTACGTTCTGGCGAGATGTCTGTGCTCGTGGCAACTGATCTGGCAGGAAGAGGTATCGATGTACCCGATGTCTCACTCGTCATCAATTTCCAAATGGCCAACAATATCGAATCCTACGTTCACAGAATCGGAAGAACCGGTCGTGCTGGACGGACTGGCGTCGCTGTTACCTTCTTGACAAATGACGATGACGAAGTGATGTACGATCTCAAGCAGGAGATCTCGAAATCACCCATCAGTAAAGTTCCGCCCGAGCTCGCTCGTCACGAAGCCGCTCAGACCAAAGTGAGCTACTTTTTGCTTGTCGCGGGGAGCCAGCTGACGGTGCTGCAGTTTTCGGCGGCGATGAAGAGGCGCGCGCAAGACATGGAAGCAGAGCAATGAGATGCGAGACTAGGGCTTGAATGCATTGGACAGATCTGTCGAACAGACTGGTGAAATACGAAGGAGGACAAACGTCTGATCTAATCGCGATTATCGACACGAGCCTATCGAAACCCATCCGTCAGCACGATACTTTGAGAGGAGAGACAGAAGACGGACTCCTTTGAGATCTTCTTCGACCATCTCCTTGACGAGATCTTCAAAGTCGACCTTCCTCTTCCATCCGAGCTCTTTCTCTGCCTTTGTCGGCATACCCCATAGCAGTTCTACCTCTGCAGGTCGGAAGTAGATCGGGTCAACTCTCACAATCACCTTGCCCGTCTTTTTGTCCTTGCCCACTTCCTCGACGCCCTTGCCTTCCCAAGTGATATCGATCCCGCCATGCTTGAAGGCCTTCTCGACGAACTCTCTGACGGGATGGGTCTCGCCCGTTGCAAGAACAAAGTCATCAGGCTGGTCTTGTTGGAGCATTCGCCACATTCCTTCGACGTAATCCTTTGCATGACCCCAATCACGTTTGGCATCGAGGTTGCCGAGGTAGAGGCAATCCTGCGTGCCGATGACGATCTCTGCTACTGCTCGCGAGATCTTCCGCGTCACGAAGGTACGACCACGACGTGGCGATTCGTGGTTGAAGAGAATACCGTTCGATGCGTGCATGCCATAGGATTCGCGGTAGTTCTTGACGATCCTGTGAACGATCGCAGCAAGCATCAGCTCAGGCGAGTTGACTGCAGCAAAAGACCAACCAGAAGGCATAGAGCTTAGCCACGCCATACGGTGATCGAGGATAGAAGGGCGTCTTCTCGGTCTGGGGTGTCTCCACTACCTTGCCGTAAAGCTCAGAAGTAGAGGCCTATCCGCACGGAATCAGCGACGCTTTTGTGAGAGAAGTGAAGCGGCCGACCTGGTAGAAGCGGATGTGGTTCGTCAATCCACAAGTGCGGATGGCGTCGAGCAGTCGCAATGTGCCGAGACCATCGACATCACCCTGTAAAGCACATGAGCTGCGCAATGGACCCGAGGACGCAGAGGTACGGTATATTCAGCCATGTCGAATGAGACCTTGACGTGAGATTGAGCAGCGAGGTTGTAAATCTCTGTCGGCTTGACGGTGGAGACGATGTAGACCAAATTGGTCGTATCAGCCAGATCACCGTAGTGCAGGACCATGTTGGGTCCTGTAGCACCGTGAGCACGGTCAAGCAGAATTCGCAAGGTTGTGACGTACTCTCGTGAGGATCTTTGTAGATGTGTTCAATACGGCCGGTGTTGAAGCTCGAAGATCGACGGATGATGCCGTGTACTTCGTAGCCCTTCTCGAGCAGCAGCTCGGTCAGGTATGAACCATCTTGACCAGTGATACCTGTCGCACGCCCTCGATCAGCCAAGTCTATAGCTCAACAAAGGGACGCGACTGACCCGTCAAGAGGGCAACCTTGCGGCTCCTGTACTCTTTGACGTCCATCTTCGAACCGACATCAAACGGCGAAGCAGCAGAATGGTGCATGTGCAGCGAAAGAGAAGACTTGTGACCTGCTCAGCTGGCCAGTGTAAGCCTCGACGCGTACCATGGGAAAGGAGGAGGACTTGCCTGTCTGTGCCTTGCGAATATCGGAGGGCATCGAGGAAGGCTGATCCATGGCTTCATCAGTTGTCTCTATCGTGTTGGTGATGGGCTGAGATGCGTCGGCGGTCTTGCCGCCCGCGAATCCCGCTAGATCGGCAGACATGACGAGATCGGCTTGACGGTCAAAAGAGCGGCTCGGAAGGCTTGTTTGTCGTTTTGAAGAGCTGTGCCATGTCAGACACCAAGTCAGCACAGGTCCTTGCCCGTCAGGCTCGTGGTCTGGTGAGAAGGAGTGGGCGTCCGGTCGAGGGGCCTGATCGAGGTACGCGCTGGTCTATCGCAGCTGTCGCCGGTGGCCGCACGATAGGCTCGGACAGACGGAAGGTAGTGGACTTACGAGGATGACGGTCTAGCTGCCAGCAGTCAGACTTGCAGTCTACAGTACGCTTCACAAGGTGTGGCTCGACAGCGGCGCCTCACGCGACGCGCTGACCTTGTCGCGTTTCTTTCGACGCCACTCGGCTGCCACCCTATTGGCCTCGGTCTGGCGGTAAACGTTCTGTGCTCGGCTCGTGTGCGTTCCCACGACAGCATGCATGAATCACAACAACATACTTCACAATGACAGACCGAATGTCCAGTAATGTTAGGTATCGGGTGTGGGACTGCGGGAGATGTAGCGATCTTCGTCGTCATCGTCTGGGGTGGGCGTCCGCGAGACGTAGCGCGGCCTGACTTCGTCCTCCTCCGGCGTGGGACTGCGAGATATGTATCTATCGCTCTCGTCAGACTGGCTCCTCCGCGGCGCCTCGTCATCCGATAGATCATCGAGAGCCATAGCCTTGCCGAGTTGGGACTTGCGCGACGGCAAGGATTCTGTCTCTTCCAATACTCGCCGTAGAGTCAATCGGGGTAGCTGGATCTCGCACACTCGCTCTTCTGTGAGCAACGAGTCGACAAACGCATCGATGGTCATGATGGAATAGCTCCCGTCTGCGCGTGCTCTTGCGGTCAGCAAGAACTTATAGGCACAGGAGAGGGGAAGCAACGGACCTAGTTGGCGATAGCGTAGCTTTCTGTAGTCTTCGAGCAATGGCTCCAGGATCTCGTAGACCTCCATGGCGTCGAAAGTGAGCCGAATGTAGAAAATAGCCAGCGCCCGTAGGTATCTGTGGTCGAACTGATGAGTGCTGCACATGCTTGCGCTGCATAGATTGTCGCCGACGACGACTCACTTGAATTCTTCTGCCCGTAAGTACTCGAGCACAATCTCCTTGGACGGCTGAATCTGAAGCATTTTGAGGGTGAGGCTCAAGAAATCGGTCGGTTTGGAAGCGCCATATGTGCCGCCGATGTAGTTCAGTGCGACTGCTCGGTCGATGATCGACTCTGCAGTGAGTGCAAAGCAGTGCTCCTTCCAAAAGTTGCTGTCCCATATCCTGTATCGGATCGTCGTCTCGATCAAGAACTGCGTCGACCATGTCAGCACTCGCATCAGGCTGAGACTGATGATGTACCTGTGGGTTGGTGCCGTGGATAGAGACTGCATTCCTGGCGGTGGTGTTCGACATGGCGTGCCAGGCGGGCGAATCAATTGAAAATGATGGAATGATCTGATTGACATCAAAGTGCCACAGATGACGGCCCTGGCGCTAATTTGACGCAAGTCATCAGGTGCGGATGGGCACTGAAGTGACGCCAGAAGAGCTACTAGAAGTACGTCTGCCCTATCATCCATTGGCGCATGCTCAGATTCAGGCGACCTAGCTCATCCGACGACTCTATGCGCCAACCTCGTCAGCAGAGGAACAGCGCCAGGTTCAGCATGTCCTCTTCGAAGCACAGCGATCAACAGGAGCATGGCAGTGGTCCTCCTGGCTTCTCACCTCTCCCCATGACGCCCAGTCACGCTTTTTTGGCGCCCTCACGCTGTCAATCAAGATTTCTCGTGACTTGTTCGCTAATCCCCTTTTACTCTCCGTTCGCTCGCTAAGGTCGCCAGCAGCATCTCCCTGCCCGAAGGACACCAGGAACAGCTCAAACAATCTCTCATGGAGATATTGTACCACTCTGCCCCACTCGCTTACCCAGCAAATCACGACGCGACCGCGAACAGTCTGAACGCCGCAAGCTCAGAGAGGATCGTGCTGCGTAAGCTGGCAGTCGCGGCGACAGCGCTGGCCATCAAGATAGCGCCCAGGGATTGGTCAGAATGGCTTCTCTCGCTCATGACGCTCTTGTCGAGCGCACCTTGCTCTCGTCAAGCCGTCTTTGAGGTCTTGGCTGTCATCACCGAGGAGAGCGAGCGCGCAGATCTCATCGGCAAACGAAGGTCCGCATCCTCGTCATCCTACCGACTCACGTCTGACCAGCAATGTCAACAGGGTACAGTTTGAACATACTCTGACAGAAGCTGGATCTCTCGTCGCGCGCACCATCATCGATACCCTCACGACTTTTCCCTCGTCGCACAATGACGCAGATCTCATCGCTGCCTTACGATGTCTGCAAAGCTGGCTCACCAGTAAGAACATACGCTACGAGTACGCTCGACCGAATTCGATCTTGCAGCGCGGCTGACCCGCACTGCAGAGACCTAGACCGAATATACCCACTGACGCTGCCGCTCTTACTACACCCTCCCACAGCGGAGCAAGCGTCAGATTGCATAGAAGATTTCTTGGCCGACCTCGACTTTCTCACGCCGACGCGCGCTGAGCCATTGTTAGACTACCTCTCAAGCCAATACACCTCTCAAGCTATTGCGGAGGCTATAGAAAGCTAGTCTCTCCGGCTGCAGGCGCAGTCTGTGCTGACATCTGAAGCCTGGCCAGACGAGAGCGATACAGACATTCTGCCCACGCTCAAGCTACTGGTGGCCACGTTCGAGCACTCTGCAACGACCATCGTACGAAGCATGGCTTCGCAGCGTTCCGTCACACTCTTGCGCCATCTCCTGCTTCTCAGTACCTTCCCCGGTACTTTTGCAGTGGATGAAGAGGTCAGCATCATCGGCCTGCCCACTTGGGTTTACCTTCAAGAGGAGATGGCCGATGAGGGTCTGCACGGTACATCAACGGGCGATGACCAAGGAAGCGAAACGGTGCAGCGCTGGAAACTGGGTCAAGAGATCTTTGCTGAGCTTTCGACAAGATTGCTCGTCAAACTGCAATGGCCTCCGGAAAGCGAGACACAAGGCTGGACTAAAGGTCAGCGCGTTCTACTTCCCGTCGCTATCATCTGAGACGGCACTCGCAGACACATTCAGTAGATATAGCAACTATAGAAGCGACGTTGGCGACACGCTCATACATGCGTAGGTCGAAATCACGACCATTGGCGATTTTTCTCAACGACAGATGCAGGTATTATGTGATACGAGTCCGGTTGCTCGAGTTCCTTGTCAGCACGGCAATCGAACGATCAGCCCAAGCAAGTAGATCAGGTGGTCCATGGGAGGCAAGGCGAACATCCAGCGAGCTCATCAACACGCGCTCATATGCAAAGATTGTTTGCAGCCATTAGAAGCGTGCCTTTACGCTTTGCAAGCCATACAAGAAGCAATACCGGAAGAGACAGACGCTCACCTTCCAGACGTGTTTGCTCGGGTACTGACAGCCCTGCCTGTCGATGCGCCAACGAGATTGACCGAAACCACATTACTCCTGATAGGTAACTATACTGCATGGCTGAACGAGCATCCTGCCTACATCCTCCAGGCTCTCACCTTTGTCGCTGCAGCTCTTTCTCGCGAGAGCGTCTGGCGAAGCGCAGCGATGGCGATCAGACGGCTATGCTCTACTTGTCGTGTGCATCTGATCGGCCATGTCGGATCGTTCGTTGCACTCGTCGCCAATCTAGAAGGCAGGTTGCCCAGCAGTGACTTTGCAAAGGTCGTCGAGTCCGTCGCTGCTGTCGTCCAGGCAATGCCGATGCAAGATGCAGTACCGCATATATGCTTGCTGGTTCAAGGAACGCTCCATCGGGTTGCACAAGCCCACGCGAGCTTGTCATCGCCATCAGACTCTACTGCTGCTCGAGATACTGTTCTGCAATCGCTCGCTGTGCTGTCAGCATGCATTCGAGGGCTAGCAGAGCCAGAGGCGGACCTGCTTCTGCTCGACGGAGATGCCGAAGGCTCAAACGAAGCCATGCGAGCTCAGTACTTCCAGACCGACGCTCGCCTGATCGAATTACGTGGACAGATGCTAGCATGCATCTGCACCATCCTACCAGCAGCCCAAAACGATGTCGAGCTGGCCATCGCCGTCGGTGAGCTCGTCAGACAGAGCACGACGACTCCCGTCGTCACTCCGCTCTCCCTCGATCCTGCCGACCTGCTGTCGCCTCTATCGAGCGCTGTCGCCACCAGTCTTGACCCCTCTCTCCTCGGTACGCTCACCGCAGTCATTGCGGCTGCTGCTCGGGACTCGCCAGGGGATAAAGCGCTGTCGAGCAGCACGACTGCTTTTACCGCGGTCTTTCGAACTGCAGGCTCCCATCTCGCCTCTCGATCTCTACTTGAGAGCCATCCCGATGTCGTACACGCTCTTTACGACTTTGCTGCTGGGGTACGCGGGTGTCTTGTGTCGTCATCGCTTCGCACTGATCGGGCAAGTCAGGTGCTCCGGCATTTTCCCCAGGCTATCGCAGGCTCGCCCGCTCTCGACCAAGCATGCCAGCACTGCATCCTCGCTATGCAACTCTCCGAGCGAGTGGCTCTGACGGCCGTTCTACGCTTTGTCGTACGTGCATCTGCGCTCACGGAACAAAGCTAACGCGTGTAAAATAAGAGCATGCTCGTGCACGAGACCTGGCATCAATACTCTCACGCTGCTTTGCTGAAGCCCACAGTCGAAAGACATGGTCAAGAGATCGTCATAGTTGCTCTCAAGGGCATCAGTGGCGAAGCACCGAGGAGTGTGTTGGACCCCTTCGGCGAGCTGTTCCAAGCGCTCTCAAAAGCTTATTCTGCAGAGTTCCCTGCTTGGCTGCACACAGGCTTGTCTTCTGTCGATCCTGTCCGCATTGATGAAGCTTATCGGATGCGCTTCATCAAACAAATCAATGCAAGCAGGTCTTTGAAGCAAACTCGAAAAATCATCACCGAATTTGCTCTCAGCGCCCGCGGATTGACAGGCAGTGTCTACGGGGTGTCTTCGACATGATCGGGAAGCGGCGGCCGCATAACTGGCTTTGGCTGCGCCCCTGGCAATATGACCACTAGCGCGCTTTTCTTCAATTTCGACCCCCGACGGGAAGGTCACTGCCGCGACTGGCATTTTTCTCGTCTCTCAATTGTCGATGATCTCATACGCCGACCCCAAATTCGATTCCATGCCGTCCTCGCACACAATTCTGCCGTCTTTACGGTGGGACGATCCGTGCAAACATAGCTTGGCACGCCATAGAAGAGCCCAGGCGCACATGACATTCCGTCACTGACATGAGCACGGGGGCAGCTCCTAGCGGGGGAGATCGTCTGCCCCAAGGCAGTCAGCGACTGGAGAGACGACGGCCTGCACTCATACCGCAATCCAATCAAACAGAAGCGGCTGTGGATGCTCTGGCGAGTCAAGAGATGGCGCGACCAGCTTCCAGCTCGAGCACATCGCAAGTCAGTCGGCCGAATACCGGCGGCAGCACTCGACCAGACTCTGCTATCTCGGCCTCTAGTACGGCTACTTCGTTAGCCGCTGCAATCAGCGCAGGCTCTGCCATAGTCGATTGGCAACGTTCGCATGCACTGGTTGAGGCAATGTGGACAATGCTGGCGAGTCAACGCGAGCTCGCTGCTCGTCTACTCGGCACAAGCCCAGGGGTTCAAGATCAGCTTGAAGCTTGCCTCACCTTTGCAGCGCTGCTGAGAGATGAGGGCATCAGCTGCGTCACCTATGACGGCGTAAGACTCCTCGGCGAGGGACCCCAGCAAGTCTCACTGAGCGACTTCGCAAAAGACCTGCGAGCACGCCTCTACATGTGAGTCGATATGCGCTTCCTGTACTCGTGCTCACATTTGGCGTGAAGATCTGTGCCTGCTGCCAGAGAGCTTGTCGACAGCCATGGATCGGCAGCGTTGAAGGACGACAAACTAGAATCGAGCGAGGACCCGCTGTTGGGTGTGGTAGTGCGGCTATTAGTCAATGCTGCAGGACATCTTGCGACTGATACGTCGGGCACGGAGGAATCTGGTCGACAATCCGCGGAGCCGTCGGGCCTTGTGACTGGTCTGACGAGCCCAGCTCTGCCTACTTCGCCGCCTCTGCCAGTTTCTGAGGCGATGAGTCAGTCCTCTTCAACGAGCACTATCGAGACGAGTGCGCCGACGGCAGCATACGATTATCGCGGCGTTTCTCTTGACTGTCCTTTCGACAACTTGAAGGTACGCCTCGTCTCGACGCTGATTTGCGCCTTGCTAAAGTGAGCCTGCAGTATCATGTACCGAGCGCATTGCGATCTTGCCCTGTGCAAGGATGCAAATTTGCATTCCCGCACCGCTTCGTGCAAAGCTCGGACGTCCGCAGACACATGGAAAGTCAGGCGCATGGCCTGCCGGTTCACCGACCAGGCCACGATCAGCGAAGTACGTCTCGTCTCGATGCGAGCGTCTCCGCATCGACAAAAGCTCGTGATCCGGCCTCACCCTCAATAGAGCGTATATCTCGGAGCAGCAGCGTCGTGCGTAGCGAAGCTGCATTGCTGCTGAGCGCTCCTGCGCTGCCGCATCCCGCGGCTGTCAGTCGCAAAGGCAAGCGGCGCGCAGCTGAAGATTTGCCGGTCGAGTCAGAACGTTTATCTGCATCGGGTACGCATACGAAAAAGGCCGTCGGTCGAGGAAGCTATCCAGCAGAACAAGATCGCCCTGTCAGCAGGGGCTCAAGCATAGCATCGCCTTCATCCACTTATGTGCCGCAACTTTACAAGAACATACCTACCTCAAGCATACTGGCGCCTTCGCCCTCGATGATGCCACCGACCGGCCGGTCCGAGCAGGTTCCTGCATCTCTGTCGGCGCGCTCACCTCCCAGCAGGCTCAAGACGCCGACGGCCGGATTTCGTCTGCCGCCCATGGCGACTGGGCAAGGTGGCGCAGCTTCGCTACTATACGATCAAGGTCCGTCGAACACAGCTGGTCGGGCTCTGTACGGTCAACCGTACACGTATGATTCAAGTCGACCTGGTACAAGCGAAGGCCTTTCTGCCCCTTATGCCACACGGGTCACAACACGACCCCTGGACTTTGGGGCACCGCCGATGCTACCAGCCAGTACTCCGATGGTAGCTAGAACATCGCCCGACGACGAGCTATCGAGCATCTTCGGACCGTCCGTCATATCACCTGCCATGGCAATTGTCACGGAGAACGAAGCAGCGCGGCAGAGAGCCATGACCGATTTCGCGCTCAGACGGGAGCAGATCCGACAAGATGCGCTCGCTCTCATCGAACAGAGGCGATTGGAGATGCAAGTTCAGGGGAACGAGCACGCCTGGCGATTCCGTCAGCTTGAATGGGAAATCGAGCAAGGTCGACAGAGGCACGAGGAGGCAATAACGCAGATGCGACTCGAGCACAGGCAGATTGATCTCGAGATCATCAGGCTTTCTGCACAGACTCCTCCGCCATCGCGCCCTGCCTCTGATTAGGGCCTCTTCCCCCCGAAACAGCAAATTGATACCCTTTTTGCAGATCAGTACCGCACCCAGTGCTTCAGTTCAGTACTCGGTACTTGAAAACCTTCAATGGGCTTTGAGGGCCCCAGACAACCGCAGTCGCAAACACCATTCATCAATCTGTTGCAGCATCATTTGAGTGACTTGTACAACCGTTAATGCAGTCACGTCGCAGTGTTCTACTGTTGATCAGCGGGTTCTGCTGCTTGATGAACATGAAACTTCTGAGCAATACGGTGCAGATGGCCTTTGAGCTCGTGGCATAGCTGCGAGGGGGTGTCTGTGCTGAGTGAAGCCGCACTAGCGGCGATGACTTTGGCCGCGTCTTCGAGCATTGGCTGATGTTCGATGGCTCGTCAGCGGACTCGGAGCATGTGTGAGATACCCACAACTAGGGCACCGGCGTCTACGAGCTCACGCTCGATTCGATGGAGCTGCAGGGCAAGTCTTCTGTCTTCACGCTGATAGTCTGCCTTGACCTTTGCACTGTCTTAGTATGTGAGTGTGCAGCTCAGGCACCGATTGGCTGCGTACACCACGTCACCGTGGGCAGCTTGAAGCTCTGCGAGGCGGCTTTGACTCTGTCTAACAAGCGCAGTTGCGTCTGCTCCGATTTGATCAAGACGTTTCTGAGCCTGTCCGAGCGTGTCATCGTAATAATGTGCGAACGTCGGGGCTGGCTTTCCTTCTTGTACTTGGCCGATTCGAGCGCAGTGAGCATCTTGATCATATCTGACGACGAGCTACAGGCGGGCATGAGGAAAAGTTAATGAGTCGACCTGAGAAGGTGCGAAGACGAACGGGTCTACAGAGTCAATGAGATTGCTCGTGTTGGGCAGATGCTGCGTGTTCTTTCGAGGACGGGTAGCATTGGCAGGCATGACGAGACAGGCGAAGATGCGGGCGAGAGGATGCAGAGACTTCGCTGACGATTGCGATGAGATGACGCGACCAAGCGCGAGTCAGATGGGCAAAGGCGACAACACGTGCAAGTACAGCACAACACGTTTCCACACAGGCTCAGCTTTCGTCCAACCGACGCTGCCTGAAGCGAGATACTCGAGCGGGTTTGCTATTCGTCACTTCTGTTGGGCGTATATCATGGGTTGTTGCTTCGAGGACGACATCTTTTGTTGCCAGGGGCGCGGGCTGAGCGGGTATGATTTGAGCCAGTGGCTGCACGGGCGACGCTGGTGAAGGAAGATCGAACTCCTGATTGCGACAGATGGCTTCCAGTCTCTGCCGAATCTCTTCTCTCTCTTGTGAAGTGTATCCATCATCATCTACCGCATCTGCATCTCTCTCGTTGGTCGGCAAAGTGCCTTTTCCACCCGGTGCGAGCGAGGGAATGATCATCCTGACTAGGTTGTGTCTGTTCTGCCTGAACCGTGATCGTCGGGGTTGATCGTCGGACTCTTCCTCATCGAATGAGGAAACAGGTAGGATAGAATCCTGCTTGGTACGCAGGTAGTGGTACCGGAAGGCTTGCTCCCTTGCAGCAACCTGTGCTCCCAATTCGGAATCAAACTCGGCGAAATCAGCCTCGTCCTCGTCTTCTTCTTCGTCCGAATCGAACAGATTGTCCTCTTCATCCGTCGAGGTGTCTTCCTGTGACGTGTCATCGTGGGAAGGAGCAATGTGTGAGAGCGGCAGCGGTGAGTGATGAGTGCGTGCAGGCTCCAGAGCGAGCCTCGGGTCGTCCGGTGACGATCGAGGCTCAAGAGGCTGCGCCGGTAGTGCTCGTTCTTCTTGGATTGGCGAAACACGATGAGGTCGATCAGCATTTGCCAGTCTGCGTCGCTTTTCTTTCTGTATCGCATATTCTTCACGTATCCTTTCTTCGGCTGTCTTGAACTTGTGAGTCGTCATATTTCCGACGGGCTTAGGCGTAGCGACAGCACGTCGCTTTGCTGCCTGAGCGGCATATTCCGCTCTCGCTCTCCTTTCGGCCGCGAGCGCAATCGAACTTCGTAGCTTTTCTGGCTCATCGTACTGCTCAACGAGCTGCATCTTCATCGGCCGTTCGACTACTTCTCCCAATCTGTACCCTCCTTTTGGGCCATTCGCGGGTAGACTGCCATGCTGTGGCTGTGGGGGCGTTGCAGGCAAGGGCGGCAGATCAAAGGAAACGCATTTGCGACGCGTGCTGCCCGACCCCGAGGAGGAGAGGGAAGCCGATCGACCGGATTTACCCCTTGCTTCGTCTGATGAGGAGCAGCCATCCCGTGAGAAGGAGGATGTCTTCTTGAGGACCGAGCAAGGCATGACAGCCTTTTGTTTGCCTTTGCCGGGATGTGATGATCGGGTCGGTGTCACGTGCGATCTGGCGGACATCCGCTTGCCGAATGTATGTTCCGACTGATGGCGCCTCACCTGCCCATACAGAGCACAGATCTCGGGTGTCGGCCAAGCAGACTCGACGAGGTGACAAAGCGGCAATCTCTGTCGTGTGACGCCGTTCTCCGCTTTGCTCCCACTCTGAACTGGCTGTGCATCCACCTCGTCGTGTAGCTTCTCGTGAATGTCAAAGACTGGTAATCCCTCCTCGTTGAGAAGCTGGAGGGGAGCCAGCGAAAGTGTCAATCGCACAGCACGGCAAGAGCGGCAAAAGAGCTCCGCTTACCTCGTCGCGCTCGTTGACAGACCATCCTTCCTGCAAGCCATACGTGTTTCTGAGAAGCTCCTCCGCAGATGTGATCTGCTTCCGTAGCGATGCTCTTTCGCCGGGAGTGAGCTCAGTGTTGCCGTGCAGGATCGACTTGAGCGTCGCTACTTGGCTTGTGGTCGATCTTCCTGCAGCCGGACTGGCCATATCGAAGCCAGATAGGATGTCGCCCATCAGCCGTGCGGGCCGGAGCGCAGAGGAGCCCATTCTGAGGCCGCCCTGCACGATTTGACAAGTGCCTGCAGGCGGCGAGTGAGGACGTGGCTTGCGATGAGCGTGAGAAACAGGGACGCGCGCCTTTGCCAACACTGCAAAACCAAAGCCGGCGGCAAATCGTTGGACGGGCTCGTCGCAGGCCGATGGGCGCGACAGCTGTATAGCAACCCCTCTTCAGAGATGGCGGCCTCGCGCGCTTTCCACAGGCCGACGAGCTCGCAACAAGAATCGCTTCCGGCTTCGATCTCGTACGCTCAACCGCCTTCAGTCCCTAATGGGTCGAATCAGGCCACGCCCAAGGGCAAGCTCGGTCAGGCTTCGACGCAGTATGCTCTCACAGAATCTGCACGGTGGAACCCGAGCGCTTCTTCCGCCTTGGCCAACGATTTCGAAGGGACGTACCTGTACGATGACCATGAAACCGGTCTGCCTGCAGGCGCATCCCATCACGGTCCCGCAAGAGTGGACGACGAGGAAGATGACTTTTATGGGGCAGACAGGACGAACTCCAGCTCTTCCTCCAGTCTCGGTCAGCCTGTCCTGCCACCGCCTGAAGCTGCCCGATTCGGCTCGACGGGCTTAGACAGGCGGTTCGATCATCTCGCGCTCGGCGTACCTGACCTACCGCCTTCCTCGTCTGCCTCTTCTGCGTCTACTTCCTCGCTCAGGGTCGACACGGATCCCAACACGCTCAGGCCTGATGGGACGCGAGCTCCTACAGCTGCAAGAGACTGGTTTGCCGGTCACTCAGGTCCCATACTGGGCGGATTCCAAGGCAATGGCGAGCTTTCCTCGAGCTTGTTCAATTCACCTGTTCTGGCATCCGGGCCCACCCTCGGCGGTACTCCACCTCCTGCGTCGCTAGCGGGAGGAGATTCATCATCCGCTTCGACGACCAGCTTACCTCGATCGACGGACAGCGCGCCCGTTCAGGAGAGCATGTCTGCTGCCAATGCTGCCGCAATGAGACAGTCCCATACCAGACTGTCTTCTTACGGCACTTATGGCGATCTCAATCCGCCAGAAGTCGATCCTTCGCGAAATAGCCTAGGCGCGTCAAGAGGTGGCTACCCGATTCAAGATTTGGACGACGAGGATGATTTCTATGGCCTTCCTCCTGCACAGCCAATCCAACAAGCTCCACCAGCGCTGCCGAAATCAGCAAGACAGAATGTCGCAAAGAAAGGCAAAGCTCCAGAGGTTGAGCCCATCGTGACGAATGGCAAAGCTGCACAGCCCAATCAACTCAAGAAGACGCCGGGCATGCAGAACGTTGCGGATCGCAACAGTTCGTCTACTGTTGGAAGCCAGAAGGAGGCATCGAGGAGGGGAGATTCGCCCGTCTCTTCCTCTTCTGCCAATTCAACTCGTCAGTCTATGCAACCCCATCGCAAACCAATGTCGACAGGCAGCAGAGCTCCTTCGATCTACGACAGTCAACCTCACTCCACCGGGCCTTTGCTCGATCACTCACATCTCAGACCGGGAGCAAAAGTCTCCTTGCTCACTCATACGAAAACGCTGGAACTCTACCGCGCCAATGCACAAAAGACAAACGATCCAGAACTCACATTCGAGCTTGCTGTCTTCATGCTGGACGTAGCGAGAGAAGCCAACGGGACAGATCCTACCTCTCCAGCCGGTCCACCTTCGAAGAAGCTTACAGAAGAGAAAGCAAAGAGAGAAGCACTACTCACAGAAGCACTGACGCTCCTGAAGAAAGTCGCAGATCGAGGTCATGTGCCCGCTCAGGCTTTCTTGGCCGATTGCTACACCCAGGGAATTGGCACAAAGGGAAAACAAGATTACGACAAGGCTTTCCCACTGTTTATACTGGCAGGCAAACACGGTAATGCCGAGGCGTGCTTTCGTACGGCTCAGCTGTGCGAAAACGGATGGGGATGCCGCAAGGAGCAGAGCAAAGCTGTATCGTGGTATAGGTGCGACGTGCGGTCTTTTTTTAACAGTCATTTGCTGAGATGGAGTGCACGTTCGCGTAGGAAAGCAGCGGCACTTTCCCATCCTGCAGCGATGTATCGTCTTGCACTGGCAGAGCTCAATGGCGAGCTCGGTCTCAACAGGAGGGCGAAAGAAGGCGTCAAATGGCTCAAGCGATGTGTCGAACTCGCAGAAGCCGAACCCGATCTGCCTACCATTCAGGCCATGCACGATCTTGCGCTCTTGCACGAAAGAGGAATCGAAAACGTCGTCTTTATCGATCACGAATACGCCGCCGAGCTGTTAGCAAAGGCTTCAGAGTTGGGCTGGCAGCCTTCTGCTTACAAGCTCGGCGAATGCTACGAATATGGACGGATGTCATGCCCCAAAGACCCAGCGCTATCTATACACTACTACAGTAAGCCTCTAGCTCTTTCTATTGTTGCAGTCTGACGACGGCCGAACAGACATTGCTGCTCAAAAGGGTCATCGAGAGGCTTGCTTCGCTCTGACGGCGTGGTATCTCGTCGGATCGCCAGGAGTCTTACCTCAGTCGGATACAGAAGCGTTCCTGTGGGCAAAGCGTGCTGCCGATCAAGGCCTTTCAAAGGCCATGTACGCTCTTGGCTACTTCTGGGAGGTCAGCATTTCATTGTGCTACAAGATCGATCGGCGTTGATGATCGGAACAGGTTGGAATCGGTACACCTCACTCGCTGAGAGAAGCAGTAGCCTGGTATCGGCGGGCAGCAGATGCGGGCGATCGACGAGCGACCACTCGACTTCGCTCGCTTGGCTCAGAACGCACAGGTCTGGCAACTGCAGCAGCTCTCGGACCCGGACCGCCTTCTGCCGCAGCACGACGAGGTCAAGCGATCGCGGTCGACAATCACTACTCACGCGGAACGCTCAACGAAGCACCCTCGACGATTTCAGATATGCGTCAGGGGAGCGCATCAAACGGTCCTCCCCGACCTATCGGCGGGAATGGGACGAGTTACGCCAAGCGAGGTGCGCCGAGCGATGGACCCAGCAGGAGAGAGAAGACGGTAGAACGCGAGCTCGCTCAAAGACGAGGCAAGAACGGACCTGACGAGAACTGTATCATCTCTTAGCATACCCTGACCTAGCATAACCTGTACGCATATTGGACCTCATCGAGTCTGTCTGTCTGCCTGCCTGCCTGCCTGCCTGCTCATCCTGTACAAGTCTTGAGCTTGAAGCGTGCAGGGGCCTATCCGCTATCTGGCTCGAGCTTGGGACGCGACTGGCACACGAGCGAGCAATCCCCGGATAGGAGATGAGCACGAGCCATAAGCGCCTGTCGAGTATCACCAAGCATCTCAAGGTTGAGCCGGACACGACCAGCATGGCCCATCATGGTGCGCCAGACTGATCACGTCGATGGCAGCATGAGCTCGATCTGACTCGGCTATCGATGCTTCACAGATATGGACGTCTTCAAGGAGGTCTCACAAGCTCCGCCAGACAGGTTTGTCCTCGCTCATGAGTTGCTATCGATCGTCTGCTCATGCTCAGCTTGACAGCATCTTCCAGCTGACGGCAGCGTACAAGGCCGACAAGCACGACAAGAAGATCAACTTGGGCGTGGGAGCTTACCGCGACGAGAACGGCAAGCCATGGGTCCTTCCCGTCGTCTTGAAGGTATGTAGCTCACTGGTCAGCTTGATCCTCAAGTCTGCTGACGAGTGCGCCATGTCAGGCAAAGCGAGTCATTGCGTCCGACGAATCGCTCGATCACGAGTATCTGCCCATCACCGGCTTGCCCGCATTCACATCCGCTTCGGCTAAGCTCATCTTTGGCAAAGACAGCCCTGCACTCGCGCAGAACAGGTGTGCTGCCTCCATCGCAAACGCGTCACGTGAGTCTGAGCTGGCGGTAATGCTACAGGGTGGCAGCTGTGCAGACGATATCCGGCACAGGCGCGAACCATCTCGCCGCGCTCTTTCTCGCCAATTTCTTCGGTCCATGGAAGGGTAAATCCGAAAAGGTCATCTATATCTCAAATCCGACCTGGGGTGGGGCATAGCCGTTCAGCTTGGCTTCGTTGGCTGATGTGGCTCGTTGCCCACAGCCAACCACAAAGCGATCATGACCAACGTCGGCCTGAAGCCCGTCGACTACAAGTACTATGATCCCAAGACAATCGGCCTCGACTTTTCCGGCTTCCTCGCAGATCTCACAAGCGCGCCCGAGGCTTCTGTCTTCCTTCTTCATGCATGCGCCCATAACCCAACAGGTGTCGATCCAACCAGAGATCAGTGGAGACAGATAGCAGAGACCTTCAAACAGAAGAAACACTATGCTTTCTTCGACTGCGCTTACCAGGGATTCGCATCGGGCGATCTCGACAACGATGCCTGGGCAGTTCGGCATTTTGTCGAGCAAAAGGTCCCGCTGCTCGTCTGCCAATCTTATGCCAAGAATGCAGGGTGCGTACAGTCCGATAGCGGCTTGCTACCTCTGACTCAATGCTGGTTCTAGACTGTACGGCGAACGAATTGGGTGTCTGTGCTTCGTTGGCGAGACAGAAGACGAAACTAAGCGCATTTCGAGTCAACTCAGCGTCCTGCAGCGGTCAGAGATCTCCAACCCGCCGACCTTCGGCGCTCGCGTAGTCTCGCTCATTCTGAACGATGCCAAGCTGTTCGAGGAATGGAAGCAGGATATCAGTACGATGGCGAGCCGGATCATCGAAACAAGGAGCAAGCTCGTCGATCTACTGGAGAACAAGTACAAGACGCCGGGATCTTGGAAGCATGTCACTACTCAGATCGGCATGTTTTCTTTTACTGGCCTCAAACGTAAGATCCACCTGGATCCGCTTGCCCGATGCTGACAAAACTGGAGCCTTGCAGCGGAGCAATGCAAAGCGCTCGTGGAAAACGGACACATCTACCTGACAGGCAATGGCAGGATCAGGTAAGCTGCTCTCCATCTCGCCCCTTTGACGCTCATGTAGGGCTGGCAGTCTTGCGGGACTGAACCCGAGCAACATCGAGTATTTCGCCGAGTCACTAGACAAAGCGGTCCGCGGTCAGCTCTAGTCTTGTACCCCATCACTTCATGGCCATCTGTCTTGCGTCTGCTTGCTGCAATTACATACAAAGTCTACCTGGCGAACCTCACTTGAATTGAGCCATCTCGTCTATTGCCTTCCGAAGCAAGTTCATCTCGGACTGCATGTCTTGCTTCTTCGCAGCATTGCGCTCCCTCACTTGTTCTGGCGTCTTCGTATCATAGCCTGGCGCTTGCATGACCTTGTCGAGTGTACCCGAGCTGATCTTGAGCAAATCGATCTTCTTCGTCAGTTTCACAATCTCCGCGTCAACATCAACGAAACCCTGCAACGGATGTAAGAGCAGCTTATACGACATTCAGTGGCATCAGACTTGCCTTGACGAGGACATGAGCGGAAACAGTGTCCGTGACAGCGCCCGAATTGCATCCCTCGGGCAGCTCAGCAGCCGATGCGAGAACTTTGAGCGAAGTACAGCCCTTGATGAGCGAGGTCATGATGTTCGCCTGGCCGCTGATCTCGTCGTGTAGCCGACCAGCGGGTATCACAACGAAAGCTGTGCATCGCAGGCAAACAGTCAGTCGGGATCGATTGATGAGACGCAACGACGCACCATTGATATTAGTGGCGATACCTGCACTGCCCGCCAAGGAGCGTACGTTGTCGATGCACGACTTGACCGTCTCAAAGTCTGCCACCGCACTGGGTGCAGACATGGTCGCGATCGTGTCCTATAGCATCTCGCACATCTCAGTCAATATCAAGCAGATTATGACCAAGATACGCACAGCAGTTGGGAAAGCGGCGATGCAGATCGAAGGTGTAGCATCATTAGGACGTCGTGGAAGTCGCTGCCAGAGCTCTTCGGTGACGTATGGCATGAAAGGATGTAGCAATCTGAAGCCAAGATCGAGGCAAGTGTAAAGCGTATTCTGAGCTGATAGCCGCTGTTCAGCGGTTGCGCTGTCGTCCATCATTGGCTTCATCGCCTCCTGTCCTCATGCTCGCGTCAGCTACTTCCCCGGCGTATGGCACCAATGCGCTGACAATGTAGACTGCGCAGAGCTCGTCCCACCAGAAGTGATAGATCGCACGCGTGGCAGACATGAAGTCGCGATCTGTCAGCTCGCGATTGACTTCGGTCGCAGCATGTAGCAGTCTGTCAAGGATGTAACGTTCTGCTAGACTCTCTTTGCCAGTCGGATTGGGCGTAGCAGCAGGCGCGAAGTCACCATCGAGCTTGAGCATAGCAAATCGAGTGGCGTTCCATAGCTTGTTGGCAAAGAATCTGAATCCTTCTACTTTGCTTATCTCCAAATTGATATCTCGTCCAGAGCCGGTGTAGTTGCACAAAGCGAATCGCAGAGCGTCCGTGCCGCACTGGGGAATACCTTTGGGGAAGTCCTTCTTCTGTCCATCCTTTGCCATGGCGAGCTCTTTCGGATCCGCAATATTGCCCTCGAGTAACCGCTGATGAAGTCCTTCCAGCGTAATGGACTCGATGACGTCCACCGGATCGATGACGTTGCCTTTGGATTTCGACATCTTGCGGCCATGAGCATCTCTGATCATGGCATGACAGAACACTTCGCGGAAAGGCATCTGGCCTGTCAGCTTGAGACCGAGCAAGACCATCCTTGCTACCCAGAAGAAGAGGATGTCCCATCCAGTCTCGAGTACCGTCGAAGGATAGAAGCGTTCCATATCAGCAGTCTGTCACCTCCAGTCAAACCACAGACAGAGAAACGGACAAGCGCCAACTTGCCTTGTCCGGCCATCCCATGATGGCAAATGGCCAAAGACCAGACGAGAACCAAGTATCGAGTACGTCTTCGTCTTGTCTGAGCGTGTACCTCTGACCGTTGAACTTCTCAGCTGCTCGCTCTTGTGCCTCTTCTAAATTCCTGCCCGCAACCCAATGCGACCCATCTGCCGAATCTTGATCCTTGCCTTCAATATCGACAAAGTAGGCAGGAGCGCGGTGGCCCCACCAAAGCTGTCTGGAAATGCACCAATCGTCCAGCTTTTCAAGCCAAGTGTACCATTCGCCTTCGGACGTCTTGGGCGTAATCTTCAATTCGCCTGCACGCGTTCTCTACTCGAGTGAACACTGAAATCAGCCTAGGCCAATTTCAGACGTTGCAAACCCGACCTTGATGGCTTCTTGAGCCATAGCTTTGCAGGACACCCACCACTGTGGCTTGAGGAGGGGTTCGATGATATCGCCCGATTTGCTACAGATGGGTACGACCATAGGGTTATCTTTCATGCCAACGTAGAGTCCCTTCTCTTTCAACGCATCGATGACTTTACGTCGTGCTGTGAAGCGGGGTATGCCGGCCCAGTCAGGTCCGCAAGAAGCGTTGAGCTTGCCATCCTCCGTGAAGATATTGATCATCTCTAGCTTGTTCCGTTCAGCCGTTCTGAAATCGTTCTCGTCGTGCGCCGGAGTGATCTTGACCGCTCCCGTGCCAAATGACATGTCCGCAGATTCGGCATCGCATACGATGGGTAGTTGGCGATCGAGGAAAGGATGTTGTAGAAATTTGCCATGGAGATGAGTATAGCGTTTGTCGTCTGGATGGATGGCTACCGCAGTATCTCCAAACAATGTTTCCGGACGAGTTGTAGCGACGATGATGCGTTGAGTGGAATCTCCCACGAGTGGGTAGGCAAATTCGGTGAGGACGCCGAACTCGATACGCTCTTCTTTGGGATAGCCGACGATGTTGAGCAATGTACGACCTTTGATCTCTTTCTTGTCTACTTCTTCATTGGAAAGCGTAGTATTGAGGTAGGTGCACCAGTTGACAAGTCTGTTCGCGCGGTAGATGATGCCTTGATCGTAAAGCTGCACCCAGGCTTCTGCTACTGCTTTCGATCGCTGGGGATCCATGGTGAAAGCAGTGCGATCCCAGTCGTACGAAGCGCCAAGTCTGTCCAACTGCGATGTGATCCTGGCTTGGTAGTCTTCTTTCCATGCCCAGACTTTCTCGATGAAGGCATCTCGACCGAGATCATGACGAGATTGGGGCGGATCGAGTCGTCTCAGTCGAGATTCGACGACAGATTGGGTAGAGATGCCTGCATGATCGAAGCCCGGATTGAACAGAACTGTCTTACCCAGCATTCTGTTCCTGCACGATGGGGGCGATCAGTCGCTGAAAACAGCTGGGGTAAGCAGACTGACCATCTTATGAGCGCGTCTTGGATGGCGATAGTGAGTGCGTGGCCGATATGGAGACTGCCGGTCACGTTGGGCGGTGGAGCAGGAATGATGAAGACACCTTCCGGCTTGATCTCCCCTTGGGCAGTGAGGGCGGGTTTGAAGAATCCCGAAGCCTGCCACCAATCGTTCCAGGCAGCTTCAACGGCCGGTGGATTGTATCCGCTCGCCATCTCCCCACTCAAATCCTTCTTCTCCCCCTTCTTGGTCTTGTTCACAAACTTTTGCTCTTCTACCGCTGCCGCTTTCTCTTTCTTGGGTTTGCTAGCAGAAGAAGTAGGTGCAGCTGCTTTCGCTTTCGCTTTCGCTTCCTTTGCAGCCTGGCCTGCCATTCGTTTCTGTTCCTTCTTGATCTGCTGCTTGCTCAAGGGTTGACCGTCTGGTCCGAGCATAGCAGGCTCTGCGGGGCTTGAAGGAGCAGCATGGTTGCCATTGAGTGCCAATCCGGCAGTCTGACTGGCATTAGCCATGGTCGCTCGATGAAGATCCGCTCGAAAGAGTGTATGAGGCAAAGATGAAGAGAGAGAGCAGCTGATCCGTCGTGTGCCAGCTCTGAGCATGCACTGTCGTCCGCTGAGAGTCGTCGACAAGCACACCTTTGACTCGACCGAGCTGTTCAACTTTTTCTCTCGCGACGAGACGATCTCAAAGCCTAGCGGGTCACCAAGAATGCCAGCTCTGACGCTCACCGGGCTGGTCACAAAAGCCAAGCTCATGCGGCAGACCTGCACCGTCACCGTCACTACACTCGGCAGACATACGCTCGTCAGAAAGGTCGCTTCCTAGGAGAGCTAGCACGAACAAAGCTGACTCTCGGAGACTGCAATAGCCTCTCAACAGGACGAAGAACTATCTTGTGCACGATGAAAGGGAGATAGCAAAAGTAGGCGATCGGGTGAACATCCTGCACTCGAGCAGGAAGCTATCTGCACGAAAGAGGTTCATCTTGCAAGACATATTATCCGACTCGGCGCCTGCAGCAGGGCCAAAGACGACGTTGCTCGAGCCTTCCGCGCCTTCGGCTTCGCGTCAGACCAAACTGATTCATTCGGCTTCGAAGGAAGCCCAAGTACAAGCTCAATCGACGACGACAAGGTGACAGAGAGAGACCTGGATGTTGTAACGTGATGTATTCGTGCGATGTAGTGTACAAAGGATCACCTCTCGGGCGGTCTGTCTAGTGAGCTGCGCCAATCTCGAGCTTTGCCGTCTTCTTCACATGCGAGTCGTCGAGTGTCTGGATGGGCCGGTACAGCGGATCCCACTGCCACTTTCTCACCTGTGCATCGACTTTGTCAGCAAGATCGCAGAGCTTCACCGGACCAGTCACTGACTTCTTCCTCTGTCCAATCACGATCATCGTCTTTGACCGAGTCCTGTACGACGCCTTCCTTCCTCGCTTGAGCAGCGACAGCCTGTGCGACTTTCACACTACACCCACTCGCGTCAGCTATGCAAAAGAACATCGTAGAAGGTAAAACTCGCCTGATATGTCTGACGAATCCTATATCTGGCAGCAGAGCCGCGTCGGGATCGTGCAGAGCAGGCGAGAGCTTCGCGATGGCATCAATGGCAGCAACGAGCATGCCAGGGGTGACCTTTGTCGCCTTGCTGATCACGACGCCCAGACCGAGACCGGGGAAGATTTCGGCATTGTTGCATTGCGATACTTCGTACAGTCGACCGTTTGGCATCTTGGCAGGCTCGAAGGGCGATCCGGTAGCGATGAGCGATAGACCGTCTGTCCAATCTGTGATATCTTGAGGTGTGGCTTCGACGAGTGTGGTGGGATTGGACAGAGGGAAGATGATGGGTCGTTCGACATGCTTGTGCATTTCCCTGATGACTTCTTCTGTAAAGGCTCCTTTGTGGGTCGAGCATCCGATCAGAACGGTCGGTTTGACTTGCTGGACTACTTCGAGCAGTCCGGGACCAGATTGCTCATCGCCCTTTGCACCGGATCGCGAAGGCCAAGCAGCGACATCGGCTACTTTGCGTGCGTAGCGCTTTTGACCAGATCGAAGGGAGTCAAAGTTCTCGAGGAGGAGGCCTTGGCGATCTAGACACCAGAACTTCGAGGTCGCCTCTTCCTCTGTCAGTCCTTCTTTCTCCACGAGCGACGACAGGATCCCTTCGGCGATACCGATGCCCGCGCCTGCTTGCCTGTCAGCCTATGGCTTGTGTAGAGAGCACGAGACGCACTGCCCGAGCCATAGATGACGAAGCGCTGATCGGATAGCTTTGTCTTTGTGACAAAGATAGCAGCCGTCAAAGCTGCAGAAGCAATGCACGATGTCCCTTGAAAGTCATCATTACTATCAAGCCATGTCAGCTCGATCGCCATGGCAGATATGTCAGCACTCACAAAACAGATTGTTTGGGTTGATACTTCTCGAGTAACCTGAGCGCGTTGGAAACGCCGAAATCTTCGAAATGGAGGAGAGCGTTGGGGTACATCTTGGCTATCGAGCCGCAGAACTTGTCCACAAAGCGATCGTACTCTTCTCCAGTCAGTCGCTTATTCTTCCAGCCGAGGTAGAGTGGATCGTCTAAAAGATCTTGTCGATTCGTCCCGACATCGAGCATGACAGGTAGAATCCGAGCAGGGTTAAGACCTCCTGCTAGTGAGTACAACTGGGCTTTGGCAATCGAGATGGCAATACCGCCTGCGCCTTGATCTCCGATGCCCAAGATAGCCTCACCATCGGTGACAACGACGATATCGATATCGTCTGCATCGCCAAACTGTGCGAGAATGCCTTCCATGTCGTCCATATCAGGATAAGCGAGGAAGCAGCCAACAGGCCGTCTAAAGAGATGCGAGTACCGCTGAATGGCTTCGCCTGCGGTGGGAGTATAGATGATGGGCATGAGTTTCTTCAGGTGACGTAGTACAAAGTTGTAGAAGAGCGTCTGATTTTGGTCTTTGAGCGAGGCCAGGAAAGCATACTGGTCCACTGGGTTCTTGTTGCCTTCGAGCTGAGCTTGTACGCGAGCACATTGCTGATCTAGCGTGTGCACCTCGTACGGCAGTAAACCCTCAAGCTGGAGCGCTTTACGTTCTTCTCTTGGGAAGGCAGCTCCCTTGTTCCTGCTCGACGGCCATCAGGGAGCGACTATCGCGCAATACTCAAAGACGGACAAGATAGATGAATTGAGCACGGCCAGACCGCGTAGATGCGTTTTGAGCGGTTCCTCATTCTTCACGTGCTCGATGTGCTACGCAAGCCAAGCATCAGCGCCTGTTGTCAAAGGGACATAGCGGATGACGAACTCGCACGTTGTCGCGGCTTGCGCGAGAGCTGATAGAGAAAGATCTCGACATGGCCGGTACTCGCGCGCTACGATACCCTGCCACAGCCCGCGGACGGCAAGATCGCATTGCCAGCGCAGCAGCTGACGCTACCTTGAGATGTATGTGAGCGCTGATGACGGAGATTGCGGCAAGCTAATGAGGTGCGGAGTAAGGGAGACCGTCAAAAGTAGTTCCAACGAGGCGAGGCGTCGACGGCCGAGAGTCTCTTGTCAGCGGAGTGACACAGCAGCCAATCCGGTTTCGAGTGACGACGTGACACTCGTCAGACCGTACAGAGGATCGCATTGGTCCAGCTGCACTTGTTGGGCGCGTCGACAGGTCAGCACAAAGGCGAGCTGCAGTCGCCCAACGTTGGCCAGTCAACAAGCCTTTGCCGAGGACTTGGACGCCCGTCGCCAAAGCAGCACACTCCTTCATCGGCTCACCGTCCGACAACACCTGCTACCCCTCTTGCTGAGTCCGGCGTGTCGACTTTGCTATTGCGTAGAAGCGAGGACAGCGCACGGGCATTAGATCTCAGAGAACATCAGCTGCTTGTGTCTCGGCTGGACACCTCAGGGCGACCCTCCTGAGTGACATTCGACAGGATGGCACGAGACAGATTACAGGCTATGCGCGTACGTTCCGACCGCTTCATGTTTGCAGCGAGTATGAGGATGATCCGGATGATACAGCAAGGTCAAGGCGGAGGATATGGCCAGCCTGCTGCTCCTCCTTCTCAGGCGACCTACAACGCCCCGCAGCAGTCATACCCCTCTCAGCAACCATACTATCAGCAGCAGCAACAACAGCCACAACAGCCTCAGTCAGTCCTTTGCACCTCATCCATTTGAAATTGGCTGAGGCCGTTGCGTGAACGAACAGACAAGCCTATGGAGGTGCAGCTGGAGGCTATGACCGACGTCAACAGGATCAGTACGATCAGCCGCCGCCTGTACAACCAACAGGGCGACAGAACGGTGCCTCGCACGAAGCCTACGAGATGGGTCACGTCAATGGCTCTCAACCAACCATGCGTACGTCATTCTTTTTCAGCCTTTCCTGTGCAATGCTGAAGCGCTGCTGTCACAGAGGGATTCTTTGATGAGGTTTTCACACTGAGAGAAGCGCTAGAGAAGCAACTATCAGCCAATATCAGCGAGATCGATACGCTGCACTCACGTATACTCAACGCGACAGATGATAATGCTTCGGCACAAGCTCACGCTCAGCTGCAAGACGTCTCTCGTCAGACCACTTCCCTCACTAATAACATCAAAGTTCGCATTCAGCGCCTGAATGACGAGACAAATAGGATGCCGCCAGGCGGGGATCAGAATACTCGTCGTACCCAGATCGGTGCTCTCAAGAAAAAGTGCAATCTCTCGACAACTCTGCATTTCATGACGCTGATGCGAGTCTAGGTTCACGGACGCGATCGTGCGATATCAGCAGGTCGAAAAGACTGCGAGGGATAAGAACAGGCAAAAAGCAGAACGCCAATTCAGAATCGGCAAGTCGCTCTGAGCGCATCAGTCTCGAGGCTAATGCGCCTGCCGCGTGAATTGCAGTAAAGCCAGATGCGACCCAGGAGGAAGTCAATGCTGCTCTCTCGGACCCTTCCGCCCAATCGCAAATCTTCTCGCAAGCCGTGCGTCTTCCGGCCCTAGAATCCTCTGTCAGGCTCAAAACTTGCTAATGCGTAGTTGGTCAATTCGAATCGATATGGTGACGCCCGAGCAGCCTACAAAGAGACGCAAACGCGCAATGAAGATATCAAGCAGATTGAGCGGACAATCGGCGAACTCGCTCAGCTCTTCAACGAGGTGCGCCAGCCTAGCTTGCGGTGACATTCGGATCTGACTGTGATTTGACACCCGCAGATGGCGATGATGATTGAGCAACAGGACGAGCAAGTCAAGGCTGTCGAAGTTCAGGCTGCAGGCGTCGAGACGGACATGCAAAATGCGTTCGTCCTTGACCTTCGAGCTGCGTTGCGCAAAGCTGATCAGAGACATCGCCAACAGAGGTCAGCAAATCCACAAAGGCAAGCTATCTGCCATAGCGGCGCGGAAGAAGCGATGGATCTGCTTCATCATCCTCCTCATCATCTTGTCAGTCTTGCTTGGTCTTAGCTCACACGAACTGACATTCGCAACGAACCGACAGGATCATCGTGGCTATTGTTCTGGCGGTACATTTCACCCGTTAGCGACCTTCTCACTTGACTCCACTGTCCATTCTCACATGTTCCGCATCTTGTCCGCACACAGGCAACAATGGCAACAGCAGTAACAACAACAACACTACTCCGGCCTAGGCTCCGAAAGGATCTCCGCAGCTCGTCGCTGGGATCGTGCCTGGGCGATCTATTTTGCCATGCTGCTGATCACGGAGCAAGAATAGCCATTGTAGCTCTCAGCCACCTTTTGTTGAATAGACCTATTCATTTCCTTTTCTCGATCGCCTCTCGGGAGAGTCTTCCTTCTCTTTTGTCTCTCGTAAAACGAACGCCTTTTTCACATCGAGTCGGCGTTGATCTTCTTCTCGCCCATGTGTTCGCTTGGCAGATAGGTCGAGATCTCATGCTTTCTCGACGATCCACTCCCCGGAAGCCCGAGACAAGCGAGCGCCTGCGCATGATACAAAAATAAGAAGGCCCCCTCGCTAGTCGTCTTCTTCCTCCAACTTGAGCGCAAGATGAGGACGGCCATCGCTGCGGCACTGATCGTCGCTTCCTCAATTGCTCATGCAGCACCACAAGGCATCGCAAAGCGGCAGGCCGCCACGACGACATCGCTCACGACAGCGTATGCGCCTGGCGTAGGCAAGTCTCACCGTGCCCGCCGTCAAAAGGCACTAACGGGATCCGTGCGCATGCAGGCACTGTCACGATTGCGGCTGCACCGACTGGATCTGACCTCACTGCTTCTGCGACAACGACGACCAGTGCTGCTGCTTCTGCTTCATCTGCATCCTTCTCTAGCGCAGCAAGTAGCGCCGCTTCCGTCGCTTCGTTGACTACATCGACCCTCACCACAATAACGAGCACGCTTGCGCCTGGATCATCTGTGACTGCGCAGCCGACGAGTGCTGAACCTACGAAAGCCAGCGCGGCGGCTGTGACCGTCGCCGCATGTGCGCCGAAGTATACCGGCAATTCGATAACGATCACAGGCACTGGCACGTTGCCTAAGCCGACTGCTTTCGTGACCCGTTCAGGCCAGACACTGCAACTGTCCGGCAAGACCTACCGCATGGCGGGACCCAATATCTACTGGCTAGGGCTGGACGAGAACGTGCAACCCAATCCGTCATACCCATCGACTGCTCGAGTCCGCGAAGCAATGGCAATCGCAGTCGCTATGGGAGCAAACACAATCCGAGCACTGTCTCTCGGTATCTCTTTCGGCAACTCGCTATCCGTCGAGCCTACCTATGGCACTATCAATGCCAATGCATTCAAAGCCATCGATTACGCCATCTATGCTGCTGGACAGTATGGCCTCCGTGTTATCTTGACACTCAATGACGACTATGACTATTACACGGGAGGAAAGTACACATTCTTGCGCTGGCTCGGTTTGTCGACGGGAAACTACGGCAATGCCTTCTTTACCAGCTCAGCGGCTATCACTGCTTATCGAGCTTATATCAAAGCCTTCATCACCCACAAGAACCAATACAACGGATTGACGTACGCTCAAGATCCTACCATCATCGCCTGGGAGACCGGCAACGAGTGGGGCGCGTACATCGGAAGAGAAGGTTATCCGCCGCTCGCATGGACAAACAACATTGCGAGCTATATCAAAAGCCTCGCGCCAAAGCAGCTCGTCATCGATGGCACAGATGGCATCTGGAACTGTCAGTCTATCCTCTGTCGTTCGTACTGAGCTAATGCGTTGCGATCAGACACGACCAAGGTCTCCGCGCCAGGTCTGAAATCGTCATACATCGACATTGCCTCTGATCACTTGTATCCGCTCAACACCGGTCTCTTCAACCAAGATCTCACGCTCGTAAAGAGCAATAACAAGAATCTGCTCATCGGAGAATTCGATTGGACCGGTCAAAACGGCGGAGCTACGCTCTCAAGCTATATTTCAGGCGTCGAAGCGACTTCTTATGTCGGCTCCATGGCTTGGTCTGTCTTTGGACATGACGACAACTGCTGTCAATTCGTAAGCCATTCTGACGGCTACAGCATCTATTACCCCAATGGCAATACTGCCGCTCTAGAAGGCAACGTATTAGCTCTTTCTCAGCACTGGCATCGCCTAACGGGTCAAACTCCGCCGAAGACGCTCAAAGCTGTCGCCTGCCCTCAAAAAGTCTTTTGATCAGCATTCGTACAGGTTGAAGGATCAGTTCTTGCATGGACATTGCTTTCTACGAGGGTTGTACGGTATGCATATGCATGGGTGCAAGTGATGCAATCATTGCGTTGAACACAAGACATCTGGGTCTACCCAGATCGTTTGCCGCTCATCTGCGCAAGCTAGCCTAAGGCTAGCTCGCCGGCAATCGTCGACATTGGAGGCCCAGGCAGAGGCCCACTTTGGTATCAACGGTTGCAGTCTTGCAGTCATGTCTCACGAGCCGAAGGCCACAGCTGTTCTCCACGAGGCGACATGCAACGAAGTGGTAAGATAGCGTCCGGCGTTGGTTGGTATCAGTGCGCCGCTGAGGAGGTCACAGATGGAGCATTACTGCTCGTCCAAGATACCGTGATCTTGTGTCTGTTGAGCCCGCTTCGGGATCTGCATGGTCTGCTGCCTGCTTCGGGGCTGTTGATGGCATGGCCGGCGTAGGTGGACAAGCCTCTGTGGCGCACCAGCTCGCGAGCCTGCCCGGTGTAGGCTTTGGCGAGGCTGCGCGTGATAATGAAAGGTGCGGAAGGGTCCGCAAGAGGATGAGTCTGCGAGCACTGCTGCCATCTCTTGAGCCACGCGCACTTGATGAGCGAGACATCGAGATGCCATGACGAGACGTCACGACGACGGCTCAGGAGGTTTGAACAAATCTGAACGACCAGAAGCTTTCGAAGACGTTGGACTGCCCTGAGACGGCTTCGAGGTGGCTCATAGCTTATCAGTGCGCTGACGCTACACTGCGTGGCACTGTGGAGACTGGGGCGCTGCGTGGGATGTGGCGATTTGGCCGTTCTGCTATCATCGCGTCCACTTTGAGAGTTTATCGATATCGCACTATCAGTCTGGCAATACACAGAGCTGCCTCGGCCAGACCCACGCACAAGGACGATCAACTCGCTGAGATGCAATTCAAGAAGCCGTCCGGGGGCTCGAGCCTGCTGGACAAGGCTAGCAATCTGTCTCTTGGCGACGGTACCCCAACAGAGCAAGATAACGGAGCCAGAGGCCGCACGACCCAGAAGCATCTCTCTGATATTGTCTCTGGGCACTTTGCGGGCACGCCAGACCCTATCGACAACTCTGAGCCTGCTGTAGAGGCACCGGCGACGTCGTCCTTTAGCAGTCTCGATAAGCTCCTTAAGAACAACAAGGCCTGGGCAGAGGCAAAGACGAAGGAGAACCCCGACTTCTTCGCCGAACTCTCCCGTCAGCAGAAGCCAAAGCTGCTCTGGATCGGATGCTCAGACTCGAGGTCCGGTGAAAGGCTCAGATACGCGGCATACCGAGCTGAGCGAGGAGCGCAGAGTGCCCGCCAACCAAATCGTAGCTCTTGATCCCGGCGAGGTCTTTGTTCACCGCAACATCGCCAACGTCGTCTGCCACACGGATCCAAACTGTCTATCTGTCCGTCGGGGCTCCACTCACCAGGCAGATCAATCTCACAGATGGGAGAACAGGTGTTGCAATATGCCGTTGACGTGCTCAAGGTAGAGCATGTCATCGTCACAGGTCACTACGGCTGCGGAGGAGTAGCAGCAGCAATGGGCAATGCCATCTTCAACGGCGTCGTCGACGGCTGGCTGCGCAATATCAAGGATGTCTACGAGGAGAACGCTGACCGGATTGAAGTACGCCGTGCCGAGTCTGGCTGGGCCGGCGCTGACATGATGCGCAGGCACTGGCGAACGAGAAAGACAGAGGCGATTTGCTGGTCGAGCTAAGTCAGTGGCAGCCACGGTTTCATGCGTGCACAGCCTGATCGAGGCCGCACAGATGTGGTGCAAAGTGTGATGAACCTGTGCAAGACGACCATCGTTCAGGGAGCGTGGGCGAGATCGCAGCCGCTCGAAATCCACGGTTGGTGCTACAGGCTCTCAGATGGTCGCATTAGAGATCTCGGCGTCAAGGTCGACTCGCCCAAGGCCATCGACAAGGGTAAGATTGGCTGAAACCTACCTTTGAGCTATACTGATGCCGTTTGCAGTCTATCACGTCGCTACAAAGACCGAACCGGAGCATTAGAAGCCAACGATGGAGCATGACGACTGTAAGACTGATCTAGAGCATACCAATGCAAGAGGAAGATTTTGTTTTTGACTTCGCGTCTCGCGCGTGCATGGTTTGACGTCGATCGAAAAAAATGGCTGGCGCTACGTCATCGCGACCGTTCTGGGCCAAGGTCGAGCCAAGATTGGACTGCAGCCGCAAAGTGATTGGCTGCTCACATTCGTCACACCCACAAAGCACAGTCTACTCACTCACTTGCCGACTCTTCCTGCTACGCCGACGAGGGACGAGAAGGAGAGACGCTCAATAACGCTCTTTCGACCTTGCACAGCTCTATAGGTACCTTTGCCTGACCTCTGCATCCGCTACTCGCTACTGACAGTACAAGATCAAAACAGACTAAAGGAAGAGCTTGCCAATCATGGCCGGAGGATTCTTTTTCATCGGGCCCTTCTTGCTCTTCGTACGCTTTCTCTCCGTCTCGTCAGGAGAAAGGCTGATGGAGGATCTACATCGGTCCAGGCGGCAATGGTACTCTTTGTCTTTATCAGCGTCTCAGTGCCGATATGGTACAAAGTGCGCTTCCTCAGTGCTGCCGTCAACGCCAACGGTACTCCATCTCAATTCTACCTCGGACTATGGTCACTCTCTCTCTCTCCCGTCCTCCTGATCAAGATGCTCATCGGACTGTTTGTGTAGGGGCGCTTGTGTAGACATCACTGGAGGAGCGAGACAATGCTCGTCAAAGTCGTTCGGCTACAACATCAACTCTTACCTAACCCAATTCGGCGTCAATGGCTCGCTACGAAACATCTACAGCCACGGACTGACCTATGGCTTCCTGCTCAATCGTGCGCATGCTCTCGATCACTCGTGCACACAAGAGCTGACGTTGTTTCACAGCCATTGCGGGCTTGATAGCGCTCATTGCGTTATTGTTCTCCATTCCCGCAGGAACATGCGCAGAACTCATGGCTAGTCCGTCGCATCTTTACTCTGACGTGATACACAGCGCTGACACGACAAAAACCAGTCTTGTTGACCATCTTTGCCTTCCTAGTGGCAGCAGCAGCCCTCGTCATCGATCTCCTCGTCTTCATCAAGACGCGCAACCTCATCAACCGTTCCGCACCGGGCACAGCCTCGCTCGGCAATGCCATCTGGCTCACTGTCGCAGCCACAGGCGCACTCTTCCTGGCCATCTTCTTCGTTTGCCTCGGATGCTTCAGAGGACGCAGCTCTCGCAAGTATGCCTACGACGAGAAGGACTACGCTGCCAACTACGAGCCATCGAGCCATATGCATGACGATCAATACGAGGACACCGGCAATCACGTCGGAGCGTACGAGAGCCAGCCTGCTACATCCGAATACGGAGGCGATCGCTCTGTTGTGGGAACGTCGGGCAGCCAATACGGAGGTGACGACCGTCTCTCGACCGGAGCGCACCATCATCACGGCAATGGCTCCCTCGCTGCGCCATTGCACAACCAGAATGCGCTCTAATGCTGACTCGCTCGATACCACCGACTCACTGTCTACTGTTGCCGTTCGCATCTTCGCAAAATCCTTGGACAAGACGACAGCAGTCGGTTAATTTATTTCCGCTCTCTTTTTTTTGCTGTCTACCGGAATTGTACTTCATATACATCAACAACACTCGATACACGTACGGCACAATGCATGCTTGTCCACTCCCACCCCTTGCGCTTGCTAATCGAGATCGAAAGGTGGTCGCCATGCAACTTCGGACCAATGTCCGAAGTCGTAATGAGCCACCCTCTTTGGCGGAAAGTTCTTCCAATCAAAGTCCTCGCGTGCAGAGACGATATGTCGTCCAGAGAGCTGCCAAGCTGTTGTGTTGAGATCTTGCCTGACTTCGTCGTATTCTCGGAGTGTGTAGGCGACTCTGGCCTTGGGTATGATAGCTATTCTCCCCAGTCCTGTTTTCCACAGATCGACATTGAAGAGGTAACATTCTGATGAAGCATCGGTGTGGTTTATGGCTCTGAATCGGAGCGAGTGGGGTGGATAGAAGGCTTTTGCTTGGATGACGGTGATGCCGTTCCAACAGGAGAAGACCTGGAAGGGCAGATTGGAATCGTATCTTGCGTGATCGTGTCTGTTCTGCTTCAGTGGTGGCGATGGCAGTACCCACGTCCCGTCCTTCTCAATCGCATAGAAGGGTCTGCTCTGCCATCAGCGCTGTGCCTAGCGAGAGGAGGAACGAGACAAGCTGACAGTCCTAGTATGTCTCTTGCGACCCAGACGTCGTAGAAGAGCATAGGATAGCCCTGCGACCTGAACTCTGGAACTTCCAGACGCTGATAGTCCATGGCGCAGGTCATGGAGGCATCGAGGAACATCCTCGAGTGAAGGAGTTCGATCACATCGGCAGCGCAGAAGAAGACGTCGTTGAGGAAGACGACCTGATCGAAGCCGCCATTCTGTCCGGCTACGAAGATGTCCGTCAGAGGGAGCAGGGCCGCATTGCGGATCTTTGCCAACGAATCGATGCGACGATTGGGCAGATCCATTGCGGGTACGAATTTGCCATCGCAACGAATGGTATAGCTCACGTCGATCTTGTCGAACAGCTTTGACAAGACGTAGAGCTGGGCGACTGTGGCATCATGGGATCCGTTTTCGTAGATGGAGATGTGGATCCTCTTTGAACCGAGATGGTCCAAGATGACGAGCAGTTCTTGTACGATCGAGGGCAGAACAGCTTCCACATTGCGCGCATTGAACGCAATGAGGATGGACTCTCGTGATCCTGCTACTTTGAGGTAGCGTTGGACGTGAAGTGGTGTCAGCGTGCAGATAGCTAGCTCGCTCTTATTGGTGGACAGGCCATGGAGGATATCGAAGAGCGCGCCGGCAGACGTGTCTCTGGACTCGACAGCGCTCGGCAGCTTGGACTTGTCCAGCAGAGCGTCAAAAGTCGATCTCGCTTTCCCTTTGAGGGGTCGTGTGCGCCATTGGGGTTCATTGGGCTTCTTGCCAATCACAGGTTTCGAGCCATAAGACTGACTGGCGATATTCAAAGGATCCCTCTTGCCGGACCTACCCCTCAAGATGGAAGTTCCTCGGGCGAGTGCAAGGATGAGCCCGATGAAGACGGTCGAACAGATGGCGAGGGTGATGAAGAGCTGTTTGCGCTTGTTCAGTCGAAAAGAGATGAAGTCGCCGGCGTGTCGTGCAGAGGCGTGTCTGTTCGTGAGACTCAGCTTGATCTGGCTCCGTGTAGGCCTCGCCAGCGGTGGCATGTTCGACGGCATCTCTGCATGTGTCACAGGCGGCAGAGACGCAACGTGGAGAGCTGAGAGGCCAGGCCTGACAGGAGCAGCGCGCGTTCATCTGACTGAATCAGGCGACGGCCTGCACTCGGACAGCCTTTGTCAGCGAGTTTGGGCAGCTCACACACACACACGCCTCCCCTCGGCGTGACAGTGCACCGGGAGCGATCATCGAGGCAGTGAAAGGTCACCACACGGCGCCTGGCTGGCCGTTCATGGCAGCACCGACCGCGCCCGACCAACCCACTCGTGGTCGAGCGCTCTCTTCAGCTTCGACAGCCACGACCTTTCTCTCCGCGACATCTCGCTCACGTCGTAGGGACGGTACACTAGCGCGTGGTTGGGCGCCCAGACCCTCATTGCCCACCTTGCCAAGCTCACAAGACGTCCTCGTGCCTGCCGAAGCCGCACCTGCATCTACACTCTCTTTGCGGCCCTTGCAATCCACACTGGAACGACATATAGGACCTGTCCTCCTGCCTCCGTCTGCTGAACGGAGCAGACGAGAGTCAAGCGCCTCGAAGAGAAGTGGCGATATTGATAGGCTGGGCGAGTCCATCGTGCAAGACATCTCTGCCCCCGAGCCCAGTGAACCTCTCAACATGGCTCCCACTCGACCATCAGACGACGCTATTGCAAGTTCGCCCGCAAAGCGACATAAGACTTTGGATATACCCGCTCTAGATGAGCAGCCAATCGCGAGTCCGAGCCAGACGGCTGGCTGGCTCTCGGGCTGGTACGGCAGCCAGGCACCTCAGACCATCGCAACACAACCTACTGCATCTACATCATCTCGGGACATACCGCCTAGTCTCGCGGCCGTCTTTGAGCCTCCCGCGGAGCCGCTGTCCTCGTCCGTGTCCGAACCTGCACCTGTGCCACCGGAAGTAGACACAAAGGGCAAAGGCAAGCAGAAAGAACAGCCTGCTCCTCTTTCGACGAGACCACCTGCATCAACTGGCTGGCTAGCATACCTGGGCTATTCGCCATTGCCCGAGCAACCTCCGTCAGAAGAAGTCAAAGAGCAGGTGCCTGTCGTCAAACGCAAAGCGTCTCGTGTCGTTATGCCCATCACTGGCTCGCCCAATAAGGCCAGCAACTCACTGCGAGGCCGTTCCAGGGAGCGAGAGACTCTCGGAAGTTCGTCATCGGGCGGTAAAAGGCTTGAAGTACTTCGGCAGACCTCGCCTTCTGGCTCGACAAGGTCGATGCCTGCTCTTTCTTCCTCTGTCATCGTGGGCGATCCGGTGCCGCCAGCTGCTCTCGTCGGCCCTTCGTCGGCTTCTCTGCGTTCAGTAGAAGTTCTTTCTGACCCTCGTAAGTCTGTATACAGTCGAGCTGTAGCGGCACTGACAAGGGCAATACAGCTACCGCGCCGATACAGGCCGTGACGCACCCGACAAAAGAGGCACAGCTCGTGTTGGAGAGCACGAGTATGCCTCGTTCTACCTCGTGGTTCTCCTGGTCTTCGCCTGCTCTGCCGCCTGCGCAATCAGCACTTCCACTTCCACCTCAGTCAGAGATCTTAGAAGAGGCGGCAGTAGTAGCAGATCCCACCGACTTGCCTTTACAAGTGAAGACGCCGAAGCCTGCACCGGGCTGGCTCGCAAGCTGGTACGGCACAGAAGCTTCTCCACCTGCGCCAGCGGATGCCATGCCACCAATGAAGCCGACGCAGGTAGCAGCCCATGTCGTTCCCGAACCGGCTCAACAAACCCAAGGTCTGGGTATCTCAACGAGCAGTGATGCTCCACCTGTGACCTCCTCAGCGGCGCATTCACGCCAAGCAACAGCGACAGATCGGCTGGCAACTCTGCCAGCGAGTCGTTCGGCATGGTCGCTCTTCTTTGCTGCAAAGGCGGTAGAGGAGCAACGTAGAATCACGACGGACGAGATGGAAGTCATGGAAGTGCCCGACCTAGACGATCGAGGCCAACCGATACGACCTTTGCAAGACGTGAAGAGCTCAAAGCCGGCGCAAGATCTGAAGAGCTCGAAACCTGCACCTGATGCCGAACCACCGAAGAAACATCCGGATGCGCCGCTGACATCGTCGATTCGGGTGCAGAAGAAGGCAGAGATCAAGCCAGACTCGCCCAAGCTCACTTCGCCTCCCCCGCCTAACTTGGTCCTGCCTTCGTTCAGCGATACATTCGGCCGAGCGCCTCGCTCATTCCCGATCAAACAATCGAAGCTAGACAAAGCACTCGGGCTGGTCAATTCCTATTTCTTTTCGTCGCCTGCTTCGCCTGCCCTGGCAGCAGATGCTGCGAGTCACGCAGCCCGGCAGAAGCTCAAGGTCAAACACCGCGACCTCATCCATACCTCAGAAAAGTATCCGAAGCTATACGAAGTCACGGGCGCGCAAGCTCGTCATGGTGCGAAGCATGTCAAGAAGGTCGTCGTCATTGGTATACATGGCTGGTTCCCGAGCCCGTGGCTCAACTCAGTCATCGGCAAACCGACGGGCACGAGCGAAAAGTTTGCGACGATGATGAAACAAAGCATCGAAGCTTACTTTGAGGAGCACGAGCCGACCGTGCCAGAGATCAATGTCATTGCGCTATCGAAAGAAGGCAAAGTCTCGGATCGTGTCGATCGGCACTATGAAGACTTGCTCAGCAATCAGCGCTACGTCGACCAGCTCCACAATGCCGACGCTATCTTTATCGCTTCTCACTCACAGGGCACCATTGTAGCAACGCAGCTGCTCGCAAGATTGATAGAGCAGAAACGTATTAAAGCGGATCGAGTTACTCTGCTCTGCATGTGCTCAATTGCACTAGGTCCATGTACGTCGAGCTCATGATCAGTCAGCTCTGGCACGCTACTGAGCTTCCGGACAGTCGTATCGCTCAACACGAGCTACATAGCGCCGTATCTTCAATATTTCGAATCAGCTGCAGCGACGGAGCTCTTCGACTATCAAGATCCTGAAAGTCCACCCTCAAGGCGGTATCACGCCGCGATCACAATCATCCTCGAGATGGGGGTCAAGGTCGTTTTTATTGCAAGTTTAAACGATCAGGTCGTTCCGCTCTACTCTGGCACGTTCGCATCGCTCGTCCATCCAGCGATATTGCGAGCCATGTACATTGATGGCCAGGCTTTTCAGTCAAGCGATTTCATGACGAATCTGACCGTCTTTCTGCTGCGATTGCGCAACGCCGGTTTACCCGACCACGGTCTCTCGCAGCATCTCAGCGAAGCCTTAGCTGGCAGCTTGACGGGTGTCGGTCACAGCTCCATCTATGAAGAGCGCGATGTCTACAGGTAATCGCTGTCTGCTCTGCCTCTATAGTAGCTGATAGCGAGGGAGCAGTTTGGCCACACGTTATCATTTTGAAACAACACCAGTACTCGTGCAAGGTCGAGCGGGCGGCCATGTGCCGGATCAACCTATCATCGAGCCATTCCACCCACGCAACTCTGCATCACTCCGGAACCCTTACTTTCTTCCGTTCGCACTGCGCGGCATCCTCGACGACGAACGAGTACAAACACTCTTTGGCGCAGAACTACACAGTCTTCGGCAAGGCTATGAGGACTGGCGACCGGTCTCGAAACCATTGAGAGCAGTCAGGCAACAACTGGAGCCCTTGCGGCTCATGCCCAAGATCGGCGGCAATGCCAATGTGGCCCCTAAGGACGGTCAGCGCCCATCGCAGACTATCAGCAAGACTGCCAAACTCTAGTGTTCAGATAAATTGGTACGATCAATCGCTGACACAAGACTAGATATGGCTTGGACGCAGCCTCCGCCTTGGGTTGGCGCCTTACTCGTTCGCACCTTGACGAGCTCCTACAGACTCTATGTCTGGACAGCCGAGGCATGCTATGCGCCGTATGTAAAATGTCCATAAGCATACAATTCGCGATCTCAGCCTGGAGCTATGTCAGCCTCTGCCGGCTTGTCACTCTTGTGCACGCTGCTTTCCCGCCAATGTCTTGGTCAGGCAGCATGCCAGACTGCTTTCTCCTCGTCAACGTACAGGAGCCTGTTCGCATTGTCAGTCGAAGACCCGTCAGCGCTCAAAAAGTCAACGTACACATTGACAAAGGAAGCAACGATCGCATCGCCGTCCACGGTGAACGTAGGAACGTTGTAGGCGACCTTGTCGGCATCGATAAAGAAGTCGATCGTCATGACAAAGTGGGCATAACGTATGCCTCGAATGACGCTCGAGATGGCCGGATTGGTCGAGACTGGCGTACGCGTTAGCTTTTGCCTCTGTCCCCGACGATCACTACTCACTCGAGATGGAAGAGAACGTTTGGGCGCCAATACCAGCGGCGGTGCTACTGTCAAGGGCTGTGAGGAAGAGTTAACGCTTAGGAGGAACGAGACCTCACGCCGACGCCAAAACATGTCCGGCATGATCAACGTGAACGATTTGCGTGACAGCCTGCTGCCCGCCTCAGTTACGATGACGCGCAGTTTGCTTACGAACATCTCCTGCAGTGACGGCAGTGAAGCGGAAAGGATACATTGCTGCTGGCGGTGCCAAACCGATTGGGAAAGTTACATTGAAGAGATGCGATCCGTCAGCGAGTGCGTTCACGCTTGCAATCCATGCTACCAACGACAGCGCCGGAAGCGTGGGCTTCATCTTGTTTGTGCTGGTCTGTGAAGGAGATGACCGAGAGTTACGCAAGACCAAATAAGGCGCGATGTGGCAATGCATTATTATCTCGCGACAGCACGGGAGCCATCTAAGGAGCGACTGGGTCAGTCCAAGTCATCGGGAATCCATCCACGGCCATGCTGTAGCCAATGTGTTCGGTCTGCGCGCTTGTCAGCTACTGAGCAGACTCCATATCATTCAAAAGCTTACCGTCGTCATTGGCTTGCCGTCAAGTGTGTACGAAGCAATGTTGTAACGGATGCCAGCAGTACCGATGTAGATTGAGATGGTCAGATCGATGACGGGATACGTTGTACCAGGTTGAGCGGCGGTATGGACTAAGGTGAGCGCATCAGACCAGAGCCAAAGCTTGCTCATACGAGGATACGTACTGTGGACGCTCGAGTATTCGTCCTTGCCACCGCCCACGACATTACCCCCAAGAGCTTCCGCATTGCAGTGACCGAGATTGCCTACGTGGATGACTTTGGTGACGGCCTGTTGTGCCATGAGCGCCAACGATGTCAATAGGTACCTCAACATACATCCTTTGCCACTGTCGCAGCAAAGGAGAGGCTGTAGACGCCCGTGGCAAGCGGAATGGTCATCGAGAAAGCGTGCTGACCATCGAGCATTCGTTTGGATAGCGTGTGGGCGTCGTCCAAACGGGCAGGTCCATCGGCAGATGCGCTTGAGACGACGGCGAGAGCAGCAACGGCAAAGGCGAGTGACTTGAACATCTTGACCCTGCTCTGCCCTTTTTGTTGGTAGCGTGTAGAACGATGAGAGGGACTGTTACGGATGAAGGAGGAAGGGATGGCTGCCCGGCGACGCAAGTGCGCGAAACGGTGCAACGAGACATGGGCGGTGAAGATGCATTACAGTAAGATGGCGCATGCTTCAGCTCAAGGGGAGATAGGGGCAGTCCACTGCACGGGGAAGCCGTCGAGCTGCATTGTGTAGCCTTGGGGTGGGGTCTGCTAGTGTGTGAGCTAGGTATACAAGAATACAGCCGAATGGCTCACCGTCGGCATAGGCTTGCCATCGAGCGAATACGAAGCAATGTTGAACAGAGCAGCCGTATCGTTCATGTAGATGGAGACCGTCAAATCAATTACGGGATACGTCGTGCCAGGCTGAGCAGCAGTATCGACTGCGAGACTCTGAGTCACGCCATGATGCAAAGAAGAGATGAGACGAACTGTGAACGCTCGAATAGGTGTGATCGACCACTTGAGCTCCATCGAGGAGGTTGGCACCGCAATGGCCAAGGTTGGTCACATGCAAGATGCTCGTCACGGCCTGATCTATCTTCAGCGCGGCCGAAGAGAGAGTGACGCGCCGACTGACATTATGCTCGATCGTCGTGGCAAAAGTGAAAGGATGCGAGCCCGTTGCAGTGGGCACAGTCATCGAGAAGATGTGATTACCGGCAGCGACACGCTTCTTGTGATCGTGAGCATTGCTCATGCGAGCAGGACCATGTGCGCTAGCAAGAGCGGCGAGGGCAGCGATAGTGATTACAAGGCTCTTGAACATTGTTGGTTGGGCTTCAATCGTCGGCGAGCGGTTTGGTAATAGTCCAAAGCAAGAAATTCGCAGGAACGCAAGAGGCCTGATACGTGACATGAGAATTGGGGGAGAGGAGGCAGTAAAGGCTTTGGCATGAAACGCCGTGACGCGTCTCGTCTGGCGGCTCACAATTGCAAATTCAGACTGAGCGAAGCTTCGTGCAGTCTCTGTGCCACGTCAGCAATTACGCGTCATCTCGTTGACTTGCCATTCGCCGCCCAATCAGCCAGACCGAATTAGTCGCATCTAAGACCAGCGAGGGCACAAGCAGGCTCGGAGTCAGCGCGCAGACTAGCACTGCATCAGGCCAAGCATCTCCGCACAGGACGCTCGTGGAATCCCGCTCGAGCCCAAAGCGTTGCTTATCAGGGTCACACGACGGCGAACTCCCAAAACACACCACATCGATAAGCCTACACTCGCTAGTCGGCTCGTGCCATCATCCTAGCTACTCAGTTCGATCAACCCAGCGACTGAGGACAAGATGGGAGTCAAGCGTTGCCCTCACATGTTGACCAATGCCACCGGTGCACCCACAACGGATCGTTGCTCCGATCGTATCATGGTAGCAGGTCAGTTGCGCTTGCCTTCATGAGCGTCTAGCATGCTCATCGCTGTTGTCTTGACAGGCGTCGGGGATTGTGGCGGCTGCAAGAAAGCGTTTTGTGCTCGCCACCGGTTGCCGGAGGATCAGTAAGCCATCACCTGGCTTGCCTTGACTATACAGAGCTCACCCACTCTCGTCAGCCAATGTCCAAACTTGGCCACGCTGCGGTCCGGACTCAAAGACCGCAATACGGCCCAGCTCATCCAGCAATCGACGCCAGAAGTCAAGATGGTCTCTTGATGTCGTCGGACAATCTCACACCATACCCATGTCGCCGCAAGGTCAGACGCAACCCCATTAATCCCGCAAAGACCCGCCCAGCTACACGCTGTCGAAGCCATTTCCAGAGGCAGAGATAGATCTAGATGCTCCCTGTGTCCATGTACATCCGCGTGTTCATTGTACGATCAGATCAGACGACTGCCATGCAATGTGCCCTCTGCTGTATGCAACATCTCTGTGTAGTCTAGTAGCCGAGTGCGCGTTCAATTTCGAGATTGATAAAGGCCTTGTGTTCTTCCAGATCAGCTTCGTATCTGGCTTCCAGCTCCTTCCTTATACCGCGTTTGGTAATGGTCTGGAGATCAGCAGTAGCGAGCACTGCAGCAGAAGTCAGACTGAGAAAAGGCTGAGTAGAAAGGAGAGACTCGCATTCACGAATGTCGTCTGCCATTTGGTACTGGCTTGGAACGCCGCCGGAGAAGGACATGGCGCCTAGAGCGCTCGCAACCGAGCCTGACATCACGCCAGGACGTCGGACTTGGCTATTGAGACTGACTTGATCAAACGAAATTTGGCGGATGTGTTCGTTGTGCAGTGAAGGTGCGCCATAGAACGATTGGTGATCGAAGCCAGTGAGATTGCTCGTCGAGCGCGGGATACCGTACTGACTCGCGCCGCCATAGAGCGATGCTTCGCGTGAAGTGTAGCCATCGCCTTTGTACATGTCACGAGACTCTGCCGAGCCCTGCATGATCCGTCAGCGAGCCTTCCCAATCAGAGCGGGATAGACTCACTCTGTCCCAAAGCTCGTGCTCGTACTCCTCCCACCGTTTGAGAGGAATAGAGGCAGCGTCGAAGACACCTTCGTCGTGCACGACCAGCCGTTTGCCCTTTTCGCCCATGACGATACGGGTGTTGCCCCACGAAAAATCGTCCATCGACCAGAACGACATGATGGGCAGGATGAACGAGAAGACGGGAATAGCGATGATGTAAACGATCATCATGCCGACCATCTCGAAGGCGCGCTTTGAGATAAGAAGAACGGCTTGAAGACCGTAGATGGCAGCAAGCATGATAAGAGCCGTTGTAGGCACTGTGTTGCCTTTGGACGCGACGAGATAGATCAGCTGTGCACGCATGTCAGCTCAAGCATCTTTCAGACCAAAGAGCGACTGACGTAGACGATGTAAGCGACGGAGACCGGCTGAATCAGCGTCGAGATGAGATCGATGAAGACAACGAATCGCATCGAGAAGCAACAAAAGCCGCAAAGGCCGCCTTGGACGGCCGTCAGTTCGGCAAGATTGTGAATAGTCGAATTGATCCAGCGACGGCGCTGCGAGAGAAAGACAGGCCAATCTTCAGGCGCGAGTGTCTTTGCAAAAGCGTCCTTGCAGAACGTTGTCTGCAACCATGTCAGCTGGACGACTGCCCGTTCAGGCGCAACAAACCTTCATGCTGGGAAAGCTCGTAAGTATGATCGTAGTCAAGTAGCGATCTTCGCCAAGGTGAAGAAGGTTCTTGGTGTGCAGAGTATCAACGCGATTGACACCAAACGCGCTCACGAGCTCGTTGCTGACGAACAAGGGCTTGTGCTCAAATGTTCGCAGGCGATACATCGAGAAGCAGCCGGGAAGACATGTGACCGAACCAAAGAGACTCTCGAATGCCTTTGCCATGTGATGCGAGATGAAGTATTCGTAGACTTGCATGGTCGTGACGAACGACTTTTTCGCATTCGCCAACGATGTCTCGCCGCACATGGCGATAACCTTCTTGTCGTGCAACATCGCCGAGACAAAGCGATTGACGCAGAGCTTATCGACAGTCGTGTCAGCGTCGATAGCCAGCAAGAACTCGTAGAAGCCAGGGTTGACTCCGATCACATTCTTGATCTGATGGAAGATCTCTAGCTCGCAAGGCGACATAGGCGCTTCGAAGTGGACGCGGTTTAGAAAGCGCATAAGTATCATCTGAGAATCACGCTTGCCACGGTTTCCGGGACGGGATCGTTCATTGGGTTTGCCGACCTTGACGAGAACAATATATGGCACGACGTGGCCAGCATGCTCGTACAGACCCGAGTAGACCTTTCCCATGTTATGCTGCTTGTTGCCTTCGCCGAGCGACTGGAAGCTGAGCGCTTCAGTGTCGACCTTACACGAGTTCCCAAGGATATCGAGCACGATGCGCGGAGTAGGTCGATCGTTACCACTGCCGACAATCATGCCATCACAGATGACGAATATGAGCTTCCGCTTGTCATCATATCGTGTGGCAGCGAGCGATTCGAAGCAAGCTCGCAAAGAGTCCTCGCCTTCTGTGTAGCAAGGTACTTGCATGATAACGAACTTGTCGTGATCTTCTGGAGCGCGAGAGCGACCGAATTGGAGAGCAGCCAAAAACTTGAAACCAATGATTGCCACCATGATGACCGAGAAGACAAGAAGGATATAGCGCGAGAATTGGCACTGCGGCGAGCTGCGATGGTCGACTTTGCCAATAAAGAAGAGATTGCGCATGCAGACCTTTTGCGCGTCCATTACGTCACTATCGACATTGATGGCATCCAGCGCGTTTGTGATATCCTGTCCTGAGTTGGTCTGGAACAGGCTCACGATGTCGGGCAGCATGAAGAGGCGATCAGTGTCAGACGGAGCCACAGTACCATTTGGGGTCTTGAGACCTCCGCCGCCATTGAGCACATAGTTCGTGAAGTCATAGACGTAGTCACGATAGATCGCGACGTTTGCCGTTGAAGCGGTAGAAGCCATTTTTGCGACCGATCCCGGCGTGAAGCCCATGAAGCCCCGTCTGTAATTACTGCGCAGGTAGATCATCTGCTCATAGTACCAGTCAGGTTGATAAAGATCTGTGCCTGCTCTGAAGTCATGGTAATGTGAATTGACGTCAGATACGTTGGTCGTGTCGAGTGTGACGAATGGACTGATGGGCCCGTTGTAGCCTGTACAGAGCGCGTTGACCTGAACTGGGAAAATGTTCGATGCGTCCAGGCCTCCGTACTTTTGCACGGACAAGAGAGGTACGATGCTCGGGTAGTGACGAGGCGCAAAGCTGCTCAGATCGAAGACTTCGCCTCTTATCGCTACCAGCATGTTGTTGACCGCGGAAATGAACGAGTGAGAATTGAGCTCGGATCCAGAGTAGACATGTTCAGTGGGGCAAATGATATTGCCCATGATTGCGACGACAAAGACGACAATGCCCATGAGAAGCCAGATGAGCATGTTGATGGCAATCTTCTCTCGAAAGGCTGTGCGGACATCGCGACGGCGAAGACGCTTGGAGAAGAGCTTGATAAGAGGACTCGGCAACCACCATGTAAGCGTCCAGACGATCATCATCCATCTTCTACGGGAAGACGTGTCGCGAAGCTCTTCGGCAGCCAAATCGGCCTCTGCCGAATCGAGCAGCGCCTTTTCGTCAGACTTATCTGGTCCATTGGCAAGCTGAGACAGGCTATATGTACTCCCTGGTGCTGATCCGAGACCGGCCTCTTCGTCTCGCACGCCGAATGCAAATTTGTAGCCATCGTCGAGCCCATCGTAACTTGATGCGTTCTTGCCACCTTTTTCATGTGTAATGCGACGAGGCAACAAAGGGAGCGCCATGGACGAGCTCAGATCGTACTGCTCGAGCTTCGATGTTGACAGACTGAGACTCGCCATGCTTGCACTTGGACCATAAGGATCATTCGACAGAATCGGCATGGCATCAGATGAGCCAAGTGCGTTCCATGCTGCATACTTGTCCTTGTAAAATCTGTGTTCTTCTTCGTCCTGACTGCGAAGCATGTCTTCAAATTGGCGAAATGTATCGAAGTCCAGGAAAACCTTTGTGCGACCGACTTTCATCTGCTGATCATTCCAGTCGTGGCGAGTAGCCACAGCTCTGAGCTTGTCCGCCCAGACGAGATTCGCCGTTTCGTCAGCGAGCGGTACAATCAGATCTGTCGCAGCGTATCTTTCCCAGCATTCTCTGAGTTCGATGCTGACCGACCAGTCATATTCGAGTCGTTTGATGATCTCGACAACTCCCATATTTCTAATTTGACTACGAATGAGCTTGGCGTCGGCCGAGTCGCTCTGCTGACTCTCATTGGGCCTCAAGCATTGTATGAACCATACTTGCGTGTCTTGGAGTGTTTCGAGGAGGAGATTCAGAGAGGCATTGAATTCGCCGAGCATGCAGCGTCCCGCCAGGTCAGCAGATGGCTTGAAGACGTCCTTTTCAGCGAGACTTTCGCGCTGACCAGGTCGATCACTAGTGGTCGTCCCCGCGAGTTGTGGCAGCGAGCGTCGAACAGAAGGTTTGCGCAGCGGCTTGACTGGCTGCTGTGGGACGATAGCATCGATCGTTTTCGATTCAGTTGCTGCAACAGCGGTCGCGAACAGATGTCGAATGAGCGAATTCGTCGAGCCTCCCGATTTACTATCTTGCGATGTGCCAGCGAACAGCAGTACAAAGTCGATGGGCAACTCGGCAGAATTAGCATCTAGAAAGCCTTCGATGTTGTACGTTACCTATCCGTTTCATCAGCAAGCTCACTGAAGGGCGATGGATGGACTCACTTGGCCGTGCCAATGTGTGCACATGAAGCTTCCTCCCGACTGAGTCGTGTTGTAGCCAAAATTGGCGTGCTGACCCCAACGCTTACCGAGTGCTTCGAGGAGGGTCTTGTCCGTCTTGGCTTTGTGACGACGCTGCGTCTGATCATCAATGATGTGTACCAGACCGCCGGGATGATACGTGAGAACTCTGATAGACTCGTCATTTGGCTGAGCGACAGGTGTATGCAGGCTTGGAAGGCCATCGATGCCTTCGGTGGAGAACATGTCTTTCTGTTTGTCGAAAATATTAGCCTGCGAGAACTGGTGGATGCGCTCGTTGGCGAGGTTGAAAGCCAGCGTGTCCAGTCCGTTGCCTTCGCGATGATGGACAGCGTTCTGCGGACCAGGAAAGTCGAGAACGGCCAGGAAAGTGTCGAATTCTTCGGTTGCGAGCTTCTGGTTGATGAGCTCGTTGATCTGGCTGAAGAGCAAGCCATGTAGACTCGAAGCAAGCTGATCGGTATGATGACGAGCGGCTTCGGGATCGAGAAAAAACGTACATCTTTCCTTTCCGATCATCACCGTCTTGGCCGTCAGAGCGGCTTCAAGTGAGTCTGCCTTGACACCCAGCAGTTGTGCGGCCGCTTCGAGACAAGCCATATTCGTGATGACAGCCGAATCCGCCTGACGTGCCTTGTCTGTGCCGAATTCGAGATTGCCAAGGTGGAGAATGCCCGAAAGGACGGCCAGAGTGGTCAGGAGCACCTTATTGGATAGCCCAACTATCTTGAAGGCCTCTTTGAGCTGAGCAAAGCGATGACTGTCCATCTGCTCTTGTTGCGCCAGGCTAATGTTGGACGATATCGTGATGGCTGATCCAAGGTATCTGAAGCTCGACTTGCCGCCATTCGCAGCGAGGTCCAGCTGCAGCGAAACACGTTCAGCAGGCGATGCACCGGCCAAGAGATAATGAAAAATGTGGAAATTGCGTTCGCCTTGAGTCGGCGAGCTGACACGCGCTTTCTCGAGATAGTACTCCAGACCCTTGAAGCCGACTAAGCGTCCTTTTTGATTGAATTGGCATTCGACATAGCGACCGAAACGCGATGCATTGGGTGAGTTGAGCATGGCAGCGTGTCCCAGCGACTCCATGATGAATTCTGCTGCCGGGATCTGCGAGGATAGGCGCGAGCCTTTCTTCCCCGGCAGAGCTGAAGACATTTCAAGGAGCATGCGCAGGACCAAACGACGATTCTCGGTCTTGCCCGAGCCGACGATGCCACTGCGACATGCTCTTCAGATACTGGTCAGTATTGGCAAGCTTGGGATCGACTCACCTGATGACGATGGACTGATCCATTTGAGTGCGGCGCATGTGATAGTATGCCTTTGAAGCAATTTGCCAAGCATGTGGCGACAGGCTGAGCGAGCGAGACATGACGGGCGATGTCGGCGAGGCCTGCATGGGATCATCTCGTGCAAGAGCAAAGTAGTCTTGCACATAATCATGCAATTCATCCGAGTTTGATGAAATCTTGAAGGGATTGAGCGAGAGCAAGACGCGATCATGGACAGCGAGATAGGTCTGATCGTTCAGGAAGCGCTCTTTGAGACTGGCCACAACCTTGTCGACTGTGATGCCCTCTTCCTTGTTGCTCGACAACGTGGACGAGGAAGTCGATGCAGGTAGCAGTAGCTCGCACGCGTCTTTGAGCCTGAGCGAATCCGCCATGTTGCTCCTCCGCTGCTTCCACGAGCAGGGACTGCGCACTTTTGCAAGATGATTGGACTGAGACACTGGCCGAGGACGCTTCGTCCGCGTCTTGCCGTCGGACCTGTACAGACGGATGAAATGAGTCAAGAGGTGAGGATCTGTGCATTAGCGTGGCGTGAGGTCCGTGCACGAGTCCGGAGACCATAGCGAGCGGTGGCCAAAGATGCATTGCGTCTGTTCGACCCTCTGAAGATGTTGATGCATATCAGCGCTTAGGTACACGTTGCATCGTCCCCGGGCCCGAGGCGCCTCGTCGTCGCGAACCGATCGTATCGACGAGCGCGACTACCGCTTTCAGCCAGGCTAGTCTTTGCAAGCAAGCCCGCAGATTAGATAAACGGTGCGAATGCGTCTAATCAGACACGCTCGCTCGACGCTCATACGGCGGGACAGGACCTCACCGAGCTCGCTCCAACCAAATATCGACGTCAATTCGTACGGCTCGTAGCTGCATAGATCCTCAGCAACAGCAAGATGGCAAAGAGCAGCAAGCAGATGGTCCTGGGTGCGCTGGCTTCCCCATACAGGCTAAAGGCCGCGCTGACGAGAGTATGCTCGCCTCCTTCGACTCTGCGCCTTGACAACGCTACGCGCCTCTTTGGCTGAACTACACCTCTTGTCTGTCACCGTCCGCATGCTACAGTGGTGAGTATTGCAAGCTCTCATGCCGCCTGCACAGTGGCGCTGGCGCCCTAACAGAGCTGACGCGCTTTTGCTTCACAGACCGGTGGTGCTGGTGCGCAAGGACAAACACTGACTACTGCATAGCTGACCGAGAGCTCATTGCACTCACGCAGGCTATATAGGTGAGTCTGGCGCATTGGTACCCAAGCTCATGCTCAAAGATGCTCAGGATCACACATCGTCCTGTCATGCCTGCTAACGGGCAAGTATCGCGTCTGCACGATCGACAACTTCCACAACTCCTACCCGGAAGCGATGAAGCGAGTCACACAGATCGCCCAGGACGCCTTACCCTCGGGCGCCAGCGCACAAGACAAGTCAGAGTGCGAGATCAAGGTCTTCAAGGGCGATATTACCAACAAGTCAGATATCGAGAAGATCTTCAAAGAATACAAGGACGCCCAAGATCCGATTTGGGGCGTCATCCACGTCGCCGCTCACAAGGCAGTGGGAGAGTCGGGCGAGAAGCCCATTCAATACTACGAAAACAATATCACCGCGACGATCAATTTGCTTGATGTGGGCGAGCTGGCTTAAGCTTCACTGCTCAGAGCTCAGCTGTGCGAGGCCGGCAGGTCATGTCGCGTTACGAGGCCTATCATCTCGTCTACTCGTCGTCAGCAACAGTCTATGGTGCACCAACGACGATTCCCATCCCCGAATCGACGCCTTTGGCCCCAGAGTCTTGCTACGGTCGCACAAAGATGATGTCAGAGCTCATTATCAAGGATCTTTGCGACTCGCAGCCCGACAAATGGCGTGCGATCGGTTTGCGCTACTTCAACCCGGCTGGCTGTCACCCTTCCGGTCTGATTGGAGAAGATCCGGTCGGCAAGCCAGGCAATCTCTTGCCTCTTCTTGCGGCCATTGCAGTCGGTCGATTCCCCAACGACCTCAAGGTATTCGGTCAGGATTACCCAACGCGTACGTGTTCACCTCTGTCTTGCCGGCCGTCAGCCAGGGAGCTGAACTCTCGTTGCGCGTAGCCGATGGTACTTGCGTCCGTGATTATCTATCTGTGACCACGCTAGGCGATGGACACGTGCTTGCATTGGCAGCATTGGACAAGGAGGAAACGTTTGCGAAGAAAGCAGGCGCATCCGGCTTTGGCGGCTCAGGAGGAAAGTACAAAGCCTACAACCTCGGCGGCGGCAAAGGCTCAAGGTGCGCTCAAAGTTTCCGATGCTCCACATCGAGCTGAAGTGATGTACGATTGACATAGCGTTCTTGAGATCGTCGAAGCGATGCGAAAGGCTTCGGGCTTCGATTTCAAGACGACTGTTGAGGGTCGCCGGTGCGTTCTGTCACATGCTTGACCCAGACTAGACTGACATCGAGAGCCAGTCTCGGAGATGTACCTGATCTCACAGCTGACCCTACCCTGGCTGAAAAGGAACTTGGCTTCAAGGCCAACATCCCACTTGACGAATGCTGCAGAAACCTCTGGAATTGGAGCTCAAAGAACCCCAATGGCTACCGTGCCGCAGCTTGATCATATCATCACTCAATGTGACAGAAATACATAGACACACTTTTTCGGGGGAAATCTCCGTACAGCCTCGTGCAGAATTAATCGTTACAACGCCTTACATCCTTCTAATGACCGTTCGTCTCTTCTGCGCTCGACTTGTCGGTGCTTGTCGTGAGTAGCCCGATTGCTGGGCGTACTTGGCTTGCTTTGCCGCCTCACGAGCGAGCGCATGCTTTTCACAGAACGGCAGACCGTCCAGCGTATAGTGCCATTCTGTGAGCTGGACGCGGCAACTCGGCTGACTGCAGCAAAAGTGATCCGGATGATATCGTCCGCCTCTGCTGTTTTCGCCTTCACCGAGACTGACGCATGCACCCTCGATTCCTTCGCCGCATGTCACGCAAAGCGAATCTGAAAGACTGTGATAGTGAAGCTTGCAGACTGGCTTCTCATCGTACACATCTACACAGCTCATTAGCACATGTTAGCGTAGATCCACGCAAGACGCACAAAAGTCGCGGTCTGGGAATGGCTCATTGCAGACCGAGCAGCCGAAGCAATGCTTGTGATATTTGCCCTTGATCTTTCCATCGACACTGCCGACCGCTTGCCCGTTGATCGGCAGATCACAGTGTCGGCAACGAGGCAAGTACCGGTCCGCATAGCAGTCGCTGCAGAATGACGCGCCAGATCTGTGTATCGCGACATTGCGGCCCGAGGGATTCGCTCGCGACGGCTCGACGAGATCGCAGTCGCAAGCTGCGCAGAAAAGAGGGAGTGATGACTTGACGGGCGATAACCTCGTGAATTCGACTGGTGAAGGAGCAAGTGAGGTATTGCTTCGTGGAATGCTCAGCGGCGGCAAGGGCGAGACGGACCGAGCCATGGTCGGCATAGGCGATCTCGAGCGTGAAGAAGACTTGATCGACATCTCTCTGGTCGGCACGGCCTCCATGCGTTCGCGCTGTCTGTTCTCAGTGGCACGCGAGCCAGTGAAAACATCGAACTCCTCTTCGTCAGGCGAGTTGGCATTGAATTGCTCGAGAAGGTCATCGAGACCTTTTGAGGTAGCCGGCGAGCGTCTCATCCTACCGTCGCGAGAAATGGCGCTGTACGGCTCAGAACCGTATGCCGACTCTGTAGGACTGTAGACAGGTTGCCTTTGCTGTCGCGCAGGCTGACGCGTCTCCTGCTGGCGCGACTCTGCTGGGCGATTTGGCTGTAATCTCGCTGCAGTTCCGGCAGCGCGATCTAGACCGGTCGGCGCTGATCGCCAGCTCGGCAATGGCGGTAGCTTCTGACTAAGCGCTGCGGACGAAGTATTGACGACCATGTTCATGCGATCGAAGGCCTTGTTCAGGCCGCTCCAATCGCCACGAGCAGAAGGGTTGCGAGAGTCCTCTTCCACCACAGGCGACATGGGTGCATCATTGCGCTTCGCATATCCATCATAGATTGACGACTGGCTTGGACTGTCCTGCAAAGCCGTCGGCGACAAGTAGTTGAGGATGGCCGAATCGGTCGAGTCTTTTCGAGCGCGCTGCTGAGGTTTAGGCAGCGAAGGCTGGAAGCGCTTTTGCCCTTCGTAGTCCTGCGGACTGGTCTCAACACTTGTAGGGGCTGTAGATCGACTGGACTGCGAATATGAGCGCGACAGGTTCGAGTCGATTGACCCATTTGAGGGCAAGGAAGGGAAAGCACGCTCGTTGTGGCGAGATCTGGCTGGCCTATCGGCTAGCTGACGCTGATTGCTATCGGTCCGCGCACGGTAGACTGGCTCGTCGGGTTGTCTGTAAATCGGACGTGCCGGCGATAACGATCCGCCTGAAACGGGCGTTCTTGCCGAAGGACTGATCATCGAGCCTGTCACCGCGTCAGCAATGTGCGCGGGCCCAAGGTATGACATGCCCACCGTTGCGAGGACGCGAGTGGGTATCTATAGTGAGCTGTGTGGGCGGAGCTCGGAGGCCTCGCAAGCTCATCTGCTTCTCGAGCCCATTGACCCGTTCGACCGCATCGGAAGGCATAGGCGGCGCCCTGTCGCGCATGTTGCGCCCAAAATTGAATGCAGCCACTGACTCTCGTACTCCTCTGCCCCTTGCGCCTGAAGAGCAGAAATGGTCCACCATCTCTGAGAGCGGTACAGATCGCGAGCAATCCGAGCATTTGATTGTGGGCTCCTCATCATCTTGCGGCCGGCTCGACGTGCGAGACAACGTTGGACTGATGGGCGATCTCTCGCCGGTGAAAGTCTGGGGCATGTAAGAGCCGAGGAATGCCATGGCTCTGCTCATCTTTGTCAGCTACCGTCCTGACGCGTTCTGGGACCAGATCAAAGACAGAGATGGAGATGCGTGATGGCGACTCGGTGGGAAAGCACGGTCGTCTTATCGACGCGCGAGCAGACTAAACTGGTGATAGTGCGCTCACGGTCGCCTGACGACTCGTTGCGAGGTCTGAGCGTAGCGTGCAAGCGACGTGTAGGCAATGTCGATCGTGATGGTTGCGACGGCGGACGGGGTTTATCCTGGTCGAGCAAGCATTACTCACATATATTAACGAGTGTTTGAGTATGCAGGCAAGTAGATGGAGCTCGCGTGAGGCCGAGCGAGAAGCGCTGAAGCCGCTGACGTGTGGATAAGCGCCCGGGAAGTCCTCGAATGAATGTGGCGAAGAATATGCCTGGCCGAACGCGGCTGCTGGGCTATGCGTGGATGTTGGCTTCGAGCGAGCTGCGGATATGACCACAAGAAACGTCCAGAACAAGGCTGGCGTAGGCTGATGACCGGAGACTGGCCGTGCAGCGCTGATCAGGAGCCACTGCGTCGTCTGCGATCGGATACAGACTTGCCAAAGCAAACCTCTGCTGGTGATGAACGCGACACGCGCGCGTGCCGTGTCCCGTAGCTGATCGCGGAGACACGGCGGGGCCCATCAATTTGTCATAGCCGTGACACGGTCGGCACAAATAGCGAGATCGTATTATGACGACGCTGTCTTACGCCCGCAAACATCGAAGCCTGTAAGTTGCGAAGGATCACTTTTCGCGCCTAGCCTCTACCTCGTACAGCATGCCAGGCGAGCCGATCTCAGTCTATGTGCGAGATACGTTCTTTGGCTTGACTGTGCGCTTGCTGTCAAAGCAACGTTTCTTCAAGTACGACGAGGAAGAGCCAGGCTACCAACTGCCGGAATGTTATGCACAACATTGCCAAGGATCGGATCCATCTAGACAAAATCAGAGAAGCGAGAGCGAACTTACACGGTCCTCGACGCAGACTGCCGTCGGCGATACGCCACAGCGGTCACAGACTGGGGACAAGATCGACGACAAGTCTGGAGACAATGAGAAGCAAGCAAGTGAGCAGAAGCCAGCGAAAAAGGCAGGCGATATCATCAAGGATGAGAACGGCGAACATATCCTCGTCGATTGGCACGACGACGATCCGCATAACCCGATGAATTGGCCTACGTCGCGCAAAGTCTTTGTTACTGCGCTCATCTGCTTCCTCACCTTTGGCATCTATGTTGGCGCCTCGATCTATACGCCAGGGATACAGTCCTTCATCATGTACTTCAATTGCTCAAAGATCGATGGCTCGCTCGGCCTCACCGTGCGTCCCATTCGGACATGTCGATCATTGTTTGGCTAACATTGACCTACAGATGTTCGTGCTAGGATATGGCGTCGGACCTCTCTTCTTGTCTGCGCCATCGGAGATTCCTCAGATCGGCCGAACGATCCCTTACATCATCTCGATGGCCATTTTTGTCATCTTGCAGATACCTACCGCACTCGCGCCCAACGTGCGCAGCTTTCTCGTCCTTCGCTTTCTCGCTGGATTCGTGGGCTCACCGCCTCTCGCAACGGGCGGCGCAACTATGCAAGATCTCTATTCGCCGAAATATGTCGCGTTTGCGATTGCGACTTGGGGTAAGTTGCTTTATCTCTACTTCATTGCGCGACTGATGCGATATTTTGCTAGGTATATCCGCTGTCTGCGGTCCAACATTAGGTCCAGTGATGTCCGCTTTCGTCATCTCTGCAGACGAGCCCGCGCCTCATGCATGGCAATGGGCATTCTGGCTTCTCCTCGCCATCTCAGGCGCTGTGTGGCTCTTGCTCTTTTTCACTTTGCCAGAGACGAGCGGAAACAACATCCTCACCAGACGAGCACAACGCCTGCGCCAGCTTACCGGAAACCCCAACTTCAAATCTCAGGGCGAGATCGATGGCGCGTTCATGACCGGCGGCGAGATTGCGAAGATGACGCTCGTGCGACCCATTCTCATGATGTTCACTGAGCCCATCGTGTTCTTCCTCAATCTCTAGTGCGTTTCATGATTTCTGCATGTCACAAGCTTGACCCAAAGCTGACTCTTCTTCTTCGTCTGTCTTTAGCATTGCGTTCCTCTACGCCATATTATACCTATTCTTTGAGTTGTTCGACATCGTCTTCGAAATGACTTACGGCTTTACACTTGGCGAATTCGGCCTCAGCTTCTTAGGCACTTTCGTCGGCAGCGTAGTCGTCCTGGCGTGTTTCTACCTCTACTTGGCGTATATCTTCATCCCAATGTACGATCGAAACGATGGCAACCTTGCACCAGAGAGTCGCTTGGTCATCGCCATGGTTGGCGCACCGTAAGTCACTCGACACCTTACTCCTCGGTGGTATTCCGAGCTTACGGTCTTCTGATACAGTTTCATCCCAATTTCTCTGTTCTGGTTTGGATGGACAGCCGGTATCACACATTGGATGTCACCGATAGTGGCGTCCAGCTTCTTCAGCATCGGCACTTTCCTGATGTTCCAAGCCGCTCTCACTTATCTCGGCGACAGCTACAAAACGTACGCCGCCTCGGTCTACGCTGGTAACGATTTCTTCCGCAGTATGATGGGCGGCGTGTTTCCTGTAAGCAAATCTGCTGCCTTGGATATCTCAATATGCTGATGCCTGCACGATAGATCTTCGGCCGACAATTCTACAATAATCTCGGAGGACCGTCGCCAAAATTGCCTGTCGCTTGGGGGTCCACATTACTGTCAGTCATCTTGTCATTGATCTCATGCTATGCTGACATACTTACAGCGGATGTATCGGCGTTCTGCTTATACCGATCCCGTTTGTCCTGCACGCATACGGAGCGAGAATTCGAAAATGGTCAAAGATGGCCGACTAGAGCATGCTTATTTACGCAAACCCGCACTTGTAACTCTACTATCAAGACATTCGCAATGCATCACGATACTGTAGAAGAGGATGCGACCTGCCCCTGCAATGACAGTCCTCGCTTTCGTTGTGGACCGACTGCTTAGCGTGATGGGATCGATCGCATTCGCACCTTTCTCTGACGTGCTGCTTTATCGTGATGAATGTGGTTCCAAGGCAAGCTTGTCATTGTCTCTGGCGCGGAGTCGCGAGCAGTCACGTATCGTCATGTCAGGAAAGGATGAGGGTGGAAGCGAGCGTGAAGTCACATGCGTGGAAAAGACCGCTGCTGGCATGATGCGGAGCTACAAGCCGAAGAAGGACGAAGCTTGCTTGTAGGGAGGCCGTCCGGCAGACAATGCGGACGTCGCCAAACTGTCGCGTACAAAATTTTGTCGAAGTGCTACTGAAGCGCTGAGATCTGACATCAACGCCCAGCATGGTCAAGCGCAAAGTAGACGGCCTCGATGGCAGCACGCTACCACCTGCGAGGCTTATGGCAGCTAACGGTCCGCACAAGGCTTTCACTGCGGCTCGAGCTAACGGTCGGCATGAGCACAGAGAAAAGCGTTAGATCAAAAGCGCTCGAAGCCATGGCCATCTATCTCGCGAATGGAGCTCAGGACGAGCGGGAGGATCTGTCATCATCCGAGGGATCTGAATGGGAGCAGCCGTACAAGCCAGACTCGCGCTTGAAGGACGCGGCATTGACAACACTCTGGAAAGGAGTCTTTTACAGTCCGTCGTCGAGGCTTCAGCTCAGCATTCATGGCATGCTAACGGATCGAGAATGGATCAGGCTTCTGGATGTCCGACAAGCCAATTGCTCAGCAGGCAGATGCAGCAGCTATTGCGAATCTCGTGCTGGCAATACGTCCCAAAAGAGTCACGGGCAGGGCTGCACGGACGAGGTGTGCCCTGAGGTTACTGCAAGGCTTCTGGACGACTGTTCGCGAAGAGTGGCGTGGTATTGATAGACTGAGGTCAATCTGCCCCAGAGCCTTCCGTTAACGAGAGGCTGACGGCAGACGCGCGCAGAACGGACAAGTACTACATGCTGATACGAAATGTCCTGCGCGCTTCCTTCCTTCTGCTTGCAAGGGAGCAGTGGGACCTTCACGCCATTCGAGAGCACAACGAGCTCCTTCGATCAGAGTCATGTGGGCCGCTGAGGTATGCCACCTGCCTGCCTTCTACAATGCCCTATGACGCTGATGCACCAAACTGTACAGAGTGGACAGCAACAAGACACCATTGGGAGTCAGCTATCACGTAGCAAGCATCTATTTGGAAGAGCTGGACACCGCCTTGCGCTTGTCTTCCTCTGAAGAAGACGAGACAAAGCCAGCGCTTGACCTTCTGGAGCTCCTCGAGCCATTACTACAAGCAATGGACGAAGCGCCTACAAAGGCTGTCTTTGTCAAATTGCGAGAATTCGTCGTTGACCCTCTGATCCACGTTCGATCTGTCGACAAAGTCGACGAAGTGCCATCGTCAAACCGAGCTCGGACATCTGAAGACGCCGATCCGCAGTCTCTGTCTGCATATCCAATACTTTTCGCCGCGCTGCAGCATACGCCATCTGTCCAGGAAGTCCGTCTGACGATCTTGAGAGCCCTGTTCGCTCGAGGAGCAAGGGACAGTACTTCTGCAGTTGCCCGACATCGGTACTATGCAATCTGTGCAGAGTCCGAAGTTGCAGAAGATGAGCTTGCGATCGCCTAGATAATGCATCTGACAATCTGATAGAGAGATCTGCAGACTTCAGCCGCGTCCGGGGAAAATTGAAGGGGCGATCATGAAATCCTAAAAGCTTCGATTTGCAATATGAAATCGTTCGTCGACGACCGGCTCACGAGGACTTAATTCTACTGCGCTACACGGTGCAACGGGAACTTTTCAGATACGCAGCAGGCTGCATCGATGATGTCAACATGTGAAGCTACAGATCACAATTTAATCCGTCGTCTCTCCTCTCGAACACCATCGAGCAATGTCGATCGCGTCTTTGCGTGAGAATGGCCAAGGCGCCGGTCAGGATGCAACATACGGTCGTCTTGTTCTCGTTCACGCTATCTTCGCCGTGATCGCGTACGTCTTCTTGATTCCTGCCGGCGTCGCGGTCAGCCGATTTGGTCGACGAACGCTTGGCACGTCTTGGATCAAGGTGCGTCCGATCGTGCACGCGCACACGATCACAGGAGCTCACGCAGACGTTATAGGGTCATGTAGCATTTAATGGTACAGCTGCACTTGTCTTTGCTGTCATCAGCTTCGCGCTCGGCGTCAAGGCAGTAGGAAAGATCGGCGAGGTCAAGGATGTGCATCACAAGATAGGTGTAACGATCTTTGTGTAAGCACACTCGTGTCATCTAGTCGCCCGCCGCTTACGAGTCAACAGATGGCTATGGGTCCAAGTCATCCTGGGTATCGTCTTTGCAGTCATGCATCGAACTGGCCAGCGACCATCGACGCGACCGTGGTACGACTACATCCACATGGTCTCTGGCTACCTTCTCATTGGCCTCGCATGGGCTCAGCTCTGGCAAGCACTGACATATTATGGTAGGCTTGCTGCTACTCGTCTTCGAGTGAGCTCATGCAAAGGTCTGCAGGGTCGCCCGTGGTTGACTACGTGTTGCTCGCGATTGCGCAAGGCCTGATCGTGATTGCTTGGATCGCGGCAGAGATCAGCGTGAAGGGCAAATCAGAGTTCATCTCGCTTGCTGGCGATAACGGCATCGATTCCAAAATGGAGAAGAACAACAACATGGAGCAAGTCGCGCCCTCTACGGGGAATTACTCCACCATCTCGAGCGATACACCGCCCAAGAACCATCTGACGAGTCAGTAGTGGCATAACTATAATTGTACGGCGCAGTCAGCCATTGTTTCTTCTCGTTCAATCGCTCAGCTCGCCCATCATACGAGTTGTTGCGCCCATTCTAGAGGTTTCTCACATCAGTCAGGCTTTGTAACACATCACTGCTGTCTATGCACACTTGTACAAAATCATGAACCAGTTGAGAGGAAGATGCAATGGCGTGTACTAGGCTCTTTCTGCGAAGCCGATCTGGTGATGCTCTTCGTCAAAGATCACAGAGAACTTTTCGATGAGATGCAAGCCTAGTACCGAAACCGTACTCCCTTTGGTGATCCACGAATAGTGCTTGGTCGTGTCGAGACCGAGCAGTCCATACATCTCTGACCCGACGAGTCTGTCTCATTCGTAAGCGGGCGCGCAACCGTACCCTAGATCTGGAAAACGGACTGCTGTTGGCCTGTCAAGACAAAAGTGCGACCAGAGAGAACGAAGGGCAGCGTATCTGGTACGACACCCTTTGGCATTTGGACGACACCCAGTGTGTCATCGTATGTTGCGCCTGCTCCTGTCAGGAAGATGAGTGCAAGCAGTCGCGTAGCCTTACCACGAGGTTTCAACGCGGCAAAGTATCTGTCGAAAGCTGCCTCTTCTAGGGCTACCATCGTTGTGCCCGAGTCGCTGCGATACCGCTGAGACAGGCATATGACCGCATATCATTGACCAGACGTACATAAGTGAAACCGCGTTTCTCACGCCGAGCGTAGGAAAGCCAACTTTGATGGCCCAGAAGGCTTGGCCGTCAACATTCTGTCGATTTGACCAAGTGATAGCTCCTTTGATTTTGCTGGTATCGATTGCCCCAATGGTGACCGAACCGGCAAGAGCGTCGACTGATTTGATCGAAGGCGGCGAAGCGAAATTAAGAGATACGATAGCATGCTGGATGACGCCGGCGTCTCGCATACTCTGCAAAAAGGTAGGAACATAATGGGTCGGTGCTTGAAGGGTCTGATTCTGCATCAGCTGAACGCCAAGCGCGGTGATGCCTGCCATTTGAATTCGAGCTTTTTGTCCGTCATTTAGCACAAGGGTGACTCACCATAGACATCTCGATCTCTGCCCGACGATCAGCTTTGCTAATCCGCTTTGGAAACGAGAGCTTACAGCTCGACAAATTTTGGTTCCAGTTCACTGATGCCAAAGCAGCCTTTGAAAGTCTTGCCAGCGAGTGTGACCTGGTCATACACCATTGTGCCGTGCACGTCACCATCCTGATTGATGTCAGCACGATCCAGCATGATCGGTGATATCGCACGCTTGCAAAGGTCTCTGAAGCCAGTGATTAAGCCACAATCTTGAGGAACATGCTCGAAGCTCACCGCTAAACAGCACTGGCGTGGGTTGAGTAGTACGAGTACGGATGAAGGGTTGCTTAGTGTTTGGACCGAAGAAAGTCAAGGATGAGCCTGACGACGCATGTCAGCAGGCGGTCGAATCGACATCAATGGCACAAGCCTGTGTCGAGGACAGTATGGTATATCTTTGCAGGAGAGCCAACAGCAAAAGAAAGACCGTAACTGATGTAATTGTGCGAGTACACAGGCTGTTGAAGGCCGAGAGCTGAAGCGAGGCGCAGATAAGGGCGAGGTCTTGCGTGAACGTTGCGCTGAACCTCGAACGTCAAGCCTGCGGGAGATGGCTTCGCGATAGTAAGGGCAATGAGAGCAAAGCTACTGAGAAGACACAGCATATTGGTGAGTGAGGAAAGGATGAGATGAGGAGGGCAGCACATGCTGATGTGCGCCGCCACACAGTTTGGGGAGTGGCACAAGCGGTGATGTCGCAGCCGATGTGACGTCAACGTTTCGACGCGTCAGTTGCTTTGCGCCTTGTTGCCGTGCTACGCGTAGCAAGCCTGTCGTATCACCTATGTCTTCGTCTCGACGACTTCACAGCGTTGCCCGTTCACCTTTCTCAGTGACCGCTCCGCCAACTCATCAGCTTTCTCATCAAGCAAGATGGCTTTTTTTGCGCTGTTCGCAAGCATCGGTATGGCTCAGGCAGCCACGATCTACCTCGCTGGCGATTCCCTCATGGCATACAATCCACACAACCTCCCCATCGTTGGCTGGGGTCACCCTCTGGAGAACATGGTCAACTATAAGATCGTGAACTATGCTATCGGCGGTGCAAGCGCACGATCATTCACCGAAAACGGTTACTTTACCCAAATCGCGAACCACATACAAGAAGGGTATGCTTGCCAACGGATCCGTAGCTGTACTGATGATGCTCACTGGCAGCGACATCATGATCGCTGCGTTCGGGATCAACGACGAGTACGTCACCGACCCGCAAAAGGGCGGCTCATGTCCTCCCGAGCTTGTTGGCAAGTCGGCCTGTGTCGATAGCCAAGGAAACAAGATCAAGACGTACCAAGAATACATGGGTATGTCTGTATCACCAATGACATGCTGTGAAAGATGATCATTGACAATGAACGCTCAGCTGATGCAACGCGCACAATGATTGGCAAAAAGGCGCTTGTCATTCTGAGCTCCGCCGACCCTCACAATGACATTTTCAAGACGCCCGACACGTTTCATTTTGTGCCTTCGCCATTCGATGTACAAGGCAAAGCCGCAGCAGAAGAAACAGGCGCCTACTGGGTCGATCACGGTCTTGCATTTGCCGCCTATTTCAAGAGCATTGGGCCCGAGGCGACGTCTGATCTTTTCACGCCACCCAAGATCAACCTCACGTAGGTCGTGGATTGCTCCTATGACAGCGCTGACATAAGGAAGGTAGACATACGAATGCACAGGGCGCATACCAGGCCGCTCTTGCCTTCCTTCGCGCGATGGTCTGTGCAAAGAACCCGCTTGCTTCTGCCATGATCAAGATCTCGGAGGAGGAAATGACAAAGTACTGCACGCCAGATGATGTCAAGGAGATTGGTCAAGACTGCCCGGCCGGTCCAACGACAGCTCAATCCAAGCCCCGAGCTCGCCAGATCAGATAATGCCACATGTAATGGACGCCCGCACAGAGTACATGCAGGCACGTAGTGTTGCTCTCCCGCGCGCAGAGTGACCCTTCGTACGCGTCAGCTGTCAGCGCTTTTCTGACTCCCGCGACGGTTGCGGTCGTCAGAGAAACAGCCCTTCTACCCTCTCGGCAACTTCGTCGCCTTCACTCACTCCCTTCCAGAAGTTATTGGCTGCTGCTCGAACATGAAGATACTCTTTACGCTGCTTGCGTGCACTTTCGTAATCTGCAATGTGGTTCAGGCAACCACTATCTTTCTCGCTGGCGATTCCCTCATGGCTTTCAACAGAACAGATATCTCCAATGCCATCATCGGCTGGGGACATCCTTTCGCAGAGCTCGTCAACTACAAAGTCGAGAATTGGGCTATCCATGGTGCAAGCGTACGATCATTCACCGGAGCCGGCTTCTTCGAGCAGATCGCGGATCGTATCACAGAAGGGTATGTCAAGGGCTTGCTCCGAAAAAAGCTGACCATCATCCCAAGCGTAGAGATATTATGATCGCTGCATTCGGTATCAATGACGAGCACGCTACGGATCCTCAAAAGGGCGCATCCTGTCCTCCCGAACTTGTTGGCAAGCCCGCCTGCATTGACGCTCGCGGCAATGCCATCAAGTCATATCAAGGCTACATGGGTATGTCGAAGTGCTGCAGTAAGCTGTCCTATGCTCACTTGGCACGTCCGAGCAACAGCCGATGCGGCCAACATGATGATAGGAAAAGGCGCCCATGTCATTTTGAGCTCTGCCGATCCACGGAACGATGTCTTCCCAACGCCCACATCGTTCAATTTTGTTCCTTCACCTTACGACGCCCAAGGTAAAGCGGCAGCAGAACAGACGGGAGCATACTGGGTCGAGCACGGCCTCGCAACTGCGGCTTACTACAAGAGCATTGGCCCGGTCGCCACGACTGCCTTCTTCCCGGCGTACGATCACAACATCACGTATGTCTTTTTTTGTCCCTGGACGAAGTTACTGATACGCAGAAGCAAGTCACACGAATGCCAAGGGTGCGCTCGAAGCTGCTCTTGCATTTCTGCGCGCTATGATCTGTGCAAACAATCCACTTATCGCGGCAATGATGTCAGTGAAAGTGGACGCTTTGCCAAAATATTGCACTCCAGACGATGTCAAAGAGATCGGTCAAGACTCTCCTGCTGTCTTTCCACCTCAAAACGAGATAAAGTCCAAAGCCGGAATGACCAACGATCGCGACCGTATGTAGTGCTTGTATGCATTACGAGCGAGTACATTGCATGTACTTCTAGCAAAGAGGCGCAACCGGTGCGCAGTTTGGCGGCATAATGTGTGACAAGCCGGCTTTGAGCACCGTTTTGAGGGTGCTGTCGCTGCATGTGATTGCTTTTGCCACAGCAAAGGCGATACGCGCAGAACCCGTCGAGGTGGTGTGCCTGTCGAGCCAAGATCAGTATCACTTGAAAGCTGAGGACGAGTGAATGACTGGCGTATGGTCAGGCTTGAAGTTCCTGATCGTGCCAGAGTATTCTGCAAGGCGCCAATCGATGTTCAGCGCGATCAGTGGGTTAGTGAAAGTATCTTACCGGCATGCTGCCACATTGCAGCGCTGGCAGCTTCAATGTCAATGAATTGTGCACTGTCAGGGATGTTCGAAGCCTGAGCACAGGTCGCTCAGAGGCCTTACACAACTGACCCAGTAGCAGCAGCAACAGCTTGAGCCTGTTTCGAGAAGCGAGACTGAACGTAGCAGAAGCCGTCATCGCCGTAAGGCATATCGACAGTAGGGCTTGCGAGGACAACGGTGAGACCGGCTTGCTGCAGCAGGGTCACAGCATCGGTGAGGTACTCTGCAAAAGTCTTGACACCAGCAGCATCACATGCCGCCTGAGTCTGCTTGTCCGCATCATCCGGGCAAGGTTCACGACCATCATTGAGGTTCCCTGCTCGATCCATTAGCTTGTGGGCGGGTTTGGCAGGGAAACGACGGCTGACCTGAGTTTCCTTCGTTGTGGCCCATCTCGATGATGGCATATTTGGTGTCGAGCGTCGATTTGGCAGCGGCAGTGGTGATGTTGGTGAACATGCCCTCGGCGAACGCCATTCTCATCGATCGACCAGCGCGAGCAAAGGAGAGGTAAGGCTCTGCAAAGATGAGGTCTGCGCTTTGTGTCCACCCATTGCTTGGCGTGGCGACCGTGCTGTCGCCTGCGATGAAAATGCCGGCTGATGGCGGCAAGCTTTGAGCACGAGCGACGGCAGAGAACGCGAGCAAGGTAGCAATGGTCAACATTGTATACTTGGGCAAGCTTGATGTTCACGAGCAGGGCGTAGACTTGACAGCTGTTGCTGTGCTTTTGATGGCTTGCGCGCTAGTCAACTCTAGTCCGACAGAAGAGCGGAAGACGAGGCGATGACAGGGCGATGGTCGTCATGTGCGACAAGAATGATCGATGTCGTGTCACAGCATGCCATCGCGATGGTTTAGTCAGTGTCAATTTGTACAGTCTGAAGCGATAGATCAAAGTATCTGTTCGGATGATCGACAATGGCTTCAGGTCCAGTCCATGACGAATTATGTTTTGCCTCGAAGGCGCGCGTGCAAGCAGCTTGATACTGTCTCGCCTCCTTGAGTCGCAGAATCTCAATAACTGATTCGCCCTTGACATCCATCTCTTTGCTGAGAAATCTTGACAGATCGTCCGACGAGAATGTAGCGAAGGGACACCCGTGATGCTCGTGCTGCGATGGCGAGTCGTCAATGCAGCTCTTGCAGCTCTTTGCTTCGAAACCATGTCCTGCGCCTTCCAAGCCCCAGATGTAGCGAAATTCGTACTTGTATCGCTTCTGTTCCCATTCGATCGCGCTGGTCTTTGAGAATGCCTTGCGGAAGAATGTCGTTGCTTCGTCTGCATCAAGGGTGGCACGTCGCAAGAACGTGCCGTACTGATGCCTGCCATAGTAGCGCAGAAGCTTGTTCCTTCTCATTGCGGTGTGCAAGTTGAGCATGCAGGGTGGGAAGTGCTTGGGAGCGACATCATCGATCGTCTTGGCAGTCAAAGTGACCGCTGTAGGCAGTCGAGAGATTTTGCTCATCTCTTGCGCCATGAGTCGCTGTATGACTCTGAACATATCAGTCAGTTCTGGTTTGTCCGCGAACGAGGAAATCTGTCGAGCCGTCGTATCGAGAGCTCGTTCCATTCTGCGCCGGAAAGCCAGCGCGACGAAATCTGGGATGTGTTTCGCTTCAACAAATGTGGTGCCTCGTGTGATCACAGCACGACGCTGCCCGACGAGCTGAGGCACATCCGTCCAATGCAGCTTGAGCAAGTCGAGCTTTCTTGCACCTTTGATCAGACGCGCATATTGTGTTTGTTCGAGCACTGCGACTTCTGCCTCTGTCCATCTCGTACTGAACGTACGCGTGATTGCGCTCGCATGCTCTCGCTTATCATCATCGGTTGCCGATGGCCAGCTGAGCTTGTACCGCGCGTGGAAGCGAGCCTGTTCCTCTGGATTGAGTGACGCGTAGCGTGTACGAAAGTAGGCTGTCTCTAGCCCAATGTATCGGTCTCTGAGTGGATCTCTGCACACTCTCGCTGATCGTGAGCTCCTTGTGCTCGAAGTCATCGGCAACGTACGAGCGACACAGCGCCAGACGGAGCACGAAATGACTGATCTCGTCCGATAAGTTCGCGATCCTGCTGTCATGCGAACCGAGATGGTCAGATTGGGCAAGCTTGTGTTGTACCCGTTGAGATGTTGCAAGCTCGTCCAGCCTGATAGCCTGACAACGCTCGAGCTCCCTGAGGACTACAATCGCCAGATGAGCCAGCTCTCGAACGCCTGTGAGCGTGCTTACGCACTATCCACACGCTCCTTGGCCCAAGTGAGCAGCTCCTCGACGTCGACGTCGCAGTCTGGCCAGTTCTCATACATCGACAGCTGAGCTAGCACTGGTTCGTCGAGTTGCATGGGCTCGTCATGTTCGATTTCGAGTGGATAGCGCAGAGGCGACAAGGAAGCAGGGCGCTTCATCATACGATGCCAGGACATGGACTGGCGTCTCTACATCTCTTCCAGTCTTGTTCTGTGACAGCCGAGAGCCGCAAAGCCGAAAGATCTCATGGGGCAACGCGCAACGACGCGATATCAAAGACGGCATGTGCACGGCCAACCGACAAGCCAAAAGATCGTGCAAAATGCACTCATACAACACTGGGAGACGTCCGAGTGCCGTCAAGGGGCACCTGCGGGAAACAGGACCCCATGTTAGCGATGCCGCACAAGCAAGACGACAAGCGGGCAAAGACTGACGAGATTCGCACTCATGGGGTCGAGCGCTCGCTATGCCCCCGCTAGCCACGGAGAGCGTTCATCGCAAAGATCGCTCTTCCCAGTTGTCGGTCTTGATCCTTGACAGGTCTGTCTGCTTCTGTGAGCCAGGCATGCCTTTTCCTTTTCTCTTCTACCCGTCTCCCTCTCTATGCAAGGTGCTAGGCCTACATTGGCAGCCGTCTTCGCGAGCCGAGCGCTATCGCCACAAACAGCCTGCAAGAGCAAGTAGCTTTTGGACTGGGTGCGGATTCCTGAGCGTGATGCTCGCGCACATTTGCAGGCGGGGTTTTATACTGTCAGAAATCACGTTTGTGCGGGAAAGCCAACCGGATTTCAAGTCACCGCGTCGCGCTATCGCGCGATATCAACGCCAGCTAAATTCGAGCGATATGTCTTCGCCCATCTTGTCAAAGCGAGCAGCACAGCGTCGCACGAATGCTTCTCCGCTCATGCAGATGCTCTGCAAGATCTTTGCCTGCCAGTACTCGCCCGAATGCCCTGAAAATGCAAGTCGCCTTGACGACGTCTGCTCGAGCATGCTGACCTTGTTCGACTCAGCCCGTCTCCCTCGGCGTTGCAGAGAACGTCAGTGCAGCTTCGGCAATGAGGTTTGTCATGTGACGAGCTAATGTTCTTCTGCTGGACAGTCACTCATGCACGAAGATCTGCTCGCTTGGTCGAGGAAGCGCTTCGAGCTCACCGCCAGCGTGCGCCGCCTCGATCCCATCGCACGCAAAGCTAATGCGATTACCTCATCACAGGATCTGACGTATGGCACAGCACTGAAGGGCTCCGCTCGCTTATTCTCCGCACTGATCCCTTTCTTCGAGCAACGCTTCAAGAACGTCAAGCCCATCTTGCCTCAACATATCGTCACAGGCGCAGGCGTATCTGCCGTGATTGATCAGCTCATGATCTTGCTCTGTGATCCTAGTGATGGCTGTTTGATCGCTGCGCCATTTTACGCCGGCTTCGATAGAGATCTACGTGTACGCAACGATGTCATCCCTATCGGTGTGCAGATACCCGGTCACATCGATCCTGCTTCACCGGACTCGCTTAATTATCTTCAAGCAAGATACGACGAGTCAAAGACCGGCAAAGGACCCAAGATCAAAGCGGTCATCCTTTGCAATCCTCATAACCCTCTCGGCTTCTGTTATCCTCGAGAGACAATCGTAGAATACGCTCGTTTTGCTGAGCGCAACAATCTGCATCTGTGAGCTGGCTGCATTAAATCCGCGCCTCAGGGCACATCTGAAGTTAACAACATCACAGTATCGTGGACGAGATCTATGCACTTTCGACGTTCAAGACGACAAACGCTACAGCGACGCCCTTTTGTTCAATCCTGTCCATCGATGTCGAGCACGAAGCAGGCTGTGATCCTTCTCGCGTGCATATGTATGCCCTGTTTGTTGTCTGTCATACAGAGCTGATCAAGTCGATCAGGCTGTACGGCTCGAGCAAAGACTTCTGCAGCAACGGTCTACGCATCGGCGTCATGATCTCCCAATCTAACCCAGCGCTCTGCGAAGCCTTTACATCCTCAGCCATGTTCATGAAGATCAGTTCGCCTGCCGATGCGCTCTTCTCCAAGCTCATCTCCACTCCTGCCGATCTCGATTGGTTCATCTCTACCAATCAGCTCCGACTAGCCCAAGCATACGAATTCTCTACCAAATGGCTCAAGAAACACGGCGTACCGTACAGACAGGCCAATGCGGGACACTTTCTGTGGATCGACTTGCGCAAGTTCATGCCCACGTGCGATAATGAAGGCAAAGACCTTTCGTGCGAAGCAGATAGAGAATCGCAGCTCTTCATCAATCTGCTCGAGCACGGAGTCTATATCGCTCCCGGAAGCTTCTACCATGCTTCTCAGCCTGGTTTCTTCCGAATCACATTCTCAGTCGTGCAGGAAGTGATGCAAGTCGGTCTCGATCGTCTTGCTGCGGTTATCGAGCCGGATATGACTTCGTCTGTCGATACCATCGCTTCGGCCAAGGGCAACAAACGACTGAGTGCTCTCGAGTTGACGCGAGTGGACATGGAAGCACTCGCTCTCGAGTGCGGAGGCATGTGCTAGAATGTCACAGTACAATCAGTAGACAGGCTGTGGATTTTTTGCGATGTTGTTGCGAGCATATTGCAGTAGAACTACACAACATCAAGAATCTGCAGGAGCGAGTGTACAAATCAAGGCCAAACGATCAAGCCAGACGATCTTCCACCTCTTGCACCTCCGTCTAATTTGTAAGAGTATCCTTCCTTCTTGAGCAGCTTCGAAATAGAAGGCAAGAGCACAGCATGTTGACCAGTCGAGTGCAGACCGGCACCGGTGATGATATGCATCGGCTGAGATCTCGTCACCGAAGCTTGCCAAGTATTGAGACTCTCCATGACGAGTACGTTCGCTTGAGCAACAGTCAGATGATGCAGGTCGATCGTGTTCTCCTTGCTGTACTTTCTCGTACGAGTATCCACAAGCGCACGAGCAGCTCTCAGGTCCCATTCTTTCGCCATTGCTTCAAACTCTCGTCCTCTCTCGCTGTACGTTCCTGCTGCAGTTCGCTCTTTGCCGCCCGACTGCCATAATCTAGTCGCAGAACGATAAGCGTCGTTTCGCTTGTCTCTGTATCTATCTGCCATAGCAGTACACTGGGCTGCATCCGGCTCTCTCGACACGGCCGGTCTGACTCGTTGAGGCAAGCTGGCCAGTGTGGGCACAGGTGTAGGTGTGGGTTCTTTGGGTATAGACGCCGAATTGCTATGCACAATCGAAGCTCTGTAATTCGTTGGCGTATGAGCAGAAGAGCTGACAAGTGCACTGAAGAGAGGCGTTCCATCTCTCCGAGTGATCTCGTCTAATTGCCACATGAGGTCGATAGCATCGCTTGCCACTCCGTCCGTTGCGCTCAAGAGACGTTGTAGCGCACCGAAGGATCGATCCGGGAACATAATCTTCAGATGAGCAAGCGTTTCGACAGAATCGGGCAAGTCGGCACAAGGTCTTTTCGCTTCCAACTCGTCCATGATCTTGTCGAGTGCAAGCGGCAGGGACGAGTCTGCTTTGTGGTAAGCAGAAGTGATCTGCTGTGGCTCGATATGAAGCAACATAGCCAGAGATTTCGCTTGCGATTCTAGCAGTATCCACCTGCTCACGCCTCCTACGCCGTTCTTCCGCGTACTACGCGGATGAGTGGAAGAGTCGTCATCCGATAGATCTGAGCCTGCTCCGCGTCGCGCTTGCGTCTTTCTCACATCTGTCAATGAGATAGTCTGAGTCTGCGCTGGTTTGTGTTTCTTCTTCCTGCCGTTTGACCTGTGTGATAGACCAGTAGCAAGCGCCTCGTCGGCGGAGGTAGATGCCGAAGCGGCATCGTCCTGTAGGCCAGTCTCTATCAACTGTTCACTCAAGAGTATCTCTACTGCTCTCTGCTCTCTCGCTACATGAGCAGTCCCCATCTCAGCAAAGTCTGACGAACATCTGCATCGTTCTGCGCCGATTCGAGAGCGACTGATAGCTGGGAAAGCGGTATATCGGGGAAACAAGTCTCCAAAAAGGCAAAAGCTTCATCGTTGGATGAGAGCGACAAGGGCTCTGAAGCGTTGGATGCCGAGTCGTCTGTAGACAGAGGGGGAGATGGAGATGGAGCAGGCTCTACGCTCGTGTTGAGCTGCGCGTGATGGAGGAGCATGTTGAGTTGGTCTCGAGCAACGGTCTCATCTTGAGGTTCTAGCTCGTTCAGGATGGCTAGAACGATGACGGGACTGAGATCGGGACAGTAGTCCTGCTGGAGCTTGTCAAACAGCGTGCTCATCTCACCCGTCACTATGGCTCTAGCTCGAGCACCTCAGGACCCTGCCTGGCCATCGATAGAGCCAGTCGCGATCACAGAAAATCCAATCGCGTCTGGCGAACGATGACGCACTGACGAGATCGTTCAGATGACAACAGTCTGGCTCGTCGTCTGCTGCGCGGGAGCACTGTTTGTAGGTGCGGTACGTACTTCGTAGCCATACGCTCGATCCTGCGCAGACTCTATGTCAGCTCGAAGCAGAACAAACGAGAACGGGTCTCTCACGTAGTGAAGCTTGTTGAAGTCGACGTTGGGGAACCTGAGCCAGCCGTCCTCCTTGACGTGATACATATTGAGTGAGTTGCCCGAAAAGGCATCACGGTGCATGGCAGCATAGATCGATCTCGCGCCCAGGTCGTATGCCTCTTCATCTGTCAGATCCCACTTGTATCCCTGATCGAGCACACCGTACGCAAAGGTGGAGCCCGAACCGACAGAGAACACATCGCCCTTCATCCTTGATCCGTCCGAATCGACGTAGAAGAGTGCAGGGCCGGTCTTATCCCATCCGCAGATCATTGTGCCCATCGAGAGTCCTTGACCTTTGTAGCCATACACGAGATTACTGAGGTACTTTGAAGCCGCTGCCACGGAGATCCTCTGCTTGTTGGCTAGTTCGTACAGTCGACATTGGATACCGAGGTAGGTTTCCCAGTATTGGCAATCTGCTGCACCTCCTGCCATCGTACCGAGCAAGAACGGATTGATCTCGATGACTTTGCGCACCGTACCAGAGGCAATGTAGCTTCCTGCTGTTGCTCTCGAGTCGACTGCAACGAGCACACCGCCCTTGTAGCGGAAAGCGAGCGTCGTCGTGCCGTGAGCGAGCTTGATCTGAGCTTGTGGATTGTCCACCGTGTTGTTCGACGTCACACTCGCCAAGAAGGCAGCAGGCTATCGCGCTTGCATCAGCCTAGGACGGAGCAAGACGAAGCAATGGACGTACGTGGTCAACTTGAGGCATGTCAAAGTGAGGTAATTGTACAGTGCCTTTGCCTTTCCAGAGCGACGCTACTTCCCGTTCCAGCTCGTCGTCTTGCGCGAATTGGGATGCCGAAGCCCTCGCATACCGCTGCACATACTTGTCCATTCTCAGCTCGTGACTGACAGCTGAAGATCGACCGCTTCAGCTCAAAGGTGACGCGTAATTTTGTCGCTATCGTGGCACGTCTGCCATGGAGCTTCCACGTCATCGGTCAGCACCTCCCTGATCTCTCGACAACGCTGCCCCCTCACAGAGTCCATCTGTCGCACACTGTCCTTCGATTCGATCAGCACGTGTATCACGTTGCCATGCAACACGAATCCTCTTCTTCATTCTCCTCGCTTCACGCCGGGCGCCAAAGCCAACGTCATTCATGCGGTCTGCTTCACTCGCCACGGCAAGTTGCACGCTGTGCAAGGCCCGCAACATCATCTGACACGATCACAGCTCGCCTTTGGCGTGCTTGCCAATTTCGCTGCAGCAGATGATCTCTGCGACAGTACGTGGTCATTGACCCTATCCGGCCACGTTCATTGCCTCGGCGGCTCGCTCGCTTACACCCTCGTACCGGGAAACAAGCTCTCGTTCACTCTTCCAACAACTTATGACGCCAATTTGCCCATTCCTCATCCAACAATGGTCAGCCCTCGCACCACCAGCGTTATCTTTCGAGCAAGCCTTAGCGGATCTTAGGTCGTCTCCGGCAAGAAAGATCTGCTCATCGTAGGCGAATGGTCACCTCTCGATCTTACTACAGCATGCGGTACCGGTCGCCGTGCTGGCTACAGAATGACCTTCTTCATTACTCTGCCTGAAGACTACGGTGGCGAGGGATTGTTCCCCGGTTCACACTTTGGCTGCTGTCTCGCCATTGCCTCCGGCGTACTCGAGATTTGTCAGTCTCCTCACGCGTATAGCCGGCGTAGCTCATCCATTTCGTTGCCCCAGACGACTCGGGAGGCAGATCTGACATGCGCCTCGTCGGACCTGTGTCAGTCTATCAGAGTATGTGTCGCAATCTGCTCAACAGCATATCTGACACTCGCTACATAGACTGTAACCTTGGCTTCAAAGGCTGCACCGATTACCCTGAAAGAAACGCCAAGTGTTCTAGCGGTCTTACAGCTACTACAAATCTCATCGAGGGAGGTACTTAGGACGGTTTCTTAGGACTGAGGACGTTGGATTGCATACGCGATTTCCGTCAGTCTACAGCCACTGTCAACATTGACGCGTGCAAAGTTCGACTTACGCTGCGCGCGATCCATCTCTCTGATCTTCTGGTGCACCTCTTGCTGTCCAAAAACATCATGCAGAGCCTGTGCGTGATGGCAGAGGATCATGAGCTTCAACCGCGGCGACTGCAGACAGATTCACAAGACAGCGCGCGTCCAGTCACTCGCGCATACGCGATTATGACAGCCACATCCTGAGCTTTTGCCTGTTTCTTTCGTCTGCACCCTGCCTCTCGGAAAGGCGCTTGTTGGCTTCCCTCACCCTAGCTGTAGCTAATACTCTAGGAGCGTCATTCCGCACAAGTGTCGCATCGCCATGACGAGAGAGTGTTTTTATCTAAATCCTTTTGCATTTCGCAGCAACGCAGACCCGGCAAGCAGCCTCGATCGTTGACCATGCGTTTCTCCACATCATTTGCGGCAAGTCGCTGCACGCTTTCACTTGAGAGTATAGCTGACATGGAATCAGCTCGCTTTCGGCATGCTTGCAAAGCACGCCGCAAGCCTCGACCATTGCGACAACGCATGGCTGTTGAACGTGTCCGGTGATGTCCGCTGTCCTGGCGGCCGCATGGCATCTACTTTTCCTCTGGGCAACACGATCTCGTTTGTTCTTCCTACGACGTTCGAAGACAAACAGCCGGTTCCTCGAGCCTACATGGTACGCAGCACTTCCCCGCAAGCTGGACCGTACAGTGACAGCATGACCAGAGAACCGAAGCTGAACAAGACCTGCTTGTCGTCAACGAATGGTTTCCGATCGATCTCGGTACAGCATGTGGCTCCGGTCGCCGCGCGGGCTATAAGATGGTCTTCTTCATTACCCTACCGGACGACGTCGGAGGCTCTTCTCCTGGATCTTATATAGGCTGTTGCGCTGCCATCGCATCCGGCATTCTCGAGATCTGTGAGGCTTCTCGAGACAGGTAGATACATTCTCATGACAATCCGCGCAGACAATGGAGGTGGCCGGCCTACCATGCGTGTCGTGGGCCCCATCACCGTTGATCAGAGTACGCATCACGTTCACTTGCTAACGTGCCTGACAATTAGATAAGCAGATTGCGATCTTGGTAAGAAGGGCTGCACAGATTATCCGGAGAACAATGGCAAGTGCACAGGCAAGCTCTACAGTACGACCACGCTCGTCAACGATGGTCCCAAGAATGGATCAAACAAATGACCAGATGCAGACAGTATTGTATGCAATGTGCGCTGCTTAATCTACTTCGCGCGGATCAGGCAGAGGAATTTGATCGGGCGAGCAGTATGGCGGCAGACGATCATGCGGGATCTTGATGCGCAATGCTAGCGGGTTGTGGGCGCAGATCAAAGCTCTTACGAATGTACCGGCGAGGTACGGCGCACCTTTGGCGTTGGTGTGCACGCGATCGTGATAGCAAGAATCGACAAAGTGACGTCCGGCATCTTTTTGCCATGCCGCCGTTGTGGCTTCGTGATTGATGAACATGACGCTGCATACGATGTCAGCTTCTCTGAACCTGTATAGCGTGATACTAACCCTTCGTGCAGAGCAACGTTCTGGGCAAAAGTCGTAAAGCGCGAGGGTGTCCATTCGAATATGGGCGTAAAGGCGTACATGTCATCCGGCACAGGTCCGCTGATGATCACTCTGGCTTCGACGGACTTGAAAAGCTGTACAGCCTTGCCTGTAGACTTTATCAGCAAAAATAACGCTGTTTTTGGTTCGGCCTACGAGCGTATTGGGTGTAAGTGAGGATATCACCGCATTTTCCCTCGGTATTGCAGTCACCCGATTGCTTTGCACTTTGAGGATCGTTCTTGCCGAATTCAAGAAGCTGCGACCAGATCAGTCACAGACAGCTTCGGCTTTGGAATCGAGACCGACAACGTAGTCACCGGGCTGAATGTCTTTGGCTACTTTCGCAAAGCCGCCACTCGCTGTCCAAGTGCGATAGGAAGTTCCGGGTACGGCGCGATTGATGATGGGAATGTCGAGCAGCATGACGAGATGGTTGCCAAAGCCAAAGACATGATGGTTCGACATTGTCGAATCGCCAAGGAGCCATAGCTTCTGGCCGAATGCGAGACAAACGGCTGAGAGCAGGGCAAAGATAACCAACATCGCTCGTTTGGCTCGAGGTCAGTGGGCAGGGAGGAGTTCATGGGTCACGAGGGCAGAAACTAAATTCGAGCAGGAGCTTCGAGGCAACGCGATGGATCGATTCTCTCCGTTGATGACCAGGATCGTATCGTGGTTAGGGTGCAATAGTGAACAAATGTGTGCCTGGATCTACTGCCTATTCTTGAGCCATTTGACGCAACTCGGCACGTCCTCCACAATCTTGCTCGGTAAGACTTTCTCGCTGATCCACGAAGGGATCAGCCCTGCAGGATCGCTCATCGTCGCCATCGTCCAAACGACTTGCTTCTTCGGTTCGTCGCCCGAAGTGGGAACAAGTTCGCGAACATCTTCGACGGAGGCATATCGTGCTCTGACGTAGCCTTGTGCGGGTGCGCCCTTGGGGTGCGTGACGGGGATAGAGATGACTTGAAAACGGCGTGCTACTGTAGTTGTATCTGTGCTGTACAGGCCGCTGTTGGCCTCTGCCACGAGACATCAATGACAACAATCGGGGTTCAGCGTGCGTCAGGCTAACCTTGTCCTGTGATCTCACGGCGAACGGGTAGTATGCAAAAGTCGCGATTCGTCGTCGGCGGTGGGATCTCGTACTGCACGAGCCAAGCCTCTACGACGTCGTCCTGTTGATGTGGATTTGCATGAGTTGACGTACTGAGATCAAGGATATGTCAAGCCTACCTGCCAGACTTGTAGCCGCTCAATGTTGTGCAGTCCCTCTATATATTCCTTCTCATTGGGCGTGTGCTGGACGAACAAGCCAGATCGAAGGTCATCGTACGACTGTTTCGGCCCGGTGTGACACGACGAGCGCAAGTGCCAATTCAGCGGCTGACCGGGTCGTTTGGCCGTACGAGTCGGATTCTCATCGTTGGCATAGTACAGCTTGCCAATCTTCCAGCCAGCTTTGCACTTGAGCGAAGTATCGCTCGGCTCTGCACTTGCAAAGGCGGGGGAGGTATCGATGAGGCTATCTGCGTCGGCGTACAACTTGGACAGGAAAGCTTGAAGCTCGCCATCTCCGGTGGGTATACTGCTGCATGCTTGCGGTGAATCAATGCCGAGTACTTCAAGCTTGTTAGCTACCATGTTGCGATGCTGAGGCGCTGCCGACAACGGTGGACGAGAGAATGACGCGATGACGGGCAGATTGCTCGATTGACGCTCCAAGGCCAATCAGTCGTCGGGCCATGCTCATACTTCTCATCGGACCACCCTGCGCAGGCAAGCAGACCGTACAGGACTATCTCGTCCAGCGACACCAATTTGCGCCCGTGAGACTCGCAAAAGCATCGCCCGGCAGCGTGTCAGGAGCTAGCACGAGCAAGACGCTCCACTTTGACGATCCTCTCGCTTTTCTCGACTATGCCACGCGCAGATGGCAGCAACACTTTGTCTGCACAGACTTGCCCCTGAGTACGGTGCACTACACACGCCAAAACCCGCATTGAAATCCCTTGCAGACAGAGAGACGGTAGATGCCTTTCTCAAACGGCCTTGGGTGCTCCTCATCGCCCTCGAGGCACCGCTCATGACACGTTGGCATCGTCAGCAAGCCAGGTATGCTCCACCGAAGCATCGACCAATCATGGCTGAATGCGTCGACGCGCAGACAAGACGGCAATGCAACCTTGGAAGAGTTCATCCAGCTCAATGACGCGCTCCTCTACGCGACATTGTCGTCGCCTGTGAATTCTACAGAGCCGCAAGATGCTACTGCAACCTCAGGCCGCATGGAAGAGAAGCGGCGTGAGCGACACAGACAGGCCTCTGCCTCGTCCGTGTCAGGCGCGTCAACAATTCATCTGCCTTACTCTCACGCCAATCTCGTCCTGCCGCCCCCTGTATTGCAAAGTGCACGATCAGAGGGCATGCTCGCTCCGCCAAAAGATGCGCTCGCGAAAAGTGCACTCGCTCCTCTGCTGCGAATAGCGCACCTCACACTGCAAACGCATTGGCCCACACTCGACGAGCTATATCGCTACCTCGACTCGATGGATCTCCTCGACGGCGAAAGGCTGCGGCCAGGCTGGGACACGTATTTCATGACTCTGGCAGGTCTGGCCTCGCTCAGGTACGAGATCGCACAGAGTGCCGATCTGGCGGCTGATCAAGAGGTCCCACTGCAGGTCAAATTGCATGAAGCGACGCGTAGGATGTGTTCTCGTTTCTTCGTTTCGCGTCGTTTCGACGGGCTACAACGGCACGCCAAGAGGAATGCGAAATTGCAACGAAGGTGGCTGCGCGCGTTGCAACGGCCTGCTGCAGACGTCTGCTCGTGGGCAACCGAACGGACGTGACACACACATAGACGACACGGACATGAGCTATCAGTCTATTGCCTGCGGCATGGCACTGGACGAATGCCTATGTCTGCACGCCGAGGAGAACGCGCTTCTCGAAGCCGGACGCGACAGAGCAGGTGCAGGAACGGGCGGCGTCCTCTACTGCAATACGTACGTACAGGTTCATCAGCACGTGCACGTCCTGATTGATTTGGATGCCAGGTGCCCGTGCTTGAGGTGCTCTGTCAAGATCGTGCAGTGTGGCATCAGAGAAGTGGTCTATTCGCTCAGCTACTCCGTCGACGGCAAGTCTGCTGCTATCTTCAGGGAGGCCGGCGTGTCGTTGCGGCAAATAGCGATGCCTTGAATGCATGAACAGCGCCGCACGGGACCGAGATGTCTTCGAACGCGTCGACCAATTTGACATGAATTTGACATTCGCTCACGCACGGACAGCGGTCGTGTGTTCTTGCAGGCGCGCCGTGCATCATGCGAGCCTGAGCCCGAGCCTGAGCCTGAGCCTGGTCAGATCTGCGCGTCACAGATTGAGCCCTATTGACGTATCAATCAGCATCCGTACAATTCGATCGAACATGATGCCAACAACTCGCATTGCGCTATGCGCGTCTTTGACGGCAACGCTCGTATACGCCCAAGCTGCGCCTGCGACGGCAGTCGCAGTCACATCGCTTCTCGGTACATCCACAGGCATCCAGGGCCAAATCAAGAACGTCGGGCCGTTCACTCTATCTGTTCTGACAAACCTGACGCATGGCCTCTTTACAATGAACGCATCGCAACCGCTTGGCAAAGTGGGCTGGATGGGCATTGGCTTTGGCACGACGATGAGCAACAGCGACATGATCATCGTCTGGCCGAATGAAGACGACACGTGGACACTATCCCATCGGACAGCAGATGGCCACAACACGCCGACCGCGAGCAGTAGTGCTGATGCCCAGCCAGCTCAGCTTGTCCCAGTCTCGTCACTTATCACGAATTCATCCTCTGGCAGCTTCGCAAGCTATACCTTCATCCGCGCTCTCGACTTGACCGCGACCAGCTACAGCACCACACGCACACAGCATAATACGCTAGCAAGAGCGACAGGACAAGATTTGATCTATGCCTATAGCTCTAGCAATCCAGGAACGAGCGACACGCTCACGCCAGATCTTCAGCAGCACGACCACGGCGCGTACGGATCAACTCAAATCGATCTGAGTCGAGCAGTCGTCTTTGCAGCAGATGGCACAACCACTGCAACAGACACGAGCGGTAGCGAAGGCGATTCGGCACCCTACACGCGATACGACTACCTGATCATCATCCATGCGCTTTGTGGAGGTCTAGCCTGGCTCATCATCTCGCCAACTGCCGTCTTGGTGGCACGCACACTGAGACATCTTCAAGGATTGTGGTTCAAGCTTCACATGCTCTTCCAAGTCATCTTGACCCTCCTTTTGACCATTGTCGCCATCGCGCTCGGTGCTGCCGCCATCTCATCAGAAGGCTCTGATCATTTCGACAGCTTTCACACGGTATGCTGCTATTGTTTCCGGGCTCGCTGACAGCGCTCACGAAATCTGCAGAGGCTCGGCTTGATCATCGGCGTATTGCTACTCCTCCAGCTTGCTCTGGGTTGGTACACGCATGCCAACTTTGATCCCTTGCGCACGCACCGACCCGCGCAGAATATCGTGAGCGATCTTATGGCGCTTGTATGAAGTCAAGTTGACCCCGGACAAGACGCACATCTTTCTAGGCATCATTCTGACCATAGCAGGCTTTGTCCAGATCAAGACTGGCTTCGAGATCTACGACAGATCAACGCCGGGCTATATCTACGCGATCTACTATCTCGTCGTTGCCGGATTTGCAGCAGTCTATCTGATCTCCGCTGGAAGATTGGTACAGCAAAGGCGCGATAGCGGATACCGATTCAGCAGGGCAGCATTCGGACTTGGCAGGCCATCGCGCGTCGGCGGCCTGTCCGACGACTACGACACGAAGCTCGTCAGTATTGGCAAGCCACGCTTGGATCCCTACGGCCACCTGAATGGGTCAAGCCAATGGGGATCAACGGACACGATCACGCACGACTCGTTCAGCCATCTCGGACAGTACACAGGCAGTACACGCAGGACATTTCAATGAGCACGCATGCAGACATCCACACGAGGACTGTAGACTTGTAAGATCTCGTTACACAACGACCCTTATTTGGGCCGAGATGCACAGCATTGAGAGGCTATCGGGATCGCTTGAGTATCATTTATACGGCCCGCGGAACTTATCGAGACCGTATTTGTTGCAAAACATACCACTGTGCGGTCTCGTCAGTCAAGTCAGAGATGTGAGCTTGCGGCGCACTAATCCGTCATCTGCAATCAACATCAGCATGATCCGGCGTGGTGCGGTTGGAAACAAACCGGGGGCACGGCGACTTGTTCGCCGTTGATCCAGAGCTCATGGATCACAAATGTCTGGCCTTTGGGCGTGAGACCTGGCAGAAGCCAGAAATTGACGGCGAAAGTCAAGTCTGGACGCGTGCCCTCCACTGTGCGGCGATGATGAGGCAGCATCGGCTAGAGCAGGACAACGACTTACAGACAAATTGTTGGTATTGACGACCTGTAGAACATACTGTGAAGAACGTGTTAGTATAAGTCAGCCAGTTTGAAGGTCTCAATCAATACCTTGCAGAGGATCCGACGGTGAAGCCTTGCTATCGAGCGAGTCTATATCCCACCACTGGTCATTCCAATTACCCTTGAAGCCTCCTGTGATGTGCTTGTCGCCAGATTGGATTTGGTAACCGCAAGAAAACACGCTTGGCTGGGCGGGGACTGCGACGGTTGCATGGCATAGGTCAATGTATGGGACAAAATCTGCGCTAGCTAGGCTCGCAAGCAGGACAAAGGCCAAGTACTTCATCAATTCGGCGTTGCTGAGAGGACACGGGCTTTGACGGTCAGTCGGTTGCTAAGAGGGTTGCAACTTCGCTCTGACATTGTCGCGTGATTGCCTCGTGTCCGTGCATTCTGTAGACTGACGCCCACGTCGACAGACGGGTCCGCTTACGACGAAGTTGAAGAAAGTCCAAACAATTGCCGATAGGTGCGCTGCGCTGCAGTGAGCGTCTCGCCCGTGCGAACGGCCGCGCAGGATGAAGTCTAAGTTCTTTGGTATCATGTTTGGTCTGGCACACGCAATGCTCATTAGCGGGTGAGCTCATCGTATCGTATTCGTTTTGGTGCAGACCTGCTGATGCACTCGCGGTCATAGAGCTTCGGCCGCCAATGGCAAAGCGCTTGGGTAAACATGTCACGTTTTTGGCGCGGTATGATCTGACAGCGCTTTGACCAGAGACAGCAAGCGAGTCATCCAGCATCCCGGCTGCCCGCCCGATTATTGCCCGCTCAGCTGCTCGGGCGAGTTGTGCCATTGCGTCCCTTGTGGCGACAGTAAATAGAGTTTATGCAGGCGTCGTTGATTCGCAGAAAGCACTGCCTGTTGTACATACGCTCCGCTTTGGTTTCGAAAGCTTGTCAATGGACACTACTGGAGGAACGGTCGAGATTGACGCTGAGGTTGCGACGAATGCTTGAAAGTCCTTTTACAGGATGCGAGACTCCAGAGACAGAGGCGAGACAGATTGTGACAGCCGGCCAAATATTCTGCGATAGTCTGCGTCAGCGTTGCAGGAAGTCGCCGGACAGCATAAAAGCTGTGCTCAACGATCAAGCGACGTTCGCTGAAAATCAGACAAGCCATCGATAAAGGGAACATCACGTAAGCGATCTTGTGCCTGTCCATCTTGAGTTGGTTGAAGTGTACGAGCAGAATGAAGTCAACACTTTTCGCAATCATGTTTGGTCTGGCAGCCGCTATCCTCGTTAGCGGGTAACATTTCGCTTTGCTCGATCCCGTACCGCAGCTGAGGCCTTCCACAGAGCTTCGGTTGCTAATGATCAGGCAACCAAGTGAGTCTGTATGCACATGCAATCAGACCTTCGCTGACAGGCACATAGGCACGACAAACGAGCCCTTGTTTCCTGCCCGCCAGGCTACTGTCCGATCGACTGCGAGAAAGTCTATTGCGAATGTGCACCTTGCTGAATATCTCTGTAGCCCTTTCCAATGCAGCGCAGCTGTGCGCGATGAAGCATGACCTTGACGAATGAGATGATGCCTTCCGTCGTGTTGAACATGGCATGATGGCAATCCCTCGCTTCGCACTTGCGCCACGTAGCAAGGAGCAATTGCCTGAAGCTCTGACATGGAAATTGCTATGCAGCGAGATCGAGTAGATGACATGCCAATGATACTGACTCAATCTTTTCAATCTGAGAAATGTCGTTTGGTGCGTTGCTGAGATGGGCTGTCTCGACAGCGTCGCAGAATGTTGCCGAGACATATGATAGGTTTTCTGTGCATGTTTACTCTCATAGCGGATTCGCTTTGGTAGACCTCTCTAGAGAAGCTCTTGGTTTTGCAGATAGGTGAGATTCTGCCGCACTGTCGGCCTAAAGCAGCTGAAATCAAGCACAGGATGAGATCTACAATCTTTGCTGCCATGTTTGGTTTGGCCACCGCAATGCTCATCAACGGGTGCGCCGATCGATCTTGCCGCTTCGTTGTTGATGGCTGACACGCACGTAGAGCCTCGGTGGCAAACGAGAAAACATTCCAGTAGGATTGGCACGCTTTCGGCTTCATGTTTGCTGACATGCTTTGGCAGCGGCGACGATCCAGGCTTCAACCATGCTGGCTGCCCGCCTGGTTCCTGTCCGATCAGCTGCGATCGCGGACTTTGCCATTGCTTGCCTTGTGGCGATATCGACTAGCCTGATAGCGAGTCGTTCTGCATCCTTACTCAAGGCTCACATAGGCTCGCGGACCTGATGTTGCGGATCCCTTTCGAGCGTCCTCATCATAGATACAAGGAAGTCGACGAAGTGGACGGGGACGTAACGTAGCGTATCGATCGATGCCGCTTGCGACAGTATGATCTCACGACGCAGGCAAGTTCTCAGTAAATTTGGTGCTCCGAGCTTGAAAGCTTGAGAGAAAGCTGTGATAGCGTTGCGGAGTGCGGAAAGGTTATAATGATGATGATCAGGGCGCTGGCCGATCGCATATTGAATATATCAGAAGAGTGCAGAATGAGCGATGAGCAAGTTGTCGAATTTGGCAATAGCTCGATAGGAGGAAGCGGCTTGCATACATGTCCAAGCTCATATAGCTGGCAGAAGAGCGCTCTGATTAGTAAGCCTGAACATTGTCACTCAGCTGCCTGTTTGCTGTTTCGCGAGATCGCTCACAGGAATGATGTTCTTGTACTCGTGAGCGGGGTCGTCACTGCATTGCAAGCCAAAGGGAGGCTGTTTCTTCGGGATCGCGCCACCGTGTGTGACCAGAACGAGCGCAACGCCCTCTATATCGCCGTCGGAAGCGACTCTGAGTTGGAGATTGACTCTGAAATGCGACCCTACGAGGACCATATTGGCATTGACGAGCGTGTTACCGACCATATAAGGAGGATCGTAGCTGGCCGAGGTGATGTTGCCGACAGTGTCGATCTTGTAGGTGCCTGACTTCCATTCCATTGGCCATTCGAGGCTGAGTGGTTCCTTGTTGTGATGGTACCAAACCTATTTCTTTCCGTCAGCTTACGAACCTTGACGAAGCAAGCTGCATACCTTGACATTGCACCATGTGTAGCTACCCGAGTGACGACGCTGCAGTTTGTTGGTCGTCCCGGCTTGCATCGTGCCAACATCTGCACTTGCGCCCGGCGCGAGCATGAAGATCCACAATGCAAGAGCTGCCGGAAGTATCGTCTTGATCAGGTTGCTGAACATAGTGTATGTTGTCTTATTTGTATTGATGGCAGGATGGACAAAAGCAAGCGCAGGAGAATGGGCTTGCGTTTGGAGCTAAAACAGTACAGACAGACCAAGCTGCTGCAAGAGTCTGAGACAAGGCAACAGCCTGCGAAGGCATGTGTCGTCGTGGATAAGGATGCTCGGACAGGGTTAGGCAGGATATGCTGGTCATGGATTGATGCACTGACGTGCAAGCGGGCGTGCTCACGTACAACCACATAGCGAAAGAAGAGGGGGGAAGATGCGGAGAACATCCTATTTTGTACCTTACAGTATGGCTCATAGCATGCATGACACGCATACAAAGCGTACATGTACTTCCTTTCGCATTCCGCGCCGCACTCGGCAAAGGATCTGGCAATCTTGTGAAGCCAGTCGGCTTTGCGTCACTTCGTTGCACTGGTGCAGATGACCGCTAAAAACTATAAAAAACTACATTTCAAGTGCGACAATGCTGTCCTGGTGACAGATTTGGCGTGCTATCAGCGTACTCGTGTGCTCGCACGAGCGTTCAGCGCTGGTCGCAGTCTGTTCCGGGGGTCTGCAGGTATCCCACATGGCTCATAGCATCGGGATGCGCTTCTTTTAGATAGTGCATATGCGTGCACGCCTCCTTTGGGCTTGCGGAGCACATTTCTAGGAGGCGCGCTTTGCCTGGCCCTATTTGAGCTGAACAATATTGACAGCGTGTTTGAAGCATTCCTGCACTCGTCGCGTCTGGTGACATTATAAAAGCCAGGCGCCGCGCTCAATCCTCACTCCTCGCAGGACTTGGCAACAAACCTGGCAAACCTCTCAGCACCAGCATAGGCGCGGCCCAGCCCTGTGTGCTGGGGATCCACCCGTATACGGGCTTCCATCTTTCGTATGCTATGGTGCGTACGACTTCGACCTCGAGCTTGGCGACTACTCTCAGCACCAGCATGGCTGCGCTCCTGCCCTATGCGCTGGGGACCCGTACTACGGGCATCCATCTCTCCTGCATTGTGGTGCGTATGTGACAGTCGAACTCGGGCGACCAGCGCGATACCTGCACGTGCTTTCGACTGCTCGCCGTCCTCTTGTCCAGCTCGTCTTCCTCACTTTGGTCCTGCTGCTCACATGCACTTCACAGTCTCTGATCGATCTGCTTGCCGGCCTAGCGGGCGATGACCTCGTAGCCAAGAAGAGCTGGCGGGCTAGCCTTGCAAATATGCATACTTATGTTCTTTAATTTTTGCCTTTGCTGAAGCTCTATGCGATCATGTTGCAATGAGAGATGAGGACAGCGATCGTGCATTAACTGTCGCCTCTGCCTGTCACTAAGTCCGTCAAAGCTTTTGGGAGAACTTCGACTTACCAGATGCAACGGACTTCAAGACTGTCCATCACTGAGAGACCTCTCTTCGCAAGCTTAGCGTCCGGATCTACCTCAGGCGCACAAAAAGGATCCGAGAGTCAAAAGCCCTGCTTCGGCAGCTTTCGGACAAAGATGCTCGTGGGCGGACTGGAAACCGCCGGATAACAATTAAGCCATACGCTGATTACGGCGCTGGGGATGCCGATTCCGACCATGCGGATGAAACTTGATCACTTGTCTAGTCCATTGTGCTGCTACAGGGTCTGCTGTCCGCGCATCAATGCGATCAATCCAGATTCGCCCTGCAGGTGTCACCAAGCATGCGATGAACTATTGGCAAGCTTGCAAAGTGCTCAGGCGGTCAGATGCAGTCCTCATCAAGATCAACGTAGCGAAGAGCATGCAAGGAGCGATTAGGTGTCTGTGCAATCAGCGGACGAGACAAGGCACTGTAGCACATCAGTTATGGTAAAAGGCCTGCATAGTCAGCAGTCAGCCGCATGCCTAGCGTACGAGCAATGTCACCTACAGGGATGGTGACCAAGTTGGCTTGGTCGGGATCATCGCTGCACTGCATACCAAACGTCGGGTTAACGTAGCGAGCGCTATCGACTTCGGCGTCGTCCAGTGCAACGCCAATGATGTTGCCATCGGGCTGAACTTTGACTTGAAGGACCATCTTGAAGTCATTGCCTATGAGCGTCATGCTGGGATTGGCCGCAGCTCCAGTGGGAAGTTGATATGTCGCCGTATTGACGGGACCGTCAGCATAGAGATAATAGCCTGCTTGCGGTCCCTGCCACTTGATGAACCAATCAACGGCAAACTGTGGCTTGATTTTGTCATATTGTACCTGCAAATGGGAGGTTCAGTCTGTCATCTGACCAAAATTGATAGCCTGCTCACTTGAAGACCGCAGTGGGTGTAGGCACCAGTGTGGCGGCGCTCAAGCGTGTTGGCGTCACGGGCTTTGATCGGGTGGACGTTGAGATCCGCGCCCGAAGCCACTGTGGCGAGGCAGAGAGCAATGGTGGCGGGAACGATGGTCTTGCTGAACATTGTTGTGTGAATTGGTAAGATGATTGGTATAGCCCTCGGTGGTCAGAGGAGAGAGGTGCGGCGCTCGAAGTCATGCGAAGTCGAAACACCTGAGCGCAGGATGCTATGTAGATGCAGGCTGTGTTGCGCACAGCATACATAGCTCATTCGCTTTGTGTCCGTCGAGACTTGCACAGCCGCTCTGTGTCTGTCGAGACTGTGTCTCGCGCTGCAAAACAGGTTGAGGAATGAAAACAGGTTGAGGAACATCTTGTTATCGGAGAAAGCTACAGCAGGACTGACGCGGGTTATACAGCGGAAGCAACCGCCAAGTCATTGCCATGGACAAAGTTCAAGGCAACATCGATGGATTGTAAGGCAGTCCGCGACCGTTTGTTCTTCGAGAAGACGCGTCTTATGAAAGTACAGCAAGCGTACAAGTCAAGAGCGGCGATATCCCAGCGAGAGCTTGTGAGTGCTCAAGCCGCCTATGAGTCTGTCCATCAGTATCTCGTCGTGTGCGAGGTCAAGCAGCTGACCGGGATAGTAATCTTGTTCTGCTGAGTAGGATCGCTACTGCACTGGAAGCCAAAGCCCGGCGATTTCGGAGAGGGCGCTCCCTTGATGTCCAACGATGAGATGCCGACTCCCAGGATGTTGCCATCACTGGCGACTTGGAGCTCGAGAGTGAGGTTGAAATTGGTACCGTTCATATGAAGGATTCCACCTCGAAGTGCAAAGCCAGTCATGGCAGGGGGATCATAGCTTGCCGCGACCAGTCCTGCACCAGGCAGGACGGAGTAGTCATGCGGCTGCCAAAAGAGGTTGACGCCGGCAGCGATGTGGGGCGTGCAGCTGATCTGTTGTTTCCATTTGGCGTCATCATCAAAGCTATACTACTTTTTAGTTGCTTGCCTGGATACCACACCAGGAGTAGCTCCCTTCGTGACGACGCTCAAGCTGATGGATCTCTCGAGCCTCGATGGTGTTGGCATCAATGCTAACGCCCGAGCCAAATGTGGCAAGGGCGAGCATGAGAGCAGCAGGGAGCATCGATCTGAGAGACTTGCTGATCATTTTGCTACGATGTGGTTTACTCGGCTTTCGCGATATCTGCCGTTGCTGTCCAAAGTATGCTAGAGTCAAGAGAAGTCGTAGAAACTCTATACGCTGTGCAGACTGTCTGAGACCACGAGCTGAGGCTCTCCGATCGTGTCAGGCTTGATCGGCTGTCGAGCTTGCTGCGATGCACTTCGAAAAGGAGTCAAAGGCGGTCGGCTGGGATACCAAGAGGGTCAGAAAGATGATGGCAACGACTGATAGGATTCTGAACGATTGGTCGCGGGAGCCTGGCAGGTTGAAATGCCAGTAGCAGTCTCAGCTTCCTACTTCATCGAGCTTGCATCATATCGCTGGGGACTTTCTGCGTGTTAAGCGTCAGATAGTTACCGAAGACAGTCTCGACAGCGTGAGATGAGCAAGTTAATGCCAAAGTGCGCTCAAGGCTGAAGCTTGACATCGTCGAGGTGCATCTCGCATACAAGATGACCATGCGAACAATCCTTGACCCCAATCGGATCGCTCAGTAGCCCTGTGCATATGCTGATCAGCTATGTCTGCCGTATGACAAGTTGATTCGCTGGTATAGCGATCCTGCTCTGCTGTTTGGAATCATTGCTGCACTGGAAACCGTAGGAGATCGGATTGGCGATGACGCTTCCGTCGACTCTCAGGGTGGCGATCACAGCTCCTTGAATGTCGCCATCGTTGCCGACCTTGACTTGGAGATCGAGGAAGTAGTGGGGACCACCTTGCAAAACGAAGTTTGCGTCATTCAGGACACCGTCATCCACGTAGGCAGATTCGAAGTTTGCGAAAGTCATGCCTTCTCCAGCTGCAGCGATCTATTTAATTCCAGCCATACAATCTCAGAGCCAACGCCGGAGGCTTTACCCAGCAGGTACTCCGTTTGTCAGCAACTGCGTTGATGTCCGATCTGATTCGGTGAAAGGGAGCTCGCCTGAAGGCCACACTACGTGTAAGGGCCAGTATGACGACGTTTAAGCGTACTGGCGTCGCGAGCCTCCATCGAGTTGAGATCAATGCTTGCACCCCTGATAAAAGCAGCGAGGCAGAGAGCAAGTGCGGCAGGCATTGTGGTCTTGAGAGAATGGCTGAACATAGCTGTTTTGTCTGATGAAGCTGGCAAACTCTATTGATGACAGGTGAGGGGACAAAGCGCGCGAGATCATTCGAAGCCGAAACAGATCGCCCAGCAGGGTTGTGCAGTTGAAATACTCTGGCGCATGACACGACTCCTCATAACCGGGCGTTTGTATCCGTCCAGACATTGCATCTGAGACGATGCTTCTTGCACCCTCGCACAACCGAGCAAGATTGTATCCAAGCCGAGAGGATATGAGGTGCTCATTTGCGCTGGTCGCACTCTTCTTCGCTGGACTGGGTCCGGCGGCTGCCAAGCCAGAGAGACTCTCGATGACGAACGGTCCAAGTATCACCCGTAGGCATGTTGGCAGCTACAGCTGGTGTGGCATGCAGATCCAGTACGATAAAGCCAAACCGATTGTATCGCTCGGCTTCACGTTGTCGTGGAACCCGTCGACCAAGACTTATGACCTTTCGCCGACTGGCGAATTGATTGGGGCCAGAAGCGTGCCGCCTTTGACGGCACACAACTTCAGCCCGGTCTACCATCAGTTCACGAGTTCAGTTCTCTTGCGTAGGTGAACGATTGACTGAATCCGAGCGCATGTGCAGTGTCTGCGATCGATTATAATCTTCAGTTGAATGTGCAGCTCGATGGAAGCGGCAACATCGCAGCCTTCAAGCTGCTCGACTTCTGGCACAAGTATACAAAGCTCAACGTGCCCGCATCGCAGTACGGTCTGGCTTGCTCGAGCACACCTGGCCAAAATATTGGCATCTCGGTGCGTGATATCAGGTTGACATTGATGTGGGCTAAACTAAGCAGAAAATTGCTTGATGCGACTGGGGTGCCATACTGTCTTGAATGTATGCTAGGCAGTCATGCAGATGAGACATGGTCTGTATTGTAAGAATATCAGAGTGGGGGATGGGCCGGGTCACATGCGACATGTCACATTCGACTTTGCGCGCTTCCAATGATATTTGCGTGTGTAATCAGTGTGCCTGAGAGATCGTACCTCGATCTACTTCAACAGACTCGAGCTCATGCTGCGAGTGCGGCTACGGACGCCATGTCTAGCTCTTCAGACCCACCGCGTCACCCAACGCAGGCTTGCTAGAGCAGCATCCACAGCAGCCCAGCCAAACCGCTCTACAGAGCATAAAGATGTCGTCATCATTGGCGGGGGAGCAGTCGGTCTTGCGCTCGCTGCATCTCTTTGTGAGCACCCTCAAGTGCTTCAGTATTGTGCTCAAGCTGGATATCAGCTACTTCGCTGGCATGTCAGGGATGTCAAGGTCTGCTCGTCGAAGCAGGCGATCTCTCAAGATCAGCCAATTGGCAAGCTCCGACGGGCAGCTACAGCAATCGAGTCTCCTCACTCACCAACGAGTCACTCGCGTTTCTGCAAAGTAAGACTGCTCCTCTCCGTTGCGGCAAATGTGCTGACAGCCAGCAGGGACGGGCATATGGGGACACGTCGATCAAACGAGGATAAGAAACGTTTATGATATGCAGATCACAGACGGCATTACCGCTGCCCATCTAGCATTCGATTCGACGGATCTCTCTACATCAGAGACCCCAAGACCTATGGCAAGGATGGTCGAGAACGTCAACATGCAGCGCGCCATGTTGCGTGTTCTTGCTGCTCCTGCAGGAGGCGCGTCTATTGCGACTATGGATCAGACAAAAGTCATTAGCATTGATCGCAACGAAGAGACCGGCTGGCCTTCGGTGACGTTGTCAGACGGTCGTGCAATCACAGCCAGACTGCTCGTGCGTCCATGACAATCATGTCCGGGATTTGCAGCTCATGTGATCCGTAGATCGGCGCAGATGGCTTCAACTCGCCCGTGCGCTCTTATGCAGGCATAGAGTCTTTTGGCTGGTCGTACAACCGTAATGGTGTCGTAGGCACGCTGCAGCTAGCAGAGACAGGTGGCAATTCTGCCTTTCAACGCTTCTTGCCAACCGGACCCATTGCCTGGTTGCCCATGTCAGACTCGTCTGCGAGCCTCGTCTGGTCGACCATGCCAGATATAGCTCAAGCCCTCAAGTTGCTTGATGGACCCACGCTCGGCAAATTAGTCAATGCTGCCTTCCGGCTGCCTTGGCTGTCTGTCGATTACTTGCACAAGACTTTACGCGGTCTCGTGCCCGAACTGCAATCTACAGACGATGCCGCGCGTCTTAGAGCCAATGCAACTCTTTGCGAAGAGATCGAATGGCGCTCTTCGCCCGATGTGCTCGGGCCAGAGCTTGCATTCAATATGAACACTTCTGGACCTTACGATCTCGCTCAATCGATCTACCCACCCAAAGTCAGCTCGCTTGAGCTTGGCTCAGTCGCCAGTTTTCCCTTGCGCATGTCTCACGCCAAGTTCTACCTAGGCGAACCAAATCTTGGGATGCCCAGTCGCACAGTACTGATAGGCGACGCAGCTCACACAGTCCACCCCCTTGCCGGTCAAGGACTCAATCTCGGTCTGGCAGATGCTCAGAGCCTTCTCGGTGTTGTTGAGAACAATCTCGACAATGGTGCCGATATAGGCTCGTTCACTGCTTTGCAAGCTTATCCACGAGAGCGTTATCTCGCCAATCATACTATGCTTTCCGCGATTGACAAGCTACACAAGCTCTACGCAATAGAATCTGGACCGCTCGTATGGGCACGTTCAACGGGCATCGAAGTGCTCAACGAGCTGCCGATGGTCAAAGCTGCGCTCATGGGTCAAGCCGGCGCGAGCAAATCAGGTAGCTTCAAGCCGGCCGACATAGCTGCGCGTGCCATAGAGGCAGGCACAGGAGGACTTGGCATCCTTCGTTCGTTCATCCAAGGCCGTCTGGTCAGACCTTGAGAGCGACAACGAGCAACAGGTCTTGCATTGCAAACTGCGATGCCTACCGACCTTCGAACAGGTCACCTGCCAGGCTCGCCTCGACCGCATCCCAATCGATCTCGCCGCCGGCATACACTGTCTCGTAGCTAGCAAGGCTGACGCGCGAGAAGAAGCGCAGCTCAAGTTTGGCAAGCAAATTAGCAGCAGCTGTTGATCGCTCGGTATTGGCATGCTCTTCGGGTCGCTTTAGACGGAGCTTGGCGAGCAGCGGTCGCTTCAACCTTGTGCGCGCGGCGTCTGTCAGTTCTGCAGGCACTGACACATCGATAGAATGACCATTGGGCAGTCCGGACGGTATGCTATCATTGCGATCGAATTCGGGGCGTTTGCTTAAAGCAGGCGATTCTGCGCCGACTTTGCCATCGTTCTGCTACCTTTTCAGCTCAGTGTCATTCCTCACGAGCTCGACATACCTTGCGATGTCGATCTCTGACAATGTCTGCCAGCCTATCCATGATCGAGCGAGGCTGCCACCCATCTGGGGGATAGATTGCATCCACTGTGTCTGTGACAAACATCCATTGATGTCTGAACGAGGAAGTCAGCACGGCATAGAGACGAAGCACAAGACGTACATCTGGAAATCTTCTGTCTGCAGGAGCAAGAGTTGATCAAGCAACTTGCACGCTGAAGCGATCAAGAGCACGAAGTCTGTAGAATCTGCGTGCCGGTTGTGCAGAAGACTTTCGAACAGCCTGAGCAGCTCGGCAAGTACGACCGGCCAGAAGCTGGTGAGATGTTGACTGCCAACGCGACAAAGCAGAACACGCAAGCAGGTGAATACTTCAGCATGTACGATCTCGCCTGTGCCAGGCCTAAGCATGTCGACCAGCTTCTCTTGCAGCAATGGCAGTTGTGCCAAGAACTGATCTGGCTGACCAGCATAGAAGAGATACGACAATCGTCTTAGGCTGATTGCACGCGCATATGACTCTTGCTCGCGGTTAGCAAATATATTGGCAGACTGAGCAGCGGTGACTTTGACGAGCAGATCGACAAACTTCTCCTTGTCGGCAGCGAGCAGAGCTGCCATGCTTGGTCGCCATGCGTCCGCAGCTCGAGCGCGTTGTGTAAAGAATCGAATATCGCCGTAAATATCGCTTAGCTGCGCTCGCCATGCTTTAGCCGCCGCCGGTAGGCGTGTCAGTTCGGTGAAGAGTGCAATGGTGGTTTCTTCAACTTCGAGCGTTCTCCCTTTCAGCCGAAGATCTGGAGCGACACTGTAATGCACTATTGTCGCAGCTAGACTCGAGCACCGATCGCTGTCCATCTGGATCGTTTTGAGGCATGGTAAGACACGCTCTGTCAGATATACTTGGAGCTGATAAGGCGATACACCAGTCGTGGTCCAAGATACACTGGCCGATCTCCCGTTCTCGAGGTCCTCCACAGATGCTGATATATGTTCGTCGCCTTGCTTTCGTGCCGCTGAGCCAACTTTGCCGGTCAGCTGTGTGACCACCTCGATGCACTTTGCAAGCAGGTCCTGTACATCTTTCCTGGCCTTGCGATCTTCGAGACTTGCAGTGCCTGACAGCTTGTCGCATAGCGCGACGAAGCACCGCAAGCTAGGATAGAGCTGAAGTTTGTACGTCGCTACATTGTTGGAGAAATCGCGTGTGAATGTGATGAGCTGCTGGAGTACCGAAGTGGCAGCAGTACTGCTCATATATTTGATGCACTCCTCTAGAAATGCAAAGAGATCCGCTTCAGTGCTGTATTCATGTGCATCAGCAGGAGTGAAGCTGCAAGCAGATCTAGACTCACAGCTTCGAGAAAGCCTGCAGAGACCGGCTTTTGTCGGATGGCAGTGGACTTGTGCGAGCGGTAACACGCTCACACACCGCACTGATGAGCATCGTGGGCGAAGTGATGAGCGAGTTGAGCAAATCTAGTAGCCAGCTGCCAGGCTCTTGCCGATCAATCGCTTCATGCCATGTCGAGATATGCATCTCCAGCACTTGGCCCTGATAGCCTCTGGCGATCCGCTCCAGGGCTTTCTTTGTGCGTGCTTTGATACGCGTGCCAATCCATGCTTGACCACGTAGACTGTCGCCTGCAACCTTGGCTTCCAGCTCGCTCGTGACCTTCCACGTAAGCAGCATAACACCAATGGCGTTGTCTAGCCGATCCATCGCGTGCTTCTTCGCTTGATGAGGCATTTCGGTCGGCACAGCGTGCTCTGTGCTTGACAGAACATTGGTGACATAGCTGAAGATACTGCTAGCGGGTTGATCGGAGATGACATGCTTGTCATCGATCTCGACGTCAACGGGCGATGTTGCGGCAACTTTGGACGCCTCTTCAGAAGCAACCAAAAGGAGTCGTTCGAGAGCGTTCATCAGGACTGTGAAGTCGCCATCTGTCGCTTCGAATGCAATCGACGTACCAGCAGTATCTGGATCCCAAGCGACAGCCAAGTCTTTGACGATCTGTCCCAATCGACGAGTGATGCAGTCGCAAAGCGGCAAGATCATCTCGTCGAGCGAGTATCGCAGCTGTGAGACCGTCATGAGCAAGAAGTCGATCCAGTGATGTAAGACGGCACTGCTGCGCTGCATATTGATGCCGTCGCAGATCAATCTGATCAGCAAGGGATCGTGCTCGGCGGGATCTGCTCGATCAAGCTGAGGACTGGCGAGCGTTGTCTTGAGTGCTTCGGTCGACGCAGCGGCAGGGCTTAGATCGTTTGCAGTAACCCCGTGGGGCTTGCCTCCAGGTGTGAGCGCCTGTATGGTCGAATGCAAGACGTGCAGTAGGCGATTCTGTATGTCGAGCTCCGATCGGTGAACGCAGATCATCAGGCGAGCAACCAACACCGTCTCTATCGCTTGCAACAACCGCACTGAAAGATCACCACGCGAGATGAGTAGCTGGAGTATGTCGGCGCATAAGCCATGCGTGCGCAAATTAGTTTCGACAAGTGACGGTGTGGCGTAGGCGCCGTGATCAGATGCAAGCGTGCGGATGACGCTGATCGTAATGCCATCGAGGTAGGTGTTGTCTTGAATGCCTGCAGCGAAGAGACGCTCTCGCATCTCGACTGAAGCGCCTGGCTTTAGATGGGTCGATTTGGCAATGCGTGAGAAACCTTGTCCGCCAAATCGCATGAGCCCAAGCAAATTCTCGAGCAAGTGGCACAAATTGGCATGATCGAAAGGCTCTGAATACTTTTGTAGGGAAAGCACGGTCTGATTACCGAGTGTGACATCTGCCTTAACTCGCTTGATACTCGGATCGTGTAAACGAAGCAGCAACGGATCCAACACTCTGCAAAGCGAAGGGTGAGTTGCGACCATAAGAATGTTCATTCACTGACCTGATGTATGATTTGAGGCTGCAGCGCATCCAAGCCTCTGCTGCTCGACGGATGCTGAGATCCTCGTCGCGCAAAGAATCTAGCACGACGAGCAACGGAGTGAAGAGATTGTCGCCAGGCTGTAGGCTTTCATCCGTATGTCGCCATAAATTTCCAAAAGACTCGTATGCTCGTAAACGATCTGCCTTTTCCCCCTTTGTAAGCAGCTGAGCAAGCACGGATTCGACGTGCTTGCAGCCCGCAGCCTCGTCGACGGCCCAAATCAGCTTGCTGGCTTGCGCAAAGAGTGGGACGCAGTCTGGCTGCAGCCAATCAAGGAGCCTCACTATGAATGCCTGTGCACTTGATCGAGTCGAGATGACGAGCTGAGGCTGACTTCGCAGTCGACATAATGTGACTGTCGTGCTTACGAGCGCATTAAGGGCAGTGAAGCCTTCGAGTGTTGCTGGGTATGCATCGAGTTGTGCGACGGCTTGCGAAAGCCACTGCTCAGGTTGCCAATCAATGTTGATACTCGCGGCGTTCTGCACATCGTCAGATTCGGCCAACAGCGCAATGCCGTGAGCAGCATCGACCACGACCGAGCCAGATGGCGTGGTCTGCCAGTTCGATTGAATGACGGCCAGTAGTATAGACAGACCGCGATCGCGTAGACGAGCCGGGAAGTCAGAAGGCGGCATAGCGATTTGTCTGACGTCAGAAGCAGCATAGAATGAGAGAGCAAGCTGATGTGCTGTTGTAAACCCTAGTGCTGCATTGGCTTCGATTGAAACGCCGGCGTACCACGATAGCGGCATCTCTTCGATCAAGCGCGAAGCTGTACGCAAGGCCTGACACGCTCGAGGAAGAGGTAAGGAGCCCGATCGCAGGCCGTCGTGAACTCGGTCGATGAGGCTGAATGCTAATATCGGCAGATGCAAGCGTAGCATCTCATCGTCGTGCAATCGGAAGTTGTCGACAATGTAGACAATGAGATCAAACGCACTGGTAGACTGATCCTCCGGCAAGGCCATTTCGCGCTCGGTCGCTCGGAACAAAGCTTGCCACAAGAGGTACGGATCAAGTGCCTCGAACAGCGTGTTGGCTGTCATGAGCAGCTCATCATGGACATCGTCCGGCCTGAGCGTGTTCTGAAGCGCAGTGAAAGCGTCAAGGACGAGATTCTCGGTCAATAGACTGCCGATTTCCCATTTGTCAAGCAGAGATGTGAAGATCTTGAATGGCCTCTGGCGATCTAAGCGATGCGTGGGCGACTTTGGCGAAAGCGGTCTATAGAGATCTGATCTGAGCGCATGCATGACGATCGACAAGCCATTCTGCCTTAGGTATGTAATTTGCTCTTGCTCAACTTCTGAAGGACCGAGAAGCCAGATGAACAGGCGACGATTGAGGGAAAGATCCCGGCGGAGCACGACGGCTAATGCGGATCGCATGATGAGCACTCTGTCATCTGCACGTGTATCGTTTACGAATGCCTTGCCGTCTAATCTGAGGGTCTGTACGAGCAAATCTAAGGCGCTGCGTTGAACGAGTACTTGGGTATCTTCAAGCGATGCAGCGATGGCGCGAATCATGAGTCCGACGTCTGATCCGACGATTCCCACTATACTGTCATCTCTTCCCACGCTTGGCATCCTGCGCAAGAGATAGTTGAGGGCAGGTATGCGCGAAAAGGGTGAGGTGATGAGGATGAGCCACAGGTTTTGCAGGAACAACGTTGGCGTGACTGCGCCAGATAATTGATCGAGTAGCGATGCGACCTGCGATACGTCAGGACCATGTCCTTTAAAAGAGCTGCTCAGACACGCACCTTGTCGAAGAACTCGCCGCCCTCCTCTTCGACACCTGGCAGCAGCGCGAGTATGAACGCTTTTGTGCATGGCCTCAGCTGATCTTGCAAAGGAAGGTAGAATTTCTCATAGATGCCCAGTATGATCGGTCGCACGGATGTGGCCGCATACTGGAAGAAAGGAAACAGGCCAGATGACCATGCAGGCAAGTCGCGTCTAAGGTGATCTGATCCAATCGTTGTCAAGATGTAGACGTACACGTCGAGTGCGCGCTGATGGACTCCTGTGGGCAGAGCAGGGTTGAGACATTGCGATAGTCTCTTGGCCATGGTGAGCTTGTGCGGGATGACTTGATAGTGCGGAAATGTCTGTAAGGTCTGCCAAGCTCAACCAACGCGTCAGATGAGGAAGCTGCACATCAGCGGTCTAGCCATGCCTTGAGCAGCCGAGCAAGGAATGTGATGAAGTCGGCCCATTCTTGTATTGACTCGAAGGATGTGAGCACTCGTTCGACAGCAGCAGCATACTTGCGCCATCGAGGATCGTCATTCAATTTAGCTTCCTTCTCGTCCATCTTTGAACCTGTGGCCAAGCTAGACAAGCTCGAAGCCGAAGACGAGCGTGGTATAGAGGATGAGACGGCTCGGCGACCGAGGGAAGCAGAGGCAGACATGCTCGAGCTGTTCGTTTGAGCTGCACTTTGAGGACTGCTCAGCAAGCTCGACGCCGAATGACTGGGCGATAGCGCGACAGAGCTGCTTGCTCGCCCAGGCAAGAGCTCTGTAGGCCGGAGCCCATGCTCGTGCGCTTCGCTGCTCATACAGTGGCCGTGCGCACCAAAACTCGACGAGTGTTCGTCGACAGCGCTGAAGCTGACACGTGTCGGCAGCGCGACGGCAGCGCGCGTGCAGCGATGATGCACGTCCACGTCAGACCTCGGCAAGCAGTGAGTGTACGGCAAAGTCAGCACAAGCTATTCGCCTCAAGCGCACTCGGCCATCAGACCATGATGGTCCTACAACGTCCAGTCATGCAGGCTGCTCGATCAGCTCGAGCGCTTCCCAGCACTAGCTTGCTCGCAAGCGGGGTAGTCTGTCCCCTCTCGACTTCTCTAGCACCTCCATCACGCTCCTTCTCGAGCTCCTCGCACCATCAGATTGAGCGGAGTAGGCTAGTCCAGCAAGCCGAAGAACCAAAGAAGAAAGGCATCCTCGGTGCACGTCTGGAATCACGTCGCCCGCGCGCATTGCTGACCTCTACAGGCGATAGTCTCTACTGCATGGATCTGCAAAGGCACAGAAAGAGGGCGTCATCGAGCAGCAATCCCATTCGACGAGTGCAAGTAGTTTGCGCCATCCGGCCATTACGGACAGCTGACCGCCCGCTTCGTGCAGGTCGCGAGAGGCAAATACGTTCACGAAATTCAGAGTGCGCCAGCCTGCTTGGCTCAGAGATGCACAAGCTCACGAGCTACGCAGAGCACAAGGTTTATCCGGGCAAAGTCGACGAATACAAGGAGCTCATGTGCGTGTCTCTGTGTCAAGCAAGCATACTACTCAGCTTACTCGTCGAATGATGGCACAGCGGCAATTTCTACACCCATATTGCAAACTCGCCAGCGTATGCAGTCAAGCTGACGGGATCATGGGAGACCATCGTCGGCGAGCTCGATACCTTCTGTTCGTCTTCCCTTCCGGTCTGCTGGGGACAAGTAGCTCATCAGACCACGCGCAGATCACATTTTCGAATTCGAAGGATACGCGGGCTACGACAGCGCACAGCCCAAAATCGCACAATCAAAGGCGGGTCCACGCTGAGACATACGCAACGTATGCTTTGCTTATCGTGGTATCATGTTCCGCAGGAGTATGCCGAGTTTAGGCAAAAGGTGATGCCGTTGATCGAAGCGCGCACATCTCAAATCTGCCAAGAATTCGCTTTCTGGGCTTCCGCGCCTCCCAATCAGTATGGCGGTATCTACGAACTCAGATCGTACACTCTGGTGTGTCTCATCCATAACTTTCTCGTCCTGCGCTCATGTGCATCGCCCGGGCATAGAAACCCGGCAGTCTGCTAGAATGGGAAACAGAATGGCAAGCTGCATCTAGCACCAAAGGGTCCAAAAGCTGATTGCCGACGAACAGGCGCCGAGGACTTGAAGCGAGACGCAAGTTTGTCGAGCCCATCGGGGCATGGTTCGCCCAGATCGGCTCGCTACACAATGTCGTGCACATGTGGCAGTACGACAGCCTCGAGTCTCGCGCTGCTACCCGCGCAAAGGCATGGGAAGTCGAAACATGGTCGCAAACGGTGTCCAAAGTACGTGCTATCCGCCCCTCCAGCTTGCAGCTCGATAGATTGATCGATCGTGCAGACGGTCAAGCTATGCTATCGCATGCAAGCCGACATTCTCAAACCGCTACCCTTCTCGCCATTGCGATGATCAAATTCGCTACAATGCAGGAGATGACAGCGAGGAGCATGAGTCTAGCAGGCATGCTGGCTGCAATTGTACAACGTCGATTTGTACGTCTGCAACATGAATTCGGGAACACTGGCCGCTCTCGGAACGAACGTTCCCTCTCGTGCGCACTGAGAAATGCAAATTGTGGCCTCAGGCCGTTGCCTTTGCCTTTTTGTCAGCGCGCTCGACGATGGGAGGAGCAGTAGGCTCGTCATTCGTCTTTGAAGAAGAAGAAGCATCATTGTTGGACCTCTTCCCTAGGGTCGTATCGGTCTCTGCCGCTCTCTTCCTATCGTCACGTCTGTTCCCACGATCGTTCTTTCCACCGCGGCTGCCACCTCGACCTCCTCCGCGCGACTTGCCGCCTCTGCCACGATCAGAAGAGCGTCCGTCTCGGTATTCTCGAGGAGCATCTGCACGCTTTGAGGGATCATGGAGCGCTTCGAGTGCACGATCCGTAGCACGATTGATATGATGCGTCCGCTCTGCTTCTGCCGTCATTTGCTCAAACACAATCTTGTTCTCATTGACTTCGATGCCGTCTGTCACGAGCGATCTGATTTCGTCTTCCGTCAGACTACGAGTAAAGTTGATCGTGCCCGCCTCCTCGCTATCCTGCGGTAGCTCGACGAAGCCGATCGGCCCACGTCTCTCCGAAGACTCCTTGTCGGCTAACTTTGCGGCGACTGCTTCCTACAAGCACATGAAAGGATGAGCACACGCGGGTGCTCCAGAGCTTCGGCGCTTGCCTTGAAGCGGCTGAGCATTCGGTTTTCGCGAGGATCGGAAAGACCGGTAAAGCGAAGGACGGCATGCTTTCGAAAAGTAAGCTCGTCAGCTTCGACGAGCTTTCCTTGCTCGTCGAATGCGATACGCTGGCCATCCAGAAAAATCGCTCGTTCGGGAAGAGCTTCAGCTTTGTTGCCTTTAGCTGGGCTAGCCTTCCTGGCCTTTGCAGCCGCGCGGAGTTCTACAAAGGCGTTGAAGCCTTTGCCAGAGAATGTGCCCGGGGCAGGACGAGTTCGATCGACGGTGGGATCGATGTTCTTTTCGGCGTTCTTCATGTCCATGTAAGCCTGTTTGAACATGCTGACGACCGGCTCCGATTGTTCCGGGAAAGTAGGCTGTGGGTCGAGTGCAAGGAAAGCCTTGGCAGTGTCAACGGTTGCGCATTCAGCAAAGACAGAGCCCTGGAAAAGCTACTCAGCAGAGCACAAGAGTAGAGGTTCAGGCGTACTTTGAAAACGTCGCCGGACCCTGCTTCCTTCTTTCTGCGCATTCGTACAGCCAACACTTTGCCCTTGCCATCGAGTTGGGCCTGGACCCATTTCTCAAGCTGGATCTGAAGTGCTTCCAAGTCGGCCTTGCTCTGTTTGTCCGTCGGGAAGCCCTTGATGTAGATCGATCTTTCGACAGGTTTGGTCGGATTACCCTCTAGGATCGACTTGCGACGTCTGATGTTGACATTGTCCTCTGAAACCTCGAGTGCCTCGGCAGAATAGGTACGGAACGATTGGGCAACGCATGCAGCGCGGTCCTCCCGATCGGCGAAGAGAGTCTTGTAGGCTCGCATTCGGCTGAAGGAGAAGAAGTGAGCGATGGAGACCCAGCCCGTGCCTGGTCGAGCGTGCTGCTCGTCCTCGCTGAGCGTCTTTTGGGTCTCGATGAACATGTGTCTGTCATACGGTAGATTCGAGTCGGACAAGTAGAACTCGACTGCACGCCGGATCCAGATGGTCAGCAACAAGAGGCTGACCCTTCGAACGGACTGACTTTGCTCGACCATCTTGACTTCTTGTGACTCGGGGTCTCTCTCAGGTGCCGAGCTCGTGCTAGCCTCTGCGCTCGTGCTAGCATGCCCATTGATCTCAGTCGTACGATCGTCTGCCGTGCCCTCTGCAGCCTTGACGGTCTTCTCGTCGATCACATCCGAGTTCTCTGCTCCAGTCGATTTTGTATTCGTCTCCTTGCCCTGCACTGCGCTCGCAGACACCTCTCCTTCCCTCAGATCCTCCGTTTTTGATGCCGTCGCAGGATCGATGGGTGCACCTGCAGCAACGCCCACTGTAGCAGGCATAGCGGTCGACATGTTCCTGTTCGACAGCTGCTCACAGCGAGAGGAAAAAGTTTGGGGCACGCAAGCGCACTGCCGTTGCCACGGTCACTCGACTCGACTGCCACGCGGCGGCACGCTCGACCTTGCAAGGCCCTCAATGGACGCTCCCCCACCTCCGCCTCGAGCTCGCAAAGCACCGCCGCCGCCAGCTCCCGAGCCAGCGACAGATGGCGCATCCCCAGGTCCGCCCATCAATGCTTCACAAGCGCACAGGGTACTCATGGGTTCAAGCAGAGCAACGACTGTGGCATGCAGCCAAATCAGACTCTGAAGACATGGCGCTCGAGTGCCTCAAGCTAGCAGAGAACGGTCACTGCGATGTCAACGCATTCGATGGTGTTGGACAGACAGGTATGCCTTCATACGCTCCAGCAGATTCCCTTTGCTGAGCAGGCTGTCGTCCATACAGCCTTGCACTATGCGTACGCATCGACATCAATCGTACATTGTGCGCTAAACCGGAGTATACAGTGCGAGTACACCAAGCCCGACAGTCCTCGACTTGTTGCTCGAATATGAAGGTACGCCGACGCGACTCCTCTTCGTTGACATGCTCAACTTTTCTCTGCAGCCACCGACGTGGATCTGCGCGCTACGAGGACAGGCGATACGCCGCTCCATCTCGCAGTGAGACATACTCGACCTGACGTCAGACGCGGCGTCGCGGAGACTCTTCTAGACGCAGGCGCCGACCCACGGTAAGCCTCTCGTCTTGAGGCAAGGCAAGCTCATATACTCAATCAAATCTAGTGTGCGCAACCATGATCATCTGCTAGCGATAGACTTGCTGCCCGCTCGAGGGACAAGATCGCAACCAGAAGAGGCAGAGAACGAAGGACTGAGGGCGAGCTTCAACCAGGCAGAGCAAGAGATGGCAATGGACAATAGCATGATCGTCACCAACGATGACATGATTGTACCCGGTGATGACGACGAGGGATCAGATTAGACGACTAGAGAATTGCAATACCCTGTTGAGCGTACTACAATTCATCAGGGTTGCCGCCCACCAATTTGACGATGAGTCGCTCGATCTGCATGCGTCCCTTTGCCAATTCGATAGGCTCATTCAAAGACGTCGACGCCATCTCGCCATAGATGCCTTTACGGAAGCCTTGGTCCAGGAACGGCATGAGAAGACGGGAGAAAGTGGCAAGAGCGAGTAGGCAGATTCGCTGATCTTCTTCCGCCTCTCGTCTTCTCAGCGTTTCCTCGCTCGTATCATCTTCTTCCGCTATCGATGGCGATCCGGGAGGATTGACGGGCAGATGGGCCAGTACAGATAACGTCTGTCGCCCGATTTGGCTCATCACCGTCACTGCCCGCAAAAGCTGCTCCTGGAGCTCGTTCGCCAGGCTATCGCGCAATGCGGCCACGGGTAGCAATCTGAGCTCATTGAAGCCCGTCAAGAAGCCATTGAGTAATCTGGCAAGCGGCGGAAACAGCGTCAGTTCGACCGAAGGCTGATGCGACGCTGCAGTAATTTGCCCATTCGTTGCGTGCTTGCCCAGGGCAGCAGGCGGTATCGCAATCGCATCAAGTCCGACGGGCCAATCTGGCAAGGCAGGCAACTGCGTTGAAGCGAGCCGATTGCGAGACTCGGGCGCCAAGAGCCATTTCGCAAGTCTGCGTTCTGCCGCTCGCCTACTCTGACTGCTTCTCGAAGATTGTAAGAGACCAGCGCTGTTCGGCGCAGGAGCGGTGCACTCCTGCGCAAAGTCATCCACTGCCCTTTGCCACCGCTCGACGACGACGAGCTTGACTCGCTCTTGTACGAGCGTACCGATTCGCCAGACGAAATCCAGACCGAAGCGTGCAAAGGCTGCAGAGCAGTACGAGAGCTGAGTGAGTAGCGAGCTGAGTGCAGATACCGAGTGAATGTGCTGTAGATCCGACTCGAGCATCTCGAACAATATTGAAGCGGATTTGAGCAAGAAAGCAGCCAACGGCTCCGTCGAAACATCACCATCCGGTTCGTTCGAGCGTGTAGATGAGATGAGAAACACGTCTGTGTACATACCGACAGTCTCTCCTACGCCTTCTCGCCATATCTCAATCCATTTCTTGATATATCGCAACCGATCCTCTGTCATCTCTGGACGATGTGAATGCCCGTTGACCATGCCCACTTGTGATGCAGGCAGCTGAGCCCGTGAGAGTGTTTTCAGCTGGACTGTCAGGCATGTCCATCGCGAGCTGACAAGTGCCAATCTGAGCTCGGCTTCGTCTAGACTGACAGTGTCTGCCTCGCTGAGCGCCGTGCGCATTCGCCGCAAGAGGTTGACATTCCTCAGTGCGCCCGGCAACTTGAGGTCTTTGTCGGACAAGCCTCGCAATAGCGTCAAGCGTAGTATGAGGATCTCGTCGGCCACGCGAGCTCTTATTTGCTGCAGGACAGATAGCGCACCTTTGCCAGTATTGGCATCTATTTGCGGTCCGCTGAGCGAAGCGCGCCGCCCGCGCAGGGAAGCTAGAGTCAGCTGCATCTGCTCTTGGAGTGACTCGCATCGCTCGGCAAGCTCCATGGCTTCTGACCACCACCCGCCGCGGACGCATGTTCTGACCATGCTCGGTATCTCGACCAATTCCTGACATTGAGTTACATTGTCGAGTACGAGCGCGTATCGGTCCCTTTCGATTATGATCGGTCTAGAAAACTGCTCGAATTGCTGCGATGAGTCTGACAGAGCGCTGATCGAGCTCAGCAGACCAGTAAGTGAGCTGCCCAGCATATTGAATGAAGTCGATATGCCCTTTTGCGCTTCGTGTATCGCGATAAAGTTGGCATAGGAGCGATACGCGAGACTGGCAAGATCTGTCTCCAGACTCGCTGAGCGCTGCCTGAGCTTGTCGGGTTCACCGAGTAGTTGGGGTAGCGGTAGCTCGAGCAAATGTGTCAGGTATTGTGTCGCTGTTGGCGCACGAAGCGCATGTACAGTCGCAGCGACTTCTGTAGGTCGCAAGATCGCCTTCCTCGCTGTCACTGGCGACAGTGATGTGGGGTCGCGAGCATCTGCCGTTGGCTCTCGTCGGAGCTGCTGAGCGACAGAAGTCGATAGCAGCTCGACAAGTGACGGCAGCCAGCTCTCGCCACCACTGGAACTCGGCATTGGAGATTCCGATACGTCCAGGACTGGTGTGATTGATGTCGGCTGTCCATTGCCCAGAGCTGGCTGAGCTACCGCTGCAGACGACATGACTTGCGCTAAGCTTCTTGCTCGCTAAGGAGGCTCAGACTGCTGCAAGATAGCGTCAATCGAAGCCTGATCACATCTAAAGCGAATGCGCACCTCTGATGAGCTATTGCTGAGCTTGTCTAGTCATCAATGCGTTCGGGACTGGCGGTGTGTGTGACGGTAGCTTGACGCGACTTTATCTTAGATCGCGACAATGTCAAAGGCCGTCCGGTGCGAAAGATCCGCGAGCTTCAATCTTCGGGTCATATGCAATAGTCTCACAATCAACAGTCTGCCACATGCTAATGAGCGCGCCATCGAGTACTCTTGGTCGTCTTGAGAGAGATGGTTTTCGATTTGTGCCACGAGTTTGGGGAAGCAGGCCAGAGCTGACTGACCCAATACTTCTGACCGACCTGGAAATCAACACCCAGCTCTTTGATATCCCATACCGTCAGCAAAGCTTCGTGAGAGCGAGGCCGAGTGACGACAGAGTCTTGCACGCGTAGAACACGGAAGCTGCGAACTTGTTTTTCTGGGTAGAGTGCCATGATATCTGAAGGGACGCTCGAGAGAGAGAACCGCGTTGACTCTATGCGCTGAAGCGCAACAGTACTGATCTCGTGAAGCAGTGCTGCGGGAGTGTCTCGCAGTGCGAGTTGCTTGTCTTTCGCTTCGAGGAGCTCATCGAGTAATTCGCTCGGATCGAGGAAGCCGTTGTAGGCAGAAGGTCGAACGGTGCGTCGATGGATAGCATCCTGGATACGCTGATGTAGCGCGCTGATCTCCTCTAGCTCTCTTTCGAGTTTCGCTGTCAGCCCTTCTTGCGCAGCTTCGCGATCGGCCTGCACGAACCACTATCAACGGGTGGTCATGGGGATCAGAAAGAGGGACAAACCCGCAAGCGATCTTGACGTGCCATCTCTTCACCTTCATGCCAGGGCTGTACAGCCGCCTCGCCCTCGTTCTGTCGTCCAGCGTAGTTGAAGCCGATGGGTAGCACGCTCAGAATCTCTAGATCCATCAGACCGACCGCTCCTCCGTCGCTGTTGAGACTGCGCAAAGTCGACACAAACTTGCCAGGGTGCAGACCTAGTCGAGCGTCCCATCGAGCGAGTTTCATAGCGTTAGCGCTGATGGCCAGCGTCGAGCATTCGAGTGCGCGCAAGGCATCGACGCCGTCACGAATGGATGCCTTCAGTCTCGCTTCGCTAATCGCAATCTTGCTGCCGGTCTTCAATTTGCCTTTCGCAATCGCTCGTAAGAGTGCAGCATCTATAGTGGCTCTGATGCGATACCATCCATCTGACAGTTCTAGGCCAATAGGACGACATTCGTTGTCCGGATCGTCTTCCGAATCGCTTAGCAATATGTCAGAGATGAGCAAGATCATGGACGAGGCAGGCGATGCATCTGCTTCGTGTATCCTCTTCAGAATCGAGCGTTTGGCCTGATTGATCTCGATATCGTAGCGTATGCCGAGTTGATGCATCACGTGCTCATATGACCATCGTGACAGCATGACAGACGGCGCAGCTGTGTGGTGACATTGTGACGAGAGCTTCCATAAGATCTGAGACCAGTGATTGGTGACCCAAGGTTGATCTAGCATCGTCATCCCGCGTGTCAGTAAGTCTTGCAAAGCTTGAGCAGCAGTTTGGTGCGGAGCAAATGCATATCGTGCTGCGCTTTTCAAAGTGAGCAAGGGCACCGATCTGTCTACATCGTCAGCGCTGTTAAGACAAGAATTGGGTGGCGTACTCTGTGCAGCACGAGACGTTACACGGATGTATTTGCGCTTGCTGCCATGTCAGTCGCAATGCAGCATCGATAGAGATGTCCAGCTCGCGCTTTTGCTCCGAAGGCAGAGGCCGTAGCTTGCTGAGCACTGGTCCTCTCGTAGGTGTACTGACATTAGACACTGTCCTTGCCAGATCTAGATGAGCCGGTCTCTGGCCGTTCTTGAAAGGCGTTTTGAACTTCTTATGCGAACCAGCATGAGCAGATCGAGGCGTCATGCCCAGGTGAATCTTCCTGCCAGAAGGTCCCGGCGTAGCGTTTTGCAGAGTTGTCCTTCTGGTCGGCGTAGCCGTCTTTTGGAGCTTAGGCGTTGTCCTGCTCGTTACTGCAGGAGAAGCTAGGTGATTAGTAGCCGAGCGAAGAGGGCGTAGCGGCGTCTCAGCAGCTGTATCGGTTCGGAACGATGCCATACTGGCAGTTTCTACTAGATTGTTGGATGGAGCAACAGGATCTAACCTCGTCTCGACGGCGATCGTCACGAACTTGTCTGCCTGAGGATGCTCTAAGCGCAGGGCTCTGGCAGGGAGGGGCGACCTTTGAACGGTATTGGGACTACATGCACCCAAAGGTGCACGCTTCTCCGTCAGATTGACCTTGAAGCCCTTGGCTGGCGTCTTGAACTCGTCTGTGAGCCCTTCTCTCGCGGGAGGGGGAGCAGCATTGGCATCAGGCGGGGTCAGGTCTGCTTCTAGCTTTGCACGCGCTTGTCTGAGCGCTTGCGATGAAGGTGCAGCCCATGTCTTGCCGAAACCAGAGATGAAGCCTGCGCTCGCAGTCGCGGTCTGGAAGGACTGTGCTTTCTGCCCAAACCGCTCTTCTTCCAAAGCGATGAGACGATCTGTGTCTGACGCCGCAGAGGACGAAGGCGCCGGATCAGGCACTTGTGAAGCACGTACAGCTGACTCGATGCGATCTGCCTCTATCGAGGCTAGTGCGCCCGAAGACAGCGTAGGCCGACGCGACCTTCGTGGCCGGTCAGGCAGATGAGGTGCGTTTGTGTTCTGCTGAGGCGACGAGGGCAGATCAAGCAGAGCTTGAGCTTTGCTGCGCGCTTGAGCCGAGGGTCTGGCCACTTGATTTCCTTTGGCGGTCTTGAATGCCACTGAACCGTCTGTGGGTGCTGCTTGCTTGCTCAATCGTGTATCGGTCCTTACGAGAGCGTCAAGGTCTGCTTCTTCCCAGCAAATCTCCTGTCCGTAATCATCCTCCTGCACGTCGGACTTGACTGATGTTTGACTGCTCATTGTCCTTGCAGATGTCCTTCTGCGCTTGCGGGGTGAAGGCGTGGCCTGGACAGCACGGCTCTTGCTGGGCGAGCGAGACGAGCGCCGCAACCGACTTGCGTACGACGAGGGAGGCAGAGTATCATCGGCCAAGCCTGCGAACATCCACTCGTCGCCATCGGAATGCAGCTCCATCTCTTGCTCGGCCTTGAGCTCCTCAGAATGCCTCGAGACGTCGCGAAGGGCCCGCCACGTCGGAGGCATTGCCGGCTTGCTTGCCTGTTGACTTTCGACGCCGATCGCGTTCTGCTGACTTTGGGTTTTCGCGACACGAGCATCAGCACGAGGCGGTACACATCCTCAGAGCCAGACTCGACAGCGTCACAGTAGCGCGCATCAGGCCGTGCAGAGCTGTGTGCGCCAGGCAGACAGAGCTCTTACGCTCCAACCTCAAACGCGCTTAGGGTCACGCTCGGGCGCAATTCGAGCACAGGCCGACCAAAGCTCTTTACCAAACTTGACTCGGCTGTCTGTCTACTCCAGCGATACTGTCTAGCACGCAGACGAGACTCTTTGTCGCGTCTTTAGCTACGAGTAGAGTCCAGATAGGGCCTTGGACAGTCGACCATCTGACGCCGTGTCCCTGACGCTGTTGATATATTCGCAATCTTGACACTGCTGTCCGTGGCCGGTACGAGCTCATCACATAGCGTAAGTCCACAAGGCCTCCATCTGTTCATCTCTCCGGCTCGAACGGCGGTCTGTGCGCAATCCGCCGAAACGCTTCACCTTTGCGCGCCGTCTCATCCTGACGAGGATTGTGATGCTGACACTCTGCTACTTGTCTTTGCCAGTGACGACCGTCGACCGACAAGTACATCGCTCTCCCCAGATTCTCTTCCGCCCTCTTGTAGCTCGCTTTGACACTGTTCGAGCTAGTATGGCCACTCAGTCCGTCTTGTGCGTTTCAGCTCTCCTGCGACATCACAACCTGACCTGTCTACTTCCGTAGGCTAAGAAATAAGCCGCTACTGGCCACCATCGCTGTTGGAGGCGCAGGCTGGCTGACTGCATTCTTGGGACGTACGTCTGCTCGCGAGCTATCAGCCGGCATAAGCTCAAGCGACCCGTCTGCAGAATGCGTCGCGGAAGCAGATTATCGCCATCATGGCGGCACCCACTCTGTGATTGGCATAGCCTGGCTGGGTAAGTCAACAGTCTCAGAGATAGTTCGAAGCTGAACACGATATGACAGGCATCTTCTTGCAAGTCGGCTTGATCTATTCAGTTCTCTATTCTTTCCTGCTCGAACGGAGGGACGAAGTCAGGCATCAGGTGCGGGTTTTCCTCAATGTGCTGCCTGTCCGGTGTGGCTCATCCGGCAAGTATCGTATAGATCAGCGCATTCCTTGCCATTACGATCGTCATTGCAGCTAGCGGCATCAACACGGGCATCTATGGCCCTACAAGCGCACTCGAAGCAGTCGGAGTAGGCTGGCTTCTCATTATCATCGTCGACGTGAGTACGTGTCAGAGAGTTGACTGGCCAGCTGACAAGTGCTGCAGATCCTGTGGTTGCTCTACTTCACCTCTTCTGAAGACGGTCAATTCTTCAGGCTCTTTGGCGATCCGAACACGCTCCAGCATCGCCGCAGTGTTTCTCGCTTGTCGAAATCACGCGACATGCATCGCTCGCCTGTACCCACGCCTGCAACAACATCGGGCTCATTCGTTTCTTCGGCTTCCAATGGCCAAGCGCTAGGCACGTCCAGTCAAAATATGATCAGTGTGAACAGCAATCAGACGGGCGCGAATGGTTCGACGCACTATCTTGCCAATCCTCCCGTCCGAACAGGTGGTGATGATCGTCCGCCGACACAGCAGACCCATCGCTCGACGGGCTCAATGTCAATCGCCGAACCCGTTGGCCAAGCAAAAGCACTCTACGCTTACAGCGCCAATCCAGAAGATCCCAACGAGATCTCATTCACAAAGGGAGAGATACTGGATGTGCTGGACAAATCTGGCAAGTGGTGGCGATGCCGACGACAAGCCTCGAGCGAGGTCGGTATAGCGCCGAGTAACTACCTCTCGCTCGTCGAATCTTAGAAGCTCTATATAGTATGCTATGGGCTGTTGTCATTGTAGTCTGGTCAACAACAGTGCCACGGCGTCTTAGCACGGGTTCGATCTACGCAGGTGGCCAAGGCCAATCTTTCTGCCGTTGCAGTTCATGCTGAGGCCCTCGAGCTGCCGGCATCCGCATGAGCTCATCACCGGCTGTTCAAGCGTTCGGCTTACCTGATTGACGTAGAGTGTTTCGCCATCGACTCAAAAAAAAAAAGAACATCACGGAAGGAGACGCCTTGGAGACTGCCATCGTTTGGATAGAACAAGGAAATCGGACCTTGTTGCCATTCGGCTCCACTGCAAAGGTCATTCGTATCTCATCCAGTGCCAACCGCCGGCAAGCATAGCCTACATAGAAATCCGGCATAAAGCTGATCTTTGCTCGAGAGCTTGCCAAGCGTGGCATCACTACTAGCACCTCGTGAGACAAAGGTCGCCTAAATAGCTTGCGTGGTCATCTCAGAGAAGCAGCATGCAGTCGGATGTGGGGCAGACTGAGATGGTGTCACTCGGGCGATAAGCGATCATGGCAACGAAGCCGCTGTTGAGCGATCTGAAGCTCCTGAGAGGTACCGAGTAAGAGCAGATCAAGCCATCGAGGCGTGAGATAGGACTAGCGGCAGGTGCAGCCACATCGCTTGCGAGAAAACCCACGAAAGCAGCGAAAACCAAACGCATCGTTTTCAAGCGAGGAGTGAGGACTGCTCAACGGGAGAGCTAGTCCCGTCGTATTATCTGCAAGGTGCATGACATAGTGCGTGCTTCACACGGACGGGTTGGTCAGTTCATGGTTTATATACTGGAAGGATGATCCCTCGCTCGCGTCTTCTTATTTAGAAATTGTTTGCCGGTCCCCATTCGCTCCTAAACGCTGAAACCTCTCTCCATGCTCTTGCAATGTGCGCCTGATGCTACCGGACGATTCTACGCCCCTCTTCGTCTCACTCTGCTTTAGCGCTTCCTTCTTTACCACTCGACGCGACTTTGGTCACGATGTTTGCCAGCATCGTATTTTGCTTGCTCGTGCTGCTCCTTGAGCGGACGGTCAGCGCTGTCAGCTTGGCCTACACGGCAGATCTCGCCAAACGCACCTTCGGTCGAGTGCATTTTGGTGAGGTGTCGATGTACGGCAACGGTGGTCTGGTGTATCACTCGACTTTCCGCATACGATTCTCGAAAGATGCCAATGTCAGCTCAATACCGCTCCAAATCCATAGACTGTAGCTCAAAGAACATTCGCAGAACGTGCAGATCTCTCCTGATCCTCAATCTCTGATCGTTGACACCGGCACGATCACCGCACTCAGCAACGAGTGGGATAACATTCACAAGGAGCTCACTTCAGGATTCAAATGTTTGCCTTCAGTCGCTATCATGATCTGGCGCTGAGCTCGCTGTAGTTGTCGATGGCAAAAGACAGTTTGAGCTCTGGATCCATCATCCGATAGACTCAATTTGGCCCACGCGATACCATCTCCGCGATATCGAGATGCCTGATACGCAGTTGGTACGCTCATCGTCATATCATCTGCTCCGACGCTGATCCATTCCCGGAATAGAGCTTCGGGATCGTGTACGTCGCTTGCGTTCTGCCCGATCGCCCACTTCATGGACACACAGGGTCTTCACAATCGACAAGCACCAGATACCATTCTATAGCGGCTCTTGAACGGCTGCAGACCAGACTTGGACAACGAGCGCTGCATGTTTGTCGTGAAAAGTTGCCATATGTAGTGAGGTCTGCATCAGACATCGCATTTGCTGGCCTTGGGAAACCACACATGCCGCGCAGTCGAAATTGTCTTTGACGCGCGTGGTCACTAGACCATCAAGCTCCCAGTTCTGAATTTCCTCGGATTTACAATCTACTTCGGCATGCAGTCACGCTTGGCACGTGTGCATCGATCCCCCGCTAGTCACCCCATGTCACCCGTGCATCAGCTGTCCGTCTGCACTGTGTCGTGTTGCGCCCGTAATTGCTCTGCCTAGTCGCGCCCATGCGCATGTAGTACTTTGACTTTGTCTGCGGTCAAGGCCGCTCCCCAAAAGAACTACCCATACACATCGACGATCACATACAGCTCATCGTACCGCACATATCACAAGTTCTGGCAGAACGCCCCTCAACGACAAGCTATCCGCGGGCAGATGTGCAAACTAGATGATTGCTATCGCAAAAGCCTGGCCGAGTGATGCCTTGCTTCGGACTCACTTCAACCTGTCGCTGCTTTTACGATGAACTTGGCTAAGACGCACGGGCACAAACATGTCTTTACACCGTTTGGACATGAAAGCCGTCACTTTGTTTGCAAGTTTCACACCACAAGCTAGGAGTATGATTCTGGGCGGCGAAGTCTCAGTTATACGACGGGGCTGTGCAAAGTGTTTCGGGATTGAATGACTTCGCGCGCTCTGGCTTCTCCCAACCCACCATCAGACTTTACCATCTTCGACTCATCAGTCCAACCATGTTCAGCAAATCTCTCAAGACTATGATACCTGCCGCGCTCGCTCTCTGTCTTGCTACGCTCAGTTTGGGTGCAAGCATTGACGCCCGCGATGCCAACACGCTCGAACGTCGTCATACTGGTCCTTACACGTGGTGTGGCCTTCAGGCGAGCTGCCCTGCCCTGCATATGATGGGAAATTAACGCAATTGCCGACAGACGGAGTACTTGCCGGGCAAAGTTCTCGGTCTTTACTTCTACCTCAATTGGTATACGAATAAGTATGTCGTCTCGCCTGGCGAAGGCATGACATTTGCAAACTTCGAGCCCGCTTACATGGACCATGGCTCTCTCAACGACGCAAATTTTGTGTTGAAGAGCGCAAACAACTACGACGTCGATCTTCAAGCCAAAGTCGGCAGTGATGGCGACATCCAAGGAATCGCTCTCGCTAATTTGAAAATTGGCGATACAACGTTCTCAAATGTGGTTTCCCTTGGCTTCCAGTGCAGTAGCGATCCTCAGCAGCAGAACAAGGTCACCATTCCGGTAAGAGGATCGTTCTATTGATGGCAGCTCAGCTGACGAACATATGCGCAGCGCTACTAGGGAGTGACACCATCAGACTCGGCTGATAAGACCATATAGTCTTGTGTAACAGCCGAAGTGTTTGCATAGTAATCTCAACGTCGACTGCGCGGCTGCAATTGCCGCCCTCGACTATCTGAGAGCTCGATCTTGTGCTCGCTACTAGGCACCATGCGCAGAGGTTGCGGCCCTCTGCCTGGACACTTGTATGCTAGTTGCCATGCAACCTCTGTCCCTCTTTACTGCCAACTGGCTAGATCCGAATGTGGCGCCAAGCAGTCACACGCAGCGCCACTGGCCTATCGCGCTTCCGAGTGAGTCTCAGGCCTTCTCAAAGCACACTTCCTGGATGCTCAGCATCATGGCAATCCTTGCTCGCGACCACTTATGCACACCTGCACTGAACATTGCTGCGACTGATATGTAACAAACATGCAAGTGTTGCGTTGCATCGATCGACACATACTTGACAACAAAACGCGAAATGATGTTCCAGCGATGCAGCCTACACAACGGATCGCTATGCAAGCTCCGGCTTGAAACAAGTTTCGGTTTGAGACAAGTTCCGGCTTTTCCCGTACAATATGCGCCTGACCGTCAGGCTTTGCTATTCAAAGCCGAGCATTTGGTCATGTTCAGCCGGTCTCTCCAGCCAATGATTGCTGCCGTCATCGCTCTCTGCTTTGCTACGCTCACCTTGGGCGCGAGCAACCCCGTCGGCACGATTCATGCTCGCGATGCCAACACGCTCGAACGTCGCCACACTGGTCCTTACACGTGGTGTGGCTTCCAGGCGAGTACTCCTACAGTGGCGTGATCTTTGTGCTGAAGCAGAGGTCACGCAGAGCGAGTATGAGCCAGGCAAGGTCGTCGCTGCTGGCATTGATCTTGTTTGGCAGTCGGGCAAGTACCTTGTGATTCCGGGCCAAGGCCTGAAATCTGCAATCTATGAGCCGCCCGCTATGGTCGGCACTACGCTCGAGAACGCTAACTTCTACCTGGATGCCGGCACTTGGGACGTCGAACTCCAGCTTCGCGTTGCCAACAATGGCGACATTCAGGGCGTGGCGATCGCATACATGACTGTCAACAAGGTCTTTCCAGCAAAAACGCCTCCATTTGGTTTCCAATGCAGTAGCGACTCGGGTCAGCAAAACAAAGTCACCATACCGGTGAGACAGGATTTTCTGCCCCTGATGATGCCTGATCTGAGCAATAAAATCAGGTCTACTAAACAGACGGAGCAAGTACTGGCAGTCTGAGATCATAAACCTGTATCTTGGCTTCTAATGCTACTCATGCATCTGCCGGAATTTCCCGCTCCGGCTATACTCCGCGCGCGCGCGCGCGCGTTCCCTGCAGCTGCACTCTTCGCTCGCTCGCTGATCAAGAAAACTCGCCAAAGGTCGCGCTTCCTCTCGATCTCAAAGGGATCATCTGCGAGGCTTCGCATGCAAAGTATGCCCTGAGCCGTTTGTCCTGAGAGTCTCGCCTTTCCATCGTCTGCAGGGATTGATTGGATGTCGGTTTCAGCTATCCGGCACTGTGATGAGCGACATTCGGCACAGCTCGCAGGACATACGCTCACATCTGCTCTTCGCACCGTGTGCATTTCGAGCTTTCTCGGCACCGAATCCAACGAGACCGCGGACATGCGCGGATCCAAATCTTTTGTGACGCCGTTTGGTCTGCAAAACGCTCACTCAAGTCCGAGTGCTCTACGGAAGCAAACAGAGCTGCGACATGCGCGGCGAAGTCTCAATTACACGACAGAGCTGTGCAAAGTGTTTCGGGATGGAATGACTCCGCGCGCTCTGGCTTCTCCCAACTCACCATCAGACTTTACCATCTTCGACTAATCAGTGCAACCATGTTCAGCAAATCTCTCAAGACCATGATACCTGCCGCTCTCGCTCTCTGTCTTGCTACGCTCAGCTTGGGTGCAAGCATTGAAGCCCGCGATGCCAACACGCTCGAACGCCGCCACACTGGTCCTTACACGTGGTGTGGCTTCCAGGCAAGTACACTCATAGTACCGCAGCTTCCACGCTGACGCATTCGGACTCGCGTAGAGTGAATACGAAGCTGGCAAAGTCGTCGGTGGTGGCTTCGATCTTGTTTGGAAGTCGCACAAGTACAGCGTCAAGCCTAATGGTGGCTTGAAGTCTGTGACTTACGAACCCCCTGTCGTTATCGGCAATTCGCTTAAGAATGGCAATTTCTACCTCGACGGGGGCAATTGGCAGGTCGCGCTTGCACTCCACGTGGCCGATGATGGCGATATCGAAGGAGTGGCAATCGCTGCGATGACTGTCGACAATATCTCTCCACCTAATGCGCCCTCGTTCGGATTTCAGTGCAGTAGCGACACTGATCAGAAGAACAAGGTCACCATTCCTGTAAGCACATTCATACCATACTTTCTGCATGGCTGATGATCGTCTTTGAAGGCCATGTGAGCAGGTCGTCGTGACACTCTGTTGCTCAGATGTGAAGACTTGCATGCAAATTTGCCTTCGCAACTTCAGTTCTTGTCTGCATGATGCTAGTATGCAGCGTAGAAGCCTTCTATCTGAGACTTAAGCCAGTTCAGATCTTCGATCTTCTTTAGATGTCACCATGAGGCGCGACATGCGAGTGCGCGATTGCGCCCAACATTCGCTTCACCGGTGTAAAACAAATACCGGCAAGCATTGGACATAATGCGTTCTTCGTTCCAGTTCCATACAATTCTGTCTCATGTACTCCTCCAATTGTTTCTGCACAGCGCAGCACAATTGTCCGCCTTTGTCTGTCTTTGTCTCGCCAACAACACACCAGGATGAGACTCGCTCGTTCCGGTCGTCTGTTGATGGCTTGTATTGCTCAGGCTATCGCTGCAACACGCGGCGCGCAAGTCGGCGGCATAGCAAGATTGACAAAACGCACGGATTGGTTGACCAATCGCCACTGTACCCTCGCCGCTGCTCTCAGCAACACACCCGTTGTTGCTCACCTGGATTTCGAACTCAACTGGGACCCTCAGCAGCGCAAATTTTTCCAGATCTGGGGTGAGAGCGACCACACAATCCTGCTGGCGTTCTGAGCAAGATTGTAGTCTATACCGACAATCTCGGTACAGTCACGCCATTTCTGGACACGGGCAAGCAGGTCAGTAATGCTCGTACGACTAACTTCAGAGGTAAGTAGGATCGCTTTGTCAACAGTCATAGGCTCATGCGGTTACACGTAGCAAAACGCAAAGGCCATTGGCTCTGGGATTTCTCGGTTTGTCAAGCGCACATGTAATCCGTCGCTTACCTGCCAGCAGATCATATACTATGCCGAAGAGGGAGCGGACGATACCAGCCTTTATTTCAGCATGGCGGAGACGACGACGAGCATCTATGGCGGCACGTACGTTGCATAGTTTACTCTCGGCCCCTTTGACTAACAAACATGTCCCTCACAGCGTGACCACTAGCCCTGCGGCAGGCTACAACTTTGGTGGTACATGCAAAGACGATGTGTAATTTGTACGCTCGCGTAAGCTACTCAATCTAACGGGACACGCAGGGGTAACGACATTCCAATTGGCCTACCAGCCCAAAAACTTGACGCTGGTTACCTTGCGATGTATACAGGCAATCAAATGCACCTGCGCTACAACAAACAGCTCACTTGTCACAACTGATTGCGAGCTCGCAACTCATGTTGCCACCCTCACTGTCTGCCATGAGAGTAGGGTTGCTGAAGTTTGTAAGGTCATCGAAGTGGTAAACCGCGCCGACTTTCTCGCCTCTGCCAGCAATCGTTAGTCTCATTCGCCACAGGCGCGTGAGATCTTACTCGGGAAGGAGACATGCCATGCCTGCTGTGGCAGTACAAGGCTGGAACTTGGTGATATCGAGCAGTGCGCCTGCACTCGATCTCAGCTGTGTGGCCTAAGAAGGCGTAGGGCACATACCGGGAGTCGATGCCTTGATATACACACTGTTACCCTTGTAAAGCTTGTTGTCAAATTGAAGCACGTCCATCTTGACTTTGCATTCGCGCAAGCAACCGATGTCGTATGCCTGACTGATGCCAGCGAGAGCGAGCAGCGTTGCGAGCACTGAAACCTGAGCGAACATCTTTGCTTGACTGTGTCTACTTTCGATAGACTTAACGATTCGAGCGAAGAATTGAAGAGAATGAGGGCAACAGACTCGGAAGGGATGACCTTGGAAGAGATGGCAACACATTGCGCGTCGATGATTCAACGTTCGACGTCTGATCCGTGCAACACTTGAATGCAACCAATTACCATGACTGCACGCCTTTTCAAACCTTTCGGTACTGGCTACCTTGCGATGTATACAGGCAGGTCCATGCACTTGCGCTACAACAGACAGCTCACTTGTCGCAACTGATTGCGAGCTCGCAACTCATGTTGCCACCCTCACTGTCTTTCATGATAGTAGGGTTGCCGAAGTAATTAAAGTCATCGAAGTGGTATACCGTGCCAACTGTTTCGCCTCTGCCAGCCGTCATTAGTCCTGCCCGCCGCAGACTTTGAGATCTTACTCGGGAGCAAGACAAGCCATGCCTTGTGTGGCGGTACACGGTTGAAATTTGGTGATATCGAGCAGTGCGCCTATGTGCACTTTAGGTGTGCTACTGATCAAGGACGCGCATGGGACACACCGGGAGTGGATGGCTTGATATACACACTGGTACCCGGGTAGAGCTCGTTGTTCGCTCCAATCACATCCATCTTGACTTTGCACTCGCGCAAGCAACCGATGTCGTATGCCTGACTGATGCCAGCGAGAGCGAGCAGGGTTGCGAGCACTGAAAATTGGGCGAACATCTTTACTTGACTGTGTATACTTTCGATCAATTCGACGGTTCGAGCGAAGTGAAAAAGAGTGAGGGCAACAGACTCGCAAGGGATGACTTTGGTAGAGATGGCAAAACGCGTTGCGCGTTGATTAGCCAGATTAGGGCCCGTACGATTTCGAATGTAAATTTGAAAGTAAATGTAAATGTAAATGTTGCGACACGAAAATTTACTACTGCGTACGATTTGCGCATGGGTAATAGTATAGTAAAGTAAATTCTTTGTGGGGAAATCGCGGCTCGCTGCCGAGCAGGCGGATGTGGTGCAAATTTGCTAGTCGAAATTTCGAAGAGTAAAATTTACTATCTGATCCCTTTGTCGTCTCTTCTTGGGTTGCAGACTGTCAATGGCGGAGCCAAGCACTGCGCGCTNCGCCAATGATAATAGTAAGCACAGCAGCTGCCCTTAGCAGCTTCGGNCCCCGATGCGACAGCATGTNGATACTGCTNCGTGGAGGAGGCGACTGGTGTGCGGTGCGTCTCCGCGCCATCTCCGCCCCAATTTACTATACTTCTGCTTTTTACTTTGCTCGTGCGTACGATTTCAAAAAATAGTATAGTAAAGTAAATTCTCGAGGCAAATTTGCTCTCAGGTAGCCTGTGAGCAAGAATTTACTTTACTATACCACAAAAATTTACCATTCGAAATCGTACGGGCCCTTAGTCAACGTTCCACGTCTACAACCTCACTGAGTGTCATGACACTCTATAGTCCACTTCAATCAGTTTCCATGACTGAACGCTTTACCAAGACTTCTCCGCTCCTCTTGACTACTGCAATCAAAGGAGGTGCTTGCAAAAACACCAAAGGCAACGTGCATACTGCGAAGCGCACGATCAGGAATTTCCTGTGCACATACTTCCCCTTGATGCTCAGTGGACAAATTCGAAATTGGTGCTGTTGCTCTATACAAGGTATCGTTCTTTGGGCACAGTCCATCGAGGCTCTCAAAGCGCAGCAACAGCATATTGAGACGAATCAGAACCCATATCAGATGGCCTCGCAACACCTATAGCGGTATGCGGTGAGACAGTAGCAAACGCTTGGTCTCGCGCGCACAGGCCGGTGTATGTACTCGGTCTACAACGAACGGGCGACTAGGGGCAACCGATTGCAAGCTCACAAAGCATATCACCTCCCTGACTGTCCGTCATGAGCGTAGGGTTGGTAAGCTCGTGGACATTATCAAAGTGATAAACTACGCCAGCTTTGAAGCCTCTGCCATCAATGGTCAGCTTCTGGGCAGCAAGACTTCCCACGACGCACTGGGAGTCAGCAGTGACGCAGACCATGCCTGCTGTAGCCGTGCAAGGCTTAAACTTGGTGATGTCGAGCATCGCGCCTGCGCACGAATGAGATGTGGCACATCGATACGCGAAAGCGACATACCGGGATTCGATGGCTTGATGTACACACTGGTGTTGGTGAAAAGCTCGTCATGCTGCCCAAACACGTCCATCTTGACCCGGCATTCGCGCAAACAACCAATATCGTATGCTTGGCTGACAAGGACGGATGCGAGCAGCAAGGCAAGCATCGAAATTTGAGTGATCATGTCTGCTGGAACCTTATTGGTGGCGATTTTCAGTGGAAGATGCGGATGGAAGGCAAAAGGTAATATGACTGCATTTCATCGCCGACCTGTCGAGGTGGCAACCAGCGTGTACGCGCGCAAACGCGTCGCACTCCACACCGCCAACAACCTCGTTACGAGTGGCATGACACCCCGCAGTCTGAAACATCTCAGTGTTTGTGGCTGCATGCGTCGATACATACCGCCTGTCTACCCGACCTACGTACTTTGCAAGCTACGCGCCTCGCCATCAAGATGAAGTTTACCGCCGCTCTTTCAGCACTCGCCGTGGCTTGCACGGTCGGAACGACGTTCGCTGCACCTGCCGTCTCCGGCGTCGCTCCAACCCTTGGTAACGAGCTTGCCGAGCGTACAGACTATAGCACCATCAAGTGGCTTCAGTCGTGGGAAGTCTGGATCCAGGCTGGTCTGGTCGATACGGAAGCAACGGTTTACCTCAACTTTCGCATCAACTATGATCCCGATTCGCAGAACTTCGATTACATTGATGGTGCGTGACGGCCGATGCTATTCGATCGCTTTCGGCTGAGTGGATCTATCAACGATAGTCCATACTGGCAACTACGGCAGAGTTGAGCCGCACTTGATCGACGCCCGACCCGGCCATACCAAGACGACGGAATACCTCGGTGAGTTTGTCTGCTGTCGCTATGATACGAACTCATGCTTTCTCGCAGTCAATCTCGATAAGCACACCCAATGGAACTTCCAGATCTTCTTTGATCCTTCGCCAGATGCTCAGGACAAGAACATCTACTTCTCCATGACGCCCGGCGGTACTGTCATCAATGGCAAGACGTGGGTCGACTCCTGCTCACGCCAAAGTGATTGCTGAAAGGGGTTGCTATGGCAGAGTCAAATACAGAGCTGGCAGCACGATCATGGACTTTGGCGCCGTGGTCCTGCTCGAGTAAGCTTGCGAGCCTCCGATGGTTTCTGTTCTGATGCATCGAGACGACAGTGGCGAGCCAATCCCTATTCAGCATTTCCCTACTTACCCGCCTTCTTGAGCGCTGCTCGTATGACCAATTGCATGTTTGTTCTGACGTCAAACCTATCAAGGCAGCCATGATGGTCTGTTGGTACGTCTGAAATTGCTCAGGTAAGTCACCGCAGCAAGCCTCGCTCGCGATCGTCGTATGGTGATCATCTTGGCAGAAGCTATCAAGACCGACGACGCCCTGCTGACATCGTCGCTGCGCGTGCGTGCGTACCACACTCCATCGGTTGATTGCTAGAAAGCCGCCTTTATCGCTTCGAGCCATGGCATGGAGGCCCTTGAGCATCTTTGAGCATTCAGCGATGAGAAGAGCAAGGCGGAGGACAGCCAGATGTGTGAATGTACAGAAGGATGGCGAGCCTGCGCGAGTCAGAAGGGTAGATACGTACACGCCAACATGCATGCACAAGTCTCTTCCTGAAAGCGCGCGTACCTGCTCAAGGAAGACTCGCCAGCTTGACGACTCGCAAGATGGGCGCTTCGGGCTCAAAGGCAGAGGTTGTCGAAGAAGGCAAGGAGAAGCAGTTCTACTCCAACGCAGATACGCCCATCAGGGTCACTCCACTCACTCCTCACCTTGCCCGCTGAAGCTGAAAAAGAGCAAAAACGCAGTTCTCACCGGGTCTGATCAACCACTTGCAGGACTCTGCCTCGCCCAGCTCAGAACGCCAACAGACGCTCGACTCTCACATCCAGGAGCGCATCAAATCTGAGCTCACGCGGCTACAGAGCGAGGAGAGTGAGATCAGGGCTCAGATTGCTCAGGCGTTGGAGAAGGAGAATCTGGACAAGAGCAGGGGGTCGGCGGAGAAGGGAGAGGGGAAGAGCTCACTGTTGCTCGAGAGGGATCTGGAAGTACTGCGAGCAAAGGTAGAGAGACGGAGACAGAGGACGGATGAGCTTGCTGGTCCTGACAGTTTGGTCGGCAAGACTCGTACTGCTCTCGTTCAATGCTACAGGTGAGACTCCTATCGCTGAGTCGCCTTGCAGTCGCTCAGACAGACTGCAAATGACACAGGAATAATCCCAAGACGACGCTAGACTGCGACAGGGAAACCGACGCGTTCAAAGCTGCCGTCAAGCAACTCGAACAGGTATGCCTTGTTACCTTTGTTCAGTCTTGCCCAGGCTAACTCTCGATCACAGCAATTCGTGGCTTCAGTTCATTAGCTGATGACTAGACGAGCATGGAAATTGATGACATGCAATGAGCTTTGCTGATGCTAAGCAAGCTATCGCTTTCATTTGCTGAACAATCTAGACCTCGTGATACACTGCTCAGCTGCGAGACGTCGTCATGAGAATAGCTAGTAGCCGCTATAGCCCTGATTCATTTTGCTATCACACCCGTGATCAGCCAGAAAAAGACATTGGGGACTCGCACAGAAGACTGACTTTGCCTTTTCCTGCTCGAGACGTTGGTAGAGCATTTGTACGGCCATCTGGATGTTAGCAGGCTGACCGGACACATTCACAAGACGCTCTCCGTTGGGATTGAGACCACCTTCAGAGGGCTCCATGATCTTGATGTGCGCGCCCGAGTTGTTGCGGAGCTCGTTGATCTTCAAGCCACCTTTGCCGATGATAGGTCCGACGAGCTCGTTGGGGATATAGACTTGCTGGGTCTGGTTGGGACCGACGGGTCCAGTAGCAACGGGAGGCGGTCCAAAGGGCATTGCGGAAGTCGTCGCTTGGGCTTGTGCGGGAGGCATACCCTGAACAGGCGGGGCGGCGAAGTGCTGCTGAGGAGCTTGGCCGTGTTGGGGAGGCGCCATAGCGGCAGGAGGTCCACCCATGCCACGGTAGGGATCGTGATAACCTGTCGGATTGACCATGGGAGCTGCAACACGGTAGGGATCGTGATGGGGTGGCGCGGGAGGATAGTAGCCACCTGCACTCGGGCCAGAGCCAGGACGGGGCGGCGGAGGACCATAGGATGTGGGAGGAAGACCGGGACGGTAAGGCGTGTTGTTGACGGCACGATCGCTATGCTCGGCAAGGATGGCTCCGGTATAGTAGACCGCGATGTGGATGGCATCTGCTACGCCTGAGATGGATAGAATGCGCTGCAGAAGCTTGCACATTGAGCAAAGCTTCATCGTGCGGAGTTTCAGGTCTTACCTCTGTGGAGCCGGGAAGCATTGATTCGGTAGCCTGCAGGCGAGCGCCGCTAGCGTCTTGGATCTCCTTGATCTTTGCGCCTTGCTTGCCGATGATGGATCCCATGCGATGATTCGGCACAATGAATCTGCGGGCAAAGTCAGAAGATTGTCAGCTCGTGTGCATGAATCATCGCCATAGACGCTCACCTGATTGTGACTGCACGTGAACCAGGCACAGAAGGCACGTCGAAGGGCTCGTCATTGATGCGACGAACAATCAGACCAAAGGCCTTGACGCAGCATCATGATCAGCTCGTGCCGCTGCGTCATGATACCAGCGCACCTTTGAGACGCCATCGAGTAGACCGGAAACATTCAAGATACGCTCTGGATTATTCGGGATCGATTCGGACACGAGGACTTTGACGCCAGCCTTTTCGCGAATTTCCTTGATCGACTGACCGCCCTTGCCAATGATGATGCTGGCGTCTTGCGTGACAATCAGAGCACGCAGAGTGACATGAGGATTGGCAGCCGTCGCGATCGCAGCGCCCGAGCCAGTCGCAGAGGGCGGAGGTGGGGGTGAGAGCGCGCCCGAATCTGTGCCATTGCGAATGCCTGCAGGATCTGACGTGCCTAGTTCACCTGGACTGCTTGCCGCGACAGGTGCAGGAGGAGCGTCTATCGCAACAGACGCGGTGGTAGCGGGCGGAGCAGTAGCTGTACTCGCTACCGCTGTTGCCCCGGTAAGTTCGTCATTGGACAGGTTGGGCCGTTTCGCTTCTGTCTCGGTATTGGCAGCAGCGAGCGAGTTGGATCTCTGTCTCTTGACTGCCGGCGCTGAGATCTCTCCCTCGGCGGCAGAAGTAGAGGCAACCGGAGCGCTTTCCTCTGTCATCGTGTCAGTCCCTGGCCTTGTCAGACGCGAGGGTAACAGCTGTTGGGCTTCGAGGCAGAGACACAAGAACGAGTGAGGATCTAGAAGGAAAGCAACAAGAAGGATGAGAGCATGATCAGAACCTAGAAGGAAGGGAGATGACCTCGAGTGGTGCGCTGTTTGACCTGTTCCTGATCGTGAAGGAGAGATGCTCGGCTTTTGGTGAGAACAGAGACGGCGGCAAGGACGTATGTATCGACGGTAGAGCTTGCGAGGGGCACCGCAGATGTCTGTCCTAGAACGTACAGGGCCAAAGGAAAGGCAATAGTCTGAAAGAAAGCAAGCGCAAAAGAGCGAGCATAAGACAGTGTACTCGGGCAAGGAGGGACCGACAGAGGCCTCGCCAGCCCTCGCTCGATACGTGAAGCCGGTAGCGCTCGTGATACTCACCAAGGGGCTGCAGATGGAGCTATCTGCGCTGGAGGAGATCTGTCGGTTTGCCGGTCGACAGCCTCGAGCCGTCAGGGCGAATTGATTACATGATATTTCTTCTGCGCGTTCTCAATAGTCTTGACGCGGCGTGGGCGTCCCCAGCGATGGACGATGCTTCTCCGCCGATTGCAAGACTGAAGCACAGCATTACAGTCGACAGATCGCTGCTCAAAGATGTCGCATCCGTCTTGCTCCATTCGATACTGTTCCTACGCTGCTTTGGCAATACGCATCCCCGGACGATTGACCTGCTCGGCCTGAGCTTTGTGCGCTCTCTACTCCCTCTCATCCTCGTCAAACTCATACAAGAGGGGTGCACAGTCGGCCATACAGGATGCAGAACTAGAAGCTGTTGTGCAGGCCAAAGCACAGAGTATCTCCCGCGCCGCGGAGCAGCATCATCTCGGTCCCTCATTGGGTCGACAGGCCTCTCACCCGGCCTTGCAGACATTGCGAGTCAACTTGGCCTTCAATGAGCGGACGACTATCAAAGTATGGTACGGCAGCAAGGAGGCGGATGTGCCGTTCGAACGCTGGTCGATAGAGCTCAGCATCGAAACGGGACTCACCGAAAGAGAGCGCAACAAGATCGAAGCAAAGACTCGCAGGGATCTTCGTCAGTTCATCTTCAAATCAGTGACATTCGCGCAGACGGGTAGAGAACGCTTGCCGGCCATTAAATCGTCAGATCTGGTGTGCTACCCGTGGTCGATGTCCCTTGCGAGCGCAGAGGGTCCGCTGGACGATACGCCATCCGATAAGACTGCTGCTATTGACGAAGGACCGGGTAGAAGGGCAGGCATGTTATCAGGTGCTATGTGGTAGTGAATGTGTTGTGACAAGTGTTAATGTGTACAACAGTGTTCATCTACCAAAGCCAGCTGGGTCTTCTCAGTCCGAGCAGCGAGAAGATCGAATAGGCGACGCCGATTGACGTCCTGCTTGCGTGAACAGCTTTTCCTTGCACTTGTAGCTTCCAAGCCTCCTTGCCGTCTACAAAGAGCTTCATGTTGACGATAGGCAGATTTGCCGTCCGAGTGTCAACTTCCATCGTGACGAACTTGTGGTTTCCATTCGGTATGTCTGTATTCCCGGTCAGGCCATAGTCTCGGCGGTGAGAGAGAGACGTACATTTGAGCAAAAAGTCTTCACCCGTTGCTCCGAGGCCATGCTTGGGGCTTAGCGTTCTGATAGGCAGATAGAACTGATTAAGCGGCGAAACACTGAATAGAAAGTCAGCAAGGCACAGCCAGCGCAGCCGATGTTGCACGTACGAGAATTCGACAACCTTGTTGCGAATTGTGGCGGCAGCAAATTCGTGTCGATCGCCGGACAAGATAATTACACTGTCCAAGCGAGTCAGTACGCATCGTCTGTAATTCACATGGCAGCGTACTTTGGCACAAACTCGAGCAAATCCATCAGCTCCGTACGCTCGGTCTGGAATCCTCGCCAAGTATCGTCGGCGCTATCAGGAGCGATACGAGGCAATCTGATCAGCTCTGGCACTTTAGCATGACTCGATCGTCCTCGAACTCTCACGTACCCATTGATGCCGCCCCACAAGGTCATGAAAGGCGTGCTCGTCACGACAAATTTGAATGTGACGGTCGAGTTGACTGCAGTAAGCCATTCTTTGAAAACGCGCTTCTGCTTCTCGCCTAGCATCGTCTTTTGCTCGTCGTCTTCTGCCTCGTTGGCAGATCTATACCTACGCGCGTCAAGGACGAAGAATGCAGCATCGCCGTGTCTGAACCAGTAGTAGTTGGATTTCTCAGCATCGCTGTTTAGCAGACTGGATGCATCAGAAACGGTATCGTAGTTCGGCTCGCCGTTGTAGGCAACATAAGCGTGATTGGCATCCTGGAAGTGCGGCGTGTCCTTTGATTCGCCGGCGTAGTCATTAGCAATCTCGTGATCATCGTAGACATTGATGATGGGCACGCGCTCGTACACTTTGCGCATGTCCTCAGAGGCGTACGTTTGACGATACTTGCGCATGAAATAATCGCGTTTCGTGCCCTTCGATCGACCTCGGTACGCTGCGGAATAGGTCAGCACGACTAGCTACTGCCTAGCTGAAACGTACGCGTGTCAGCATAGATAAAGTCGCCCATAAGCAGAGCAAAGTCGACATTCTCGCTCTCGATTGCAGAGCTGAGATAACGTGCGCCTTTGACGGATAGATGATCGCCAAAGGGTACATATGGCCATCCCGGTATGATGCAAGAGCTGGCTGCAAAGGTGAAGTGGGATGCGCCCGCTGCTAGTCTCGGCGAAGGGAAAGTCTTGAACATTTGAACTTTTTCACCGAAGGAGGGCAAGATATCGCCATCGACTGCAGATACGAGCTTGTACTCGTATTCAGTGGCGGGCGATAGGTTCGAGAGCCTGACGGTGCTCATGTAGTCTGCGTCTGCAGTGCTCTGCACTACAGGCCCTTCTTGCCATCGTCCAGAGGGTCGCGTGGGCCTGTACAGTATCCTTGCAATGCCGTGTTTGCCGTCTTCTGCTAGCTCGGCGAGCCTGTCGAGACTCGGTAGGCTCTTGGCTCTGGGCAGGATGGGTACAGCTGCAAAAGGCTCAGAGATGGTCGCATTGAGCTTGTGCAAGAAGCTATGATCGAGCAGATGATCTGCAAGAGGCTCCAAGCCGGAGTCACCCGACATGCTTAGCTTTGATGCGTATTTCTTCGCCGTGCTGCTCAAGCCAGACGCAAAATGTGCAGCGCTCGCCGTGATAGGCGCATGGGCGGCGAGGGGCGGTACTCGTGTGGAAAGCTTGACCCAAGTATCGCCCACTGCGCCTGCTCGAGCAAATGCAAGATCGTTGTGGTCTATGAAGAAGACGGGCGTGTAGACGAAATCGATGACCATGAGTAGGATGGCGGTATTTATGGCCAGCGAGAACCGATTGAACACGCGAGATCGTGTACATCTTCCGAGTATGAAGCTGATCGGACCCGGTGTAGCAAGCGTACTAGCCTGCTTTTGCATTCTGAGCAATGAAGCAGCCGAGGGTCTGCTGCTCGTCAGTGGATTCTCTGGCTTTGGATCAAGCTTTGAGCTGCCGTTCTTCGCTTTACCAGGCTTTCCCTTTGCTGTCTTTCCATTCGCAGCGACGGAGCTATATGAAGGTGCGCCAGGCTTGTCACTGGCAGGTGCGGGCGCATTGGCAGCAATGTCCTCAGATTTGACGACGGCCTCTTTGCCTTGCAATAATCTATCTGCAGCGCGCTCTGCGTGATCTTCCATGAAGATCTGACTGTCTTGCTCGACTGCGACGATGAGCGTGTTGAGATCGAGATAGGTGAGGAGATAAGCGACGTAGAGCGTCGGCAAGGCAGTCGCAAAGATGTGACCGGGGAACTGCCGATAGGATGTCATTCCAGTTTCGCTGAGGGCCATTTGCAAGCTTACCCATCGGAGGAAGAAGAAGCCGCCGAGTCTGAGGAGCGTCGAGGCTATCGTCGAGCCTATGACGGCAAAAGTGAACGCCATGCTGTCCTCTTCGACTTGGGCCGACGGCCATCGAGGAAAGAGCGACAGTAACCGCCACAATGTCGCGTTCTATCAAGCGCAGATTTCTTGTGGCTCTTCATCAAAAAGCAAGAGATCAATTGTCACGCCGTGGTCCTATCGACAGTGGGAATGACGGTGCCAATGCTGGTTCACTCTGTGGATCTCTTTGTCGGTCTCGAGAGGAAAGCAGATGCTAATTAGGAACCAACGAAGACGCACCAGATGGTTCGCTTGGGCTGACAAGAAGCACACAAACTATCTCCATCCCAGCGAGGCTGCTCAGCATGGCGGCACGAGACATCACAGTGTAGATGGCTCTGTCGGATATGCTGGGCAGTCTGCTTTCACTCGTGTTGCCTCATGACGAACGAAAATAAGAAAAAAAAACTGATTTAATGAGACTGATGCTGCTCGAAAGAGCATCTGCTGATGTCACAATTCGTTGCTGAAAACCTGAAGGCACACTCTCTCATACATACATGCATACTCTTGCACAACACACAGTCACACAGACATACCGTGCTCGCCTTGAGGAGAAAGCTTGCGCGCGTCAGGGGGTTTCTTCCTCAAAGACGACCAGTGGCTTCTCTGCTCCCACGACATCGCCAGCTTGGCAGTGCACACTCGCAATCTTACCAGAGCGAGGCGCGCGTAGCGTCATCTCCGTCTGTGAGAGGCTTAGCTCGTATTGTCAGATGATCGGGAGTGGCTTACCTTCATGGCCTCAACGACAACCAGTGTAGCGCCTTCTCCGACTTGCTGACCTTGTGCAGCAGAGACAGAAACAACGCGGCAAGGCATAGGCGCCTTGATTGCACTTCCTACCATGCCAAGTGGCTGAGCAGACTCGAGCTTCTCGCGCCAGGCTGGGATCGGCTCATCGAGTGCAAAGGATGTGCCGTCATTGTTGAACAGATGGTATCGTTCTAGCTTATCGCTCGAAGCAGGCGTCTCGACCACGACGTTTGTCACATGGGTCTGATCATTCAAACGAGTCGACAATGTATTGCTAGCAGAGACTTCGGTTTGGATGCGCTCGTAGGCCGTAGATTCGTTTTGTGTTGGCTTGACGAGCACATCGAAGCCATTCGAGCCTACTGAGACAGATACAGAGGATACAGCTTCATTTTGACTAACAAAGTCGGAGCGATAAGCATACGTATCGCCATAGAAGCGTGTTCCAGCAAGTGTGGACCAGGGCGAATCGACGTCATTCATACTGAGCCAAGACAACGCCTCGATCGACTTGAACAAGCCAGCTTGAGCTAGATCGGCTGCTGTAGGCAGAGAGGGCGGAGCGAATAGATCGTGCGCATATTGCGGGATGAAGCCCGTCTGGACTTGCTCTGCGATGAACTCGGGATGAGCAGCCAAAGAACGCAGGAATTCGATATTGGTAGACGGTCCGATGACATGAAACTCTGCAAGACCCTGTCGAAGAGTCCGTAGAGCAGCCTGACGATCCGGGCCATGGCAAATGAGTTTGGCAATCATGGGGTCGTAGAAGAGTCCGATATCATCGCCCGCTCTCACGCCAATCTCGATTCTGACGTTGTGACTCGAGACAGGTGGCGAGAGATGAATGAGACGTCCTGCGTCGGGCAAAAAATTGTTACGAGGCTTTTCGGCGTAGATGCGAGCTTCGAAAGCATGACCGTTCTTTTGAATTTGCTCTTGTTTGAGGGGTAGAGGATTGCCCGCTGCTACGTCGAGCTGCCACTCGACCAGGTCGATACCGGTGATGGCTTCGCTGACGCAGTGTTCGACTTGCAAACGTGTGTTGACCTCCATAAAGAAGAACTCGTGCGTTTTCGAATCGAGCAGAAATTCGACTGTGCCTGCACCTTTGTATCCCACAGCTTCCACAGCCGCAATCGCTTTATCTGCCAATTCTTGCTGTAATGACTCTGACAAGCCGGGCGCAGGCGCTTCTTCGATGATCTTCTGATGCCGTCTCTGGACTGAGCAATCGCGCGTATAGAGATGAACTGTTCCACCTGGTTTGCCCGTCGAGTCTGAGCAAACTTGCACTTCCACATGACGGGGATCGATGACATATCGTTCGAGTAGGACTGTATCGTCATCGAACGATTTGAGTGCTTCACGTTTTGCCGACTCGAGCTGGGCGTTGAATTCCAAGGCAGACATGGCGATCTTCATGCCTTTGCCCCCTCCACCTTTAGTCGCTTTGATCAACACAGGATATCCCATCTCTTGCGCCTGATCTTGTAAGAAGGCGCTATCCTGATTTTCGCCGTGGTAGCCAGGCACGCAAGGCACGCCCGCGGCGAGCATGATTTTCTTTGATTCCGACTTGCTACCCATTGCCCGAATGGCACTGGCAGGAGGGCCTATAAAGACGATCCCCGCTGCTGCCAACGCTTCGGCAAAGCCAGCATTCTCTGAAAGCAGACCGTAGCCAGGGTGGACAGCCTGAGCACCTGAACGTCGACATACTTCAATGATCTTGTCGATACGCAAGTAGCTCTCGAGCGGAGGAGAAGCTCCGATATGATAGGCTTCGTCTGCTTCTTGTACGTGCAGCGCATTGCTGTCCGCGTCCGAGTAGACCGCAACGGTGCGCACGCCGAGTCTCTTGCAGGTACGTATGACGCGACAGGCAATCTCGCCTCTGTTGGCGATGAGGATCTTATCAAACAGTGGCTTGCGCTTGTACGGTGCTGCTGTTCTGACGGTCGCATAGCTTCGAGGATGCGTACTGAGTCCAGCCAGGCAACGCGGGGTCTGCGCGACAGAGCATGACCTTGGCGATGATGGTGTAGACGCCGCGATAGTCAGCCTCGCCGCTCTTGCACGTACAGCACGATGGCGAAGGGCTGCCGTGCTGAGCTTGCGGAGCATCGTGCCGGTCTTGTCGAGGCGACCGACGACAAGCCGGCCACACCCACCTTGCCAACAAGCCGGGGCACGCGCCGAGTTAACGTTGCGCTTATCAGCTGCACTCCGCCATCCACAGTCGACGCCCACACGCCTGAATTTTAGCATCATGATCGCGCGCATAAGTCTTGTTTGCTTCATCTGCGCCGTACTCTGCGTCAGTGCTAGCCCCCGCTTCGTCGCTGCGACCTCCGACCCTCCTTCGACGCCCGTGTCCGGCAAGCATGGAGCCATTGCGACTGAGGTCGCTGCATGCTCCCAGATAGGCTTACAGGCCCTCAAAGATGGCGGTACTGCAGCAGACGCCATCATCGCCAGTTCACTCTGCGTGGGCGTCATCAACTCGTTCCACAGCGGTATCGGCGGGGGTGGATTCGGTATCGTCAGATACCCCACAGCGAGCGGCCATGCCTACGAGATGATCGACTTTAGGGAGGCAGCACCCGCAGGTGCCAACCAGACTTTGTATACAGAGTCATCGGACAAGACTGCTTCGACTGTTGGTGGGTTGGCCAACGGCATACCAGGCGAGATAAGAGGCTGGCAAAGCCTACATCATCGTCATGGCAAGCTAGCCTGGGCGCGCCTCTTCGCCCCCGCTGTCGATCTCGCTCGCAATGGATTCCCTGTCAGCGTCGATCTGGCCAATGCATTCAAAGGCTACCCATTCTTGTTATCAGATCCTCTCTTTGCAGAGTCATTCGCGCCCAACGGCACACTTCTCACACTTGGTCAGACATGCTATCGTAAGAGATATGCAGATGTACTCGAAGCGATAGGCTATCATGGCGCAGACTGGTACTACGAAGGCGAGAATGCGCAGTCTATCGCCAATGCCTCGCAATCTCGTGGCGGCATCCTCACCGTGCAAGACCTCAAGAACTACACCGCCATCTTGCGCAAACCTGCTTCGATCAAGTATCGCAATCACCGCATCTTTTCCACCATTGCGCCCTCGTCGGGCTCGGTTGTCTTGTCTGCACTCAAGATTTTCTCAGGTTTCAATGGATCAGCCTCGGATACGGATCCTGCAATCAACGAGACCACACACTATCTCATTGAAGCTACACGCTTGGCCTATGCGCAAAGGACAAATTTTGGCGACCCCGCCTTTACAGCAAACGTATCAGCGCTCGAAAAATCGTTCTTGACGGACAAGGTCGCAAGTGAGGCAAGAGCCAAGATCAGCCCGAACAGAACATACCCAGATGCCTACTATGACATTGGGAAGTACGCCATACTGAACGATAGCGGTACATCACATCTCGCGGCAGCCGACAGCAATGGCTATGTTGTCTCACTTACGACCACCATCAACCTCTACTGGGGCTCGCAGGTACTTCGACAGCGTCCTCTGAGATTATGTGGCTCATGCGTACATAGGTCATGACCGACAAGGGCATCATCTTGAACGATGAGATGGACGACTTTAGTTCACCCGGTCAAACGAATTCTTTCGGCTTTGCCGCTGCCCCGGCCAACTTCATACAACCTGGCAAACGTCCCCAATCCTCCATTGCATCTAGCATCGTCGAAGACCTCGATGGCAATTTTGTTGAGGCAACGGGTAGTGCGGGCGGCTCGCGTATCATCACCGCCACTTTGCAAAATATCTATCACTACCTTGACCAAGCCTTATCGGCCAACGCTACAGTACATCATTCGCGATGGCATGATCAACTTACAAACGTTACTTATTTCGAGTACGCGAGCCCTCAAGTGGGCATACCAGGCTACTCGAACTCGACCGTCGCTTTCTTGACCAATCAAGGCTACAATGTCACGTATGAAGACACAACAGGCAGCACGGGTCATGTTGTTGCACTGAAAGATGGCATCTTTACTGCGGCATCCGATCCACGCAAAGCAGCAGGCCGAGGTTCAGCTTACTGAGCCGTCATGTTTGCAGTGCGCTGGCAAGCGAAACTCGTTCAAGCATGCGTCCAGCTCAGTAGCTAAAAAGCGCTCACTTCTGTGTTGCCAATGCCGGCGGTGCTGGACATCGGACTATCTTGGCGACTCCGACAAAGGCTGTCACATATTTTGTCAAAGTCATTGTGAATCGCTTTGGGCAATTCGCTTGCGTGACCAACAGCTGATGCAGCCCCTGCCAGTCACGCCCCGACCGAGGGCTATCTCACGTTGCAACGCTAAGTCAAGGCAATGGCAGCAGGCCAGCGAAGGCTTATCACGATGGCGCAAGGCAGGGGAATCTGTTGTAGCAGATTCACAAGCTCGATCAATTCCAAGCAAAGCGCGCGCAATGAGGAGGAAACGACTGCAAGCTCGATCGAGCGAGTCAAGTTTCATGAAATAACAATGCGGTGCGTTAATGCAACAACCCTGAAACGTGAAGCTGGCGTGATAGAGGACGACAGGGCCCGCTTAGGCCTTGTGGGACTTCTTGCAGGGCTTCTTCTTGTGGCTCTTGGCAGGCTTGCCCCATGGCTTGGAGGACACATCGGGGTCGCTGAGCTGAACGATGGCAGGTCCGGCAATCGTGTGAGCATCAGTGACAGCGTCGGCAGAGTCAGTGATGATGATGTAGACTGGGCCAAGTGCGCCCTTGGGGAAAGTGACGGTGTCCTTGGAGTTGAGAGGCAGACCGATATCCATCGCGCCGCCAGCGTTGGCAAAGATGAAGTGAGCGTACTTCTGAGCTGAGGACTTGGACGCAAACTTGAAAGAGATTGGCTTGCCAGCTGCGGGCGAGGCCGTCTCTACAGTGAGTGCGGGGAAATCCTGGACTGGCAATGCGCCGACAGCAGCAGGACACGAGCCAGGCACGATGAATTGCGCAGCGAGCGTGTATGCTTGCGAGGGATCAATGCCGATATCGAAGGGGCTCGGGAAGCCGGACTGCTTCTGAGTTTCTGCCACGTAGCCTTGATGACGCGCTTCGACCGAAAGGATAGAACCGGCAACCTCGAGATAGGCAGGCGAGCTGATGGCAGGGGCTGCTCCTAGATAAGCCGACACGCCAACCGATTCGAGCACTCTGGCCAAGCCCAATGCGCCGGTCACACTGTTATAAGGGAACGAGTACTTGCTCGTCGTATCAGCACATGAACACCTAAAGTCTAGGTCAGACATGCACACCTTGCATGGGCCAACCGCATCCTGCTTGAGCGCAGCGGTGAGATAATTGACGTGGGTCTGTTCGTCGCTGCCGAGCTCGACGATGCGCTGTCTGACTGAAGGTCCGTAGCCAGCTTTGGCAAAGTCATGGGCATCAAAGCGAGCAAGGACGCCCTTGTAGAAGGTAGATTCCAGATGTTCGAGTGTGAGAGCGAATTGCAGAATCTGAGTGTCTGTAATGGCTGCGACGGTCGAAGCGGCAGCAAGTGCCGAGATAACTGCGACTGCCTTCATAATGATTTGGCGGGGTAGTAGTGGCTTTGGTAGGTCTGAATGAGTGTGGTGAGTGCCGTAGAGGCTGACTAAAGGTCAAATGCTGCTTGGTAGCGAAAGGCGAACTGTGAAAGTGCTGATGAGGAAAGCAAGGAACCGTAGACTTTATAGTGTGCCCGCCTGAGCGCAAACAACACTGGCGCGTGGAGTGGAAATAGGTCATTCTCCTTGCTCAACCCTCGGCTCGAGCCCTTACGGCATACGACGAGCGCTCGGTCCCAGATCGACAAACTAAGCCATCATTCTCGACGCGACTGACTGGGGGAGGATCGAATCTTGCGCGCAAAGCCCATGTCGATCCGATCGTTTGTTGACGACGTTCGCCTGATGAATCTAGCCACTTTGATCGACGGTCACGAGCTCGGGTCAAGGCAGGAGGTATTTGCGTCGCTTCTGGCGGGAGACGCGCTTGAAATCGCGACGCGTCTGACTTTTCTCTCACGCTCTTCACAGGCCAACGACTGTCAGATCAAGCTTGACGCCTGGCGGGGCAGCTGCTGTTCGGCGAGATGGCCAGCTCCGATGGCAAGAATGTGCCCCTCTTCTACGCGCGAGAGGGGCCACGTATGCTCTCGGACAATGAGATCTCTCAGCTGTCCGCGGCAGAATGTAACATGGCGTGCGATCAGATTGACCAGAACATCCTCGGTCTGCTGCAGAACATAGACGAGAACATCGTCAGAAGCTACGCCACCATCACAGAAGCCATCCTGCCAAGCGTAGAGCGGTACGGTCTCGCTAGCAAGGCAATATGGGACTCGACCAAGGTAAGGGCTCTTCAGGCGCAGGAGAGACGGTCTGAAGTGACGCTTGCGCAGTTCTGGAAAGCTTTCTTCGAAGCATCTGCAGGTATCAGGCTCACAGATCCGCTCGAGGTGGCTCTCGGCGCACTGCAGAGCGACGACGAGACAGAGACAAGCACAAATGCCAATCTCACGCTCGACAGCCAAGACGACGAGACCGTCACAGTCGAAAGGACGACACCCATTGGAGACGAGAGCGAAGCATCGAGCGCAACGCCAGCCAGACCTAGCTGGGCAGAGGATCAATCTCCCTTTGACCGCTTACAGCGAGATCTGGCGACAGAGCCACGACCCGTCACGGCACCACGCGACGTACGAGGCTACAAGGATACGCTTTCTCGCCTGGCTGAGCTTGGCGTTGACTCACCCGATCCCGTGCCGCCCATGCTTGAGACAATGCAGTTTGACGATAGCACAACGCGCGATTCTGCTTCAAAGGCTGCACCGAGCCCTAAAAAGCGGACAATCAACCCGATACTGTACCAGACCATTCTCAATTCTGCCCGCAAGCAACAGGCCGCACATAGAGATCAATCTTCGTCGCCAGACAGTCCGGCAGCAGACCCTGTCAAACCGGCTAGCCGGCGTGCATCTTTGGCTCGCAAGAAAGTCGTGTTCCCTGCAGATCTACCAGCGGACAAAGACGGCAGATGGAACGGCATCGCTGATCTGTCAGCTGTATCTCTGACAAGTCTCGATAGTCCTGTGAGAGTCCAGCAGAAATCAGCGAGCGCACCGACGCCGACATCGCCTCGGTACGCTCAAGACACTTTCGCATCTGCCACTCGAGCGACGTCATACACACCCGGACGTCGGAAAGCTCAAGACCGAGTCGGACTGTCGCCAACGCCAGATGCGACCCGGACGAGTCAGACGCCGGCAAAGGAAGGAGCATCACGATTGGCCAGAGACGTACTTGCAAGCGCCGCCCAGCGGCATGCGAGTCCGTTCAAACCTATGCACGATGCTGGCCTTGGCCACCTCGAAGATCAAGACGACTTTCGTAATCCTACTCGATTGGCAGACGAGAGTTGGACTTCGGAAGACGAGGGCAATCAGAGCGCGCTGCCGATCTTCGATCTACAAGAAGCAGATAATTCAGTGTCCTTTGGCGGCCAGGATGGTGTTCAGCTGCCTGAGGATACCCTGTTTGGACGCAAAGGACGTTCGCTTGGGTTCGGAGCGCAAGGGCTTCGTGCGCCGGATACAGTGGAAAGGAGAGGATTTCAGTTACACGGGCCAAACGGAGCGGACGAGATGCACACGCTCTACGGGGGGAAGCTGCTCGACAGTCAGCCGGCTATCGCGAGTCCACTGGCGGGCAAGAAGACGCAATCGGAGTACTGATGTGCATGATGTTGTACAACAGACATGCTAATGGCTCGCGTACTTGCTTCTATGCTTGCATCTTGACAGAATCCTGCAGGTCTTCTAGAGTCACATCTATGCCTTGCGCCTGGGCTGATTTTGCTGCTCTCTCCAGCAAGAAGGTATGGCAAAAGAGTGTGGCAGCTTGTGCGATCTCGAGCTGACCTTTGCGATACTCCATGACCATGGCGAGCACTTCTGGTCTGATCGGAGCTGCTGCGGTCTGATCGCGTGCTGCCGGCTCATCTGTCCGAGCACGCTTGACGAGGTCTTCCTGACTATCCTCAACGATCATCGCAGAGACGTCCTGCGAGAGCGCATTGATGCGGAGGTAGAGCAAGGTCATGATTTGCTCAATCATATTGAGCTCGTTATCTAGGCTGATATACTCGCCAGCACTAGCGCTCTGTGTCTGCAGTCTGCCCTCTAGCGTCCTGCCGTCTTCGGCATCGTGTAGACTGATCATCAACCTGACTTGAGCCAACAGCGCATCGGGAATGACGCCGTCTCTTCGTACGAGGTGCCTCAATTCGGTCAGCTGACATGCTTGCAGCACGCTCTCCAGGGATCGTTTGGGCTCTGCGTGACCTGGCGCGAGTCGTGGTGGAGCAAGCTTGAGCACCATGTGATCATCTGGGTTATTCGGTATGATGAAGCCATAGCCTAGCAGAAACTCCTCGTTCGATTTTGGCCCGTAATTATTGAAGACTTGCTGTCCAGCAGCAGTTGGTTCATCTTGCACGAGATTGAACCGGCCAGAGGCGGAAGATGTTTGCCAAGTGACCTTGCGCGCTTGCTGATGGTTGAAAGCGTCGACACCTGGAAATAGCACGGGCGTCGAGGCTTGCTCATTGCCGTCAATCAGATGGGATGGGAATGCGCGAGAGGAGAGAATGGTAGCAGCCCAGAGCGCAGAAGGCCAGGTTTCCTCAAAACTCGCTTTGAAGAGTCCAGATTGGCCGGCCCTTCTGAGCACGGTCATCCATTCGAGCTGCCAATCGCGTTGCCTATCCGTGACCGCGCCTGCTAGATTGGTGCCTTGCAAGAGCTGCACTTCTGCCGGGTTGAACCACAGAGGCGTACGCATGGCTGATCGCGGAGGGAGAGTGTCCACATAGGCCTGATGTAGGCAGCAGACAGCAGGCGAGGGATGCTTGTGCAAGACCAAGTAGAGCACCATTGCTTGATGATCAGACAGCTCAGTCGCATGGTGTCCGAGTGCTGCTCTCGCCGAGGTGGGCGTTATGGCAAGTGTGTGAGGACAGGAGGCTATGCATGTTCCAGCAGGCAAGTCAGTCGTTGCTATGATGCTCTTGTCGCCCAGCTCGTCTGTAGTCCCGCTTCAGCCATTGCAGGGCTACTGAGCGTAAGCAGAACCTTGTACGACGATGAGATGCTCATGGATGAAGCCGTCGTGATGTCGCAGCCATGAGCCAAGTGCAGTGTCGGCGCAGCGCTGGCTCATTGGCTGGACACACAGATTTGAGTTTTCGAGGAAAAGTGGTTTGACAAGTCGACAAACAGACGTTGACATCATCGATCATCGCGACGGGCACGCAGGGCAGGCATGCTTGCTCGTGCTTGCTTGGGCTCACGAACGCTGACACGGCGATCCTTGCTCTCTGCATCATGTCCTAGGCTGGCACGAGCAGCGCACAAGCCGAGCCTGCCACAGCTCGATGAGGACGACTTGGAAGAGACTTGGGTGAGAGGCAGTGGACCGGGTGGTCAATCGATCAACAAGACCAACATATCCTGCTCGCTCATTCACCGTCCGACTGGTATCCGCGTCCAATGTCACGAGACCCGCTCGCGAGAGTGGAACAGATCGCTCGCTCGCAAGATCATGAGAGAGAAACTCGATCTTCATCTCAATCCCGGCAAGAGCTCAGTCGAGGCCAAATGGGACAAGCTCGGCGCCAAAAAAGCTGCCGCTGCTCGCAAACGACGGCGTAAAGCGGATGCAAAGATCAACGCGAAGACAGATGCAGAGGCCGCCTCGACTTCTATGTGAACATACTTGCTAGCTTTTGCTTGGCTGCTTGCTGGACCGCCATGCGCTTGGCGTTGGCCAGCATGCTCGATGCTCCTGCCGACATATCGTTCAGACCGTTCTGAAGATTCTCGAGCTTCATGCCGCGCTCGGAGAGACCTTGCTGCAGTTCCGCCAGATAATCTCGCGTTTGAGCGGTCTCTTCTGTTGCGCGCTGGCGATTGATCTTGCTATAGTCTGTGCCCGTACTCGACGAAGGAGTCGCAACAGGTCCACGTCGGGGAGCGGCACTGTCTGGCGTAGCTGTAGGCGCAGTCTTTGGCGGGGGCCGATTCGGTCCTGCAAGCAAGCTGTCGATTTCCGCTCCCGTCGCCGGACCTGCCACGCCGCCAAACCAGGACATGACGGTCGAGCCCATCGTAGCTATGGCTTGTGTGCGCACATTGTTGCGTGGGTTGTGCAGAGTGAGTGCAGGTGGATAGGCTGGTCGCAAAACGTCGCACAGTGTGATGAGATGAATGCCGTCGTGATCGGTGCGTAAGCAATCACCGCTTGGCGTCACTTCTACCGGTGGAACCGCTTTGAAACTGCTCATGCATCAGTCATGATCAGTGTATACACGATGGAGCGCTCACTCGTCTATCGTGTTGACAAGCTGGATTTCTTCGAGATGGCCGGGCACTCGATACGCGCGGACTGATCCATCTCGAAAGTAAACCGCCAGGAGCAGACGGCCCTGCAAATGCAGCATCGCTGCGCCCACAGCTTCGACCTCGAAATCGATTTTGGTCAGTCGAGTGCCGGTCGTGTTGACGAAGGACGCCATCGACCGAGTAGCAATGACAAAGCTGAGCGAATGCAAATTCGGTCCTTTCTCGCGTTCTCTGCGCATCATGGGATCACGCTGGGCGAGCATAGCCATTTCGAGCAGCTGCGGACTGGCAGCGAGATTCTTGCCTCTGATATCGCAAACCATGGCGTTGAGCGGCTTTGAGAGGCTGTTGTGGTCGAATACGCGTCGTTCGCTCGAGATGATCCAAGTATCTGCTGCTTGGTGAAAATCGAGCACCGTACATTGCCCACTGGTCCTTACTTCTAACAATCTGACTGCACTCTCCGCATCTGTACATTGATGCAATGTTCAGCTCTTGCTAGCGAGCGATGGCAATGCACGCACCTTCTTCCGTTGGTCCAACGATGAATTTGAGGACGGATATGACCTCCCGCACATTACTCGCCTGTGGTCTCGGGATCGCTTCGCCCGTTCTCAGATCGAATACGGCCAGATTGGGTCCATATGCAAGAGCGACAAAGCCAATCTTGAAATCGAGCGCAGTGAGGATATCGCTAGAGCACTGAACGCGGTACATCGGTTTGAATTTGCCCGGGACGGACAGGCGTGAGATGTTGGTCGAATCCACTTGCCAGTTTTGTCCTTCGAGCGGTCTTCTGCGAGCAGGACGAGGCGGCGGAACTTCGCCCGACTGTGTACGTAGCAACGATCGGGCAGGACGGACGGGCGGTGGGGGACTGGTGGATTCTGTCCAGGCAGGGGCATCGTGCGCAGGCAGTGGAATCTCTGACTTGCGAGAAGATGCAGGAGGGCCTTCGTACTCCGCTTCGCCAGCTGAACCCAAGCGAAAGATGAGCGATTGTCCGTCATTGAAAACGACGAGTAGCTCGAGGCTATCTTCGCAAAGCTCAATGTGCGTGACGCTCAGATCGGGTCGCAAGTCCAGACGACGATGATGATTCTCACGCAGAGCCGCGAGAACGGTCTGGCCGGGTAGGCTATATAGCAGAGAAGGGAAATCGCGCCGCAATCTGGAGTCTTGTGTCATATCTTGGGCATAAGACGGAGCGAGCAGCGAGGACGACAGATCTGAGATGCACACAGACAGATCTCGGTGGCCTGTAAGCAAGATGCGATGCTCTTCCAACTGAACAGCAGAGACCATCGCCTCCAATTTCTCGTGCCCTCTTGCTCTGGGCTGAGCAGTCCCGCCTGCGAGGGGTAAAGCCGGCAGCCGGGTCTCTCGCCTTCTCTGAAGCTGTTTATGTGCCTCGCTCGAAACCGATCTGATACTACTTGTGCTGATACATCGCTTGCCAGACCAAGCGAGTAAGGTAGGCAGTGCGAGTTCTTCCTGTAGCTCGGCGTGACGAGGCGGAAACGACCATGCTGTCATGTCCTTAGGCTGCTCTTGAGCTGATGAGGTAATGACCAGGCCAAATGGATCATTGGCCAAACCCGCTTGAGCCGTCCGAGGTAGGACGAGGTAATCCTGCGCTGCATCGAGAGTAGGGTATACTGATCGCTTTGTCGGATTGAGTGAATCGCGCAGTCGACCGAATGCTTGCTTGATCGGACTCGTTGCTGCTTGTCCGGTACTAGCCAGAGCAGCAACGAGGGGGAAATGCATGACGTAGACGCCTGCTCTGTCGGAAGGAGTGAGACCGCCGAGCACGATGAGCTGAGTCTCTAGTGAAGCTGGTGCAGCAGTCGTCATGCGTTCGACGAAGCCTTGCTCGGGCGGAGAAGCCCAAGAGAGCTTGAAGATGGGCTCACGAGGTTGTTCGTCTTGTTGAGTCTCGTCGGTATTGAAGAGGTCGGCTGCATTGGCAATGTTGACGTCCGTCCTGTCTAGCGTTCTGACTAAGAGGGGATGATCGGCATCGTTGAGATCCCAAAAAGAGATACTGCCGTCAATGTGACCGACTGCTAGGACGAGACCATCATGTCTGAAGGCTATACATGTGACTGCAGGGCGTCGCTCGGTAAACAAGCGTTCTCCCGAGTCGCCACCGCCGCCCAGAGCGCCCGGGGGTATGATCAGATCGAAAGTAGATCTGACCTCCCTCGCTCGTATGTCATACAGAGCCACACCACCCTCGTAGGCCACTGCGAGGATATTGAGATCGGTCGGGTGGATGTGAATGTCGACGAGGACGGGGATATGACGACGCGAGGGCGCGTCGGGCACACCGGACCGCCTGAGGACTTCTTCTTGCTCTAGCCAGAGATTCGAGATCCTATGGCCGGATATGCGAGCACAGGCGAGATCGTAGCAATCTATCGATCCATCTCTGAAACCGATAAACAGATGCGAATGGACGTGAGTTGACTCGATGGCCGTCACATCACTCCGTAGACTCGTGACGGCGTAGCGTGTAGGTTGACTGCGATGCTCGAGCGTGGCAAGGTCAAAGATGGAGAGCGTGTTGCTCTCATCGATGATGATGAGCAGCGGTGTGCCCGTCCAGAACTGCAACAGCTTGATCCGTTGATCCTGCCTACTCTTTATTTTCCACGAGGTCCGCACTGCTTGAGCTCCAAAGACGTGTACCGTGCCGGAATGTGTACCGACGGCCAGTAGACCCTGTAGTGGATCGTAGGCCATAGCAGTGACGTCCGAGGGAAGTGTCAAGTCGGCCAGCCTGCCGAGCTTGAGAGGATTGGCATGCTCGAGCTCCTGAGTCCAGTCCAGACTCTGAGCGGCTTCGGCTACCTTGCCGGAGCTCCCGAGACCTCCCAAGCGATGTCTGAAGCCGTGTGCCATGCTAGCCGGAGCTTGTTCGTGAGAGATAGCCGGGCTCAGTCAGTCGGATCCTTGCTTGTTCCTCTCCTCGACGACGCGTTGTCTGCCAGCTTTGACAAGCCGGATTGCTCGGCCGAATGGACATCAGAGTCGCCTTTGGGTCCGCACTCTCGTCATGTAGATCGTCACCGAGCTCAGGGCATGTCGAGGCAGGGGTGGCATGGAGCTGCTCTTCGGCAGCCAACGAAGCCGTACCGTCAGATTGCCAACCCATTACGATGCAGCAAGCCTAGCTCAAGGAGACCTAGGAGCGGCGCTTTCTTCCTCAACAGCATCGCGAGCGACAGACATCCGATTGCTCATTGCATATCTGCTCGAGCGCGAGCTACAAGACAAGCAGAGACCCGATCTATTCGTTCAAGGTCAGACTGTGTAAGCTCCCACTTTCCCAGCTTGCATGACGAGGGTCGGGCTGATGTGAGCCGCACAGTCGACCGGGTATTCTGGTGCTCGTGAACGATTGCGATTGGGAACTCGAAGGCGAGCTGGACTACAACATCAAGCCGAACGACGAGATCGTCTTCATCTCGACTTTACACGGCGGCTGAACGTCACTGTGGCGTCGCATCGACCACTCTGGTCTTTGACCATTGCTCCGGCGTCAGCGATTTCTGCCGGTCCATCAGCCTCTTGCTGCTCGGTAGACCCGTCGCCCAAGCGAGCTCCTCACCTGCGTAAACGCGTGCAATTGCGCAATCTCGTCCGCCAGTAGCTCATTGACTGCGCAACGTCCTGCGTGATCAGCTCTGGTCGAGGACGGAGAGCCTCTTGACACACCTTTGCGATGCCGCTTGAGCGTCGACATGCCCTCAAAGTCAGGTGACACGATGATTACCTCATAGGACTGTTTCGCATGGTGTGAGTGAGCATGTGCATGCTGCTCTGCAGTTCACATGCCTGTCCGCAACCACCTGCAGACCCGAGGTACCTGAGCTTGGGAGCAAGCTCAGAAGCTACAGGACTTGCCTGAGATATCAAAGACTTGCTGAATCATCATCTTGAGTGTTAGCCAAGGCAACCAGCGTGCACAGGCAAGCGTACGACATGAGTTGCACTTGGCAGCACTGCTCGTATCCGTGCTTCCAGTGACGCTTCGTCGATCCCGCCCATCCTGCTCCGCCGGCGCCCAACGCTCACACTCTGCCTGCGTTCGCTCGCGATAAAATAACTTTAGCGCTTCAGAGGCCAAGAAATCCCAGCAACTCGTCCGAGAGATGCATCTCATGTACTCGCTCGACGAGGCAGGCAACAGGAGGTACACGCTCAAGGTAGGCAGATGTCTCACTGCTCGTCCCACAGCAAGTTTACACCGGTGGCTGCAGAAACGGACAGACGCCGGAAAGCTCACACGATCTGCTCATCCTGCTCGATTCTCGCCAGATGACAAGTGCGTACTCCTCTCCATCGAGCTAGCCACAGGCTCAACGGGTATCGGAACCCGCAGGTTCTCTCGACACCGAGTGACGATCAAGAAGAGGCACAACGTCTTGCTCACCCAATTGCCTGCAAAACCTCTCTAGTCAAGCCCGGCAAGAACAAGCAGCGCAAAGAGGAGGTAGGCAAAGTGCATGCAGATGCATTGTAGTTCGACATGTGATTCTGCTTGTAATATTACACGCTGTGATCCTGGAGAGCAAAAGACGCAATCAGTCAACCTGATCGATGGACTGCTTCAATTTTGCGAGCCTCGCCTCAAGCGCAGCGATAGCTTGGGTGATCTCGTTGATCTCTGTCGCTCCGGACAGAGTAGCAGGCAAGTTTGTCGTGCTTGCTGAAGGAATCGCTTCGGGGTGCTGTTTCGTAAAGGCAAAATACTCGTGCAACACGTCTTTGACCGCATCTGCCACTTGATGAGCATGATCATCCGCCGAGCCGGTCCGGAGCGAACGAGGTCGTTCGGGGTGCCGACTCGTCATGAGCGACTTGATATTCGATACCAGCAGCACGAAGATGACGAGAGAGAGTATGATGGCAGTAGGCGATGCTTGTCCCGTCAGATCTGCAATCGACTCGCTCGCCGAGCTGAGGAAATCGGACACGGGGGAGACGTATTGACTCAGAGGACCAAGATCGAAGCCGAACAGAGTAGTCTGGGGCTGCTCGTCAGGCGTTTCGCTTGCTTTGGTCTCCGTGATCGGAGCAGGCATCGCAGGCTCCTCATCCTCCTCGCCTGGATCAGCGGTGACCGATCCGAATTCTGTGCGATGCTGTTGGATGTACGTCCGCATCTCTTTGTCCATCTCCTTGTAGAGCGTCTTCTGCCCTTCCAATGCGGACGAAGTGATCACGCCTGTTTCATCGAGTCTTTGGTCAGTCGAGGCAGTGGCCTGGCAGATGGAGACGCACTCTTCAAGAAGCTACTCTTGAACCATTCGACTTCTGTCGTGACAACCATACGAGCGCTGTCGTTCTTTGCCCACATGATACACGTCTTGGTCTTGACGGCGAACGATCCTCCACTCGGGACATCGGGCGTCTTCGTGGTCGTCAATGTGGTCAGATAGGCATCGTAGTCGATATGGATATTCGCGTCTGTCAGGTGACATTTCGTCGACTTGGGTCCTACAGGTCCGCTGAGCGGCTTGATGTAAGTCATCGAGCGCTCAAGCAAGCCAGTGCCTTCAGTGCTGGGCTTCCAGTCTGACATTTGTATATCCGTTAGCTTCTGATTGTTCGTCGCAAAATCCTTGAAGAAGGCGCTCGTATAGACAAGATTGTGGAGCTTTTCTGGTGAGGTGGGATAGACTTGATCGAGGACGACATTGGCGAAATGTTCCTTCTTCGTCAGACAGTCGCACTCTGTAACAGGATGGGTCTCCTTCTTTCCTTTGACCGGTCTGGCCGTCTCTGCTGTACCATTCGATTGGGCAGCGACTTCAATGCCATCTTTCGGCTTAGTTGGCGAGTCTTGGTCTTTTGCGCCTCTGCTGCGACCGCGAAGTCGGCGTGCAATTCGCTTGCGTGCGCCTTCTGTGCTACTTCGCTCGAGACCTTCACCCTCTTCCGGACCCTCGTCCGAGCTATCGTGATCATTCTCATGCGCTCCGTTACCGCGCAGAGCGACTTGAGGTACGTCAGGGTGAGATATTCGCCAGATGTTCGTCACGAGATCATACGTCGTATCGCGAGACAGGAACGAAGCGAAAATGTGCTGCGGGGATTGTTAGCAAGGGGATGATCACAGTGAGAGGAAAAGGCGACCTTTGCGTGAAGTGTCGCTACTTGAACTGCATTAGGAATGACGAACGCAGTCATTCTCTTTTCGATCGTTACTACCTCCGTAAAAGGCACGACGAGCTGCGTATAAGCAACATCAGCAGCGTCTTGATTTTGCTAGCATGATGCTCACCGTAGTGACCCAGCCAAAGATATTAGCATTGAAGCAGAGGTGATGCTCAGAGATGTACAGCCGGCCTTGTATGAGGATGTCTCTCTGGAGGGCACAACCATAATCTGTTGCCAAGCTCAGTACACCGTGTCAGCGCGCTGGTGAGGAACACACCTTCGATGAGATAATCATCTTCTGGTATAGTCTTGAAAAGAACATGAAAGTCAGCGTTGCGTTTGCTCGAGGCAACTGCATAGCCTGCGCCATAATGACTAGACGAATCATCTCCGTCTGCGTCGCCGTAGTAAGAAGCACGATCTGAATTGGCATAGTCGTCACCGCTCATTCTGCCCACTCGTATTGGCTGCGTGAGTGCAGGAGCCGGGCTAGCAAGCGTTGCACCGGACATAGCCAGAGCGCTGCCTATTCCGCCGATCTGTTTGTTCCCCTTTTTGCCGCTCAACATAGGCGATTTGGGCGCAGAGATTGAGCCCCGCCGGGAGGGAGAGTCTGAAGCGATACCCAGTCTGCTACTTGAGCTCACAGCGAGCTGGTTCGTGCCGCCGACTGTGTTGACGGCAGCGAGAGCTCCGAGACCGTTTGGCGGATGCGCATCATTGGGTGGTGAGCCACCTCTAGAGTTGAGTGCAGAATCTGACTGAGACTGTGCAAGAGAGACGGCGTCTTTGCCGCTCGCGTTCAGATCAAGTTCCGAGAATGCGCTCGCTCTTCGCGACATGGATTGAGTCAGGGGTGAGCCAGACAGGCCAGTCTGGCCCGATGCTCGCCTCTGCTGAGCTTGTATGATCATCTCGGGTTGTGAACCGAGAGGACCTGTGGCATTGGTCGGTTGGACATCGAGCAGATGATCTAGTGTGAGTGAGCCTTGTTCGGACGGTCCTTCTGCTCCCGGTGAGAGAATGGCCGTCAGAGCGGGGTGCTTTTCGTTGTGTGAGATATCTGCTGGAGTCACCCGGCTGGAGATGGACTGCCGTCTCGTCGCGTCGTTATGAGAAGCAGACAAAGTGCTGTTGATCGATGGTTTCCGTCCGATCTGCTCGGATGGCATCGTGTTTGAGCGGTCTCGGCTGAGACTGGAGAACTGTGGCGCCATCTCGCTCTGTGGGCTTGCAATATCTATGGTCGGTATCTGATGGCCAGCCGTAGCAATAGTTGGCATGGTCATTGATTTGCGCGGTGCAGCATAGTCCACGCTGTTCTCAGGCTCTAAGTGCGCATGGTCACCGTGCACGGGCTCGTTCCTGATCGCTTTGTCGGGCGTGCGCATTTTGGCAGGAGAAGTATTTGCGCTGCTGCTTGGCGTCTCTGACGAAGAACGACCCGGGTTGGCATCGCCCGCGTTGTCTGCCAAGCCCTTGATCCTAGACAGGAGGCCGACCATACTCGTTGACGTGTCGTATTGGCTTTCTTGTTTGCCGGGAGGATGGCTACTGTTGCACTCTGCCCATGTCGCAGCTGTGCACACGACTGATCATGAGGCCCAAAAATGCTCCTCCCGTCATATTCCGCGATCTCCTGTTGCGCATGACGCGCTTTTCGGTTTTTGGCCGGGGCGCTTTCGGCCGGTCGGTCATATCGATCGAGCAGCTACCAAGAAGCTCAAAAAGTCGCGCGACTGGTTCGGTCCGACGCTGCCACGCAAATCCTATCCAATCTGGATCAGCACAGAACGCTCCTCTCCTCCACGGCTTATATCTCCAGGCACTCTCTGCCCTCTTTCAACGGCAACAGGATGCCGCGAAAGACAAGCAAAGGCATGCCAGATGAGCACGAATTTGCAGACCAATTGCAGGAGTACACAAGCAGTCTGCACCACACCAAGCAGAACCGCACGCTTGTTGATAGAGCAACGTACCATGACCTTATTGACTATCTCTCTGGAGACGATGACAACATGCGAGAGCCTCGATTCAGACAATGGGCGGATAAATTCTTCTCACTTCGAAACGCCCCTCGTCAAGCAAATGTGATCGAGCTCGTTGCAGGTCCGCAAGACTTGCCTGTGGCACGCACAGAAGATCTCTACGAGATACTAGTCAGAGGACACTCTTCTCACGGCGGAAGAGACAAGACGAGCGCAGCCGTGAGATCCAAATGGTCTTACATCCCTAAAGACGTTGTCGGTAGATTTGTGAAGATCTGTCCCACTTGTCAGTCTCGTCGAGCCGTCGTCAAAGCACCTCGCCTACCTGTCAGAACATCGACGACACCCGAACCTCCCGCTCGGACAGCGTCAGCTACGACGCCACCCATGCTCCTGCTTGGCTTACATCACACCACGCCCTTGATCACCCAACCTCTGGCAAACACGATATTGGCACCTGTACAGTCGTCAACCTCGCCTGCAAGCTCCTTGGAGCGATTGTCAGATGCAGTCTTTGACCGCAGAGAGTCTGTCTACTCTTACACTTCTTCAGAGGGCGACCACAGCTCTGTCGACACGTCACCACCCACGCCATTCAAGCCCACGGCCCGAGACAATTTTCTATACTACTCACCAATGTAATCGCATGCATATCAGAGCGTCAGCGCCCATCGCTCTGAAGCAGTCGGAGCAGCGCATAGATTACACTGCTCTCGCTCGCATGTGACTCCGGTGATTCTATCATTGCGTCCAGCTCTGCGTCTAGTAGCCTCTTGAGCTGAGTAGCGAGTATGCCAATCCGACCCCATGCTCGCATCCTCACCCATGCGTCGGACTTGCCTTGCGTAATGATCTTCAATCCTCCTCTGGCGAAATCCACCTCTATCTCTCCACCGAAGAGCAGGACAGCATACAGCGGTATCTGCTCAATGATCAGCAGATGTGTCATTCAACTCTTGGCAGGCTAACCTCTGTGACATCTCTGATGAAAGGCTTGGTCGTCAGCGCTTTTGAGAAGTATGTGACAAAGTGATGCAGCTTCGGATCGCCAAAGAGCGTACTACCGGGATGGATGAACACTCGGCCGGTCTCGTCAAAGAATTTGACTTCTCTTGCCTCGTGGTCTGCTCTGACATTGCCTGACGAGGCGGCAATATACTTGGCATCCGGCAGTTGCACACGAGCAAGATTGCCAGTACCTGCGAAAAGGATAGCTTTGACGAGATTCAGAGACTCTGCATTAGCATTGAGATCGTTGCGGCCTGAAATGATGCCCGATTGCTCGAGACTGGTCATGAATTCTCGCTGAAGCATCTCGATATCCATCACTGCAGAAGCAGAGATGAAGGTCTCGGAGCAATACCTTTGCAGCGCAGATCGACCTTTGAGTTGCTTGCAGGCGTTGAATGCGGCAATGCTCGTTAGTACATCTGATCTCTCCTTGGCAAATCGTTGTCTGGCTTGCTGTGCCTCATCACGTGTTTCCGGATTGTTCAAGAAGAGCGGCTTCGAAGCAAGGCAGGCCACGCCGGTGACGACAGGCTCGATACATCGGAAGATTGAACCGAGGACGAGCATCTTCCCAAGCTTTAGGTCGACCGGAATGAGCGAGAGATGTCGTCCCAGCGGCGTGATGCGAGCATCTTTTCCCTTGCCAGTAATCGCACCGAGTGAGAGCAAAGTGTTCCAAGCTTGATCGATCGCTGCCGTACTGGGAGGCGAAATGGCTTGCGAGAGGTATTTGCGAGGGTCGACATGTTCGCGCACGGCCATCACGCCCAGCACGATGCTGTCCAAAGGTGTGCGTAGCATCTCCGGTAACGCATGATCAGCCATTTCTTGTTCAGTGTAACGCGAGAAGAGCTTGTAGCATTGGCCGGCCTGTACACGACCAGCACGACCACGTCTCTGTTTGGACGATGCTTTCGATGTCATTTGTTCGACGAGGCGAGTCAGGCCAGATTGCGGATCGAATGCGTTCTCCTTGACTCGTCCGCTGTCGATGACATAGACGACATCAGGAATTGTAATTGAGGTCTCGGCAATATTGGTCGCAACGACGATCTTGCGTGTGCCCTTTGGCGGCACGACAAATACGCGACCTTGATCTGAATTTGACAGATTCGAATGTAATGGCAAGATCAGTGTCGAAGTTGTCTGGGTGGAACGTAGGAGCTCGCACAGTCTGGCAATCTCTGCTACACCCGTCATGAAGATCAAGATCGCCCCATCATCTGTATCGATGAGCAATCTCGAGANTAAAGCTTCGATGAGACCATAGTCAATCTTGCCAGATCGCGTGAGCATAGCGAGTGTGCTGATGTGTGCAGGTTCAGTAACGCCATGCTCCTTGAAGCTACCCTCGATACGCGCGATCTCTTCAGCCGAGTACTTGCGTGAAGGCTTCGTGCTAGGCGCAACATAGCCCAGAGTCGGCAGATAGTCTTCAAGGTAGAAGTCTTGAACAGGATACGCCAGACCTTGCAATGAGATGCAGGGCGCACCGTTGAAGTAGCCAGCAAAAAGTGCCTGATCGACGGTGGCAGACATGAGGACGATTTTGATGTGCTTATTCGATGCAAGCAGGTGCTTCAGCTCGAGTAGGAGCAAGTCCGAATCGAGCGATCTTTCGTGCACCTGTGCTTGCGTCAGCTTTGCTTCTCAGCAACACCGTGATCGCTGACTTCATCTACAACGACATGAGAGACGCCGGCCAATTGGGGATCGTTTGCAAGTCTGCGCAGGAGCACGCCTGTCGTGACAAACATCAATCGACAGTTCGGCGAGGCTTTGCGCTCGCCTCGGATGGTATAGCCGACAAGATGGGGCGAGTTGATCGTCTCGGCTCGCTCCTGAGCAACTCGAGTAGCAACAGAGATTGCACTGACTCGACGAGGCTGAGTAACAATGATCGAGCAAGTGCCGCCTTTGCCAGTGCTCAGAGCTTTGTCGAGTATGAACGTAGGGACCTGAGTCGTCTTGCCTGAGCCGGTTTCGCCCATGACGATCGAAACACGGTGAGAAGTGACGAGATCGATGATGTCTTGTTGCATCGACCAAGCTGGCAATTTCTTGCGCGATTCGAGCATCTTCTTGTACGCTGCACCCGCAATGCAGCTTTCGTATTCGCGTTGAAGCGCTGCACTATCGCCAGCTTGGACAGGTCTATATTGCCTCGTGCGCTTAGTTGGCTTTCCGTTCGGTTGAGGCTGAGGTGTGCTAGCTCGAGTGATGTTGGCACTTTCAGCAACGAGAGGCCGTAAGACGGCCCTGAAATCTGGAGGATGTGACGAGACACGTTCCCAGATCGTCGATAGAAGCTCGACGAGTTCGCTGATGAGGCCTCCTTGACCGGCCTGAACAATGCCGGCCAGATCTTCTCGTTCTTTACATGCTCTCAGCAGCGTCGCAGTAAGATGTAGAACGATATAAGGCGGTGCATCGTCTGATGTAACGATCATGGTAGGAAGAGCAACACACTCTTCGCACATGCTCGGGTATCGTGATCTGTCGTGTAGATCGATGCGGAGAGCAGGCGCTCGATCAGTTTCGCTATCCATTGCGATTGCGAAGGAGTCATCGTCGAGCCAGCGAAAGCGAGAGCCATATATCGCTTCCAGTGCGAGCACTTCCTCCTCTCTTCGTTCCTTCATCTCGCCCAAATCGCCGTGATGTGTATCGAGCAACGAGTGCTGACCCCAAGCCGGATCAGTCTCATCAAAGGCCAACCGGCGCAAGAGCAGATCAATTGCCAGCCCAGAATGCTGCTCGGCGCTTCGGTATGCTTCCTCAGCAGCAGGTCGGGGAAAGCCAAGGGCGACAATACGGTCGATCGCCCAGGACTCCTTGAGAGCGTCACTGTCGCTGGCAGAGCTGATGACTCTCGCATTGGCATCTGCTGGTTTTCTATGCCTGAGATGCGCAGGCAGATCGTCTTCGCTGATGTGGATCTGCAAATATTGCTCGACTGCCTGCTGCAATGGCAGAGCTAGGAGCGAGCGAACGATGGGGTCCTGAGCGGTCGAGTGGTCTGCCGACTGACGCAAGAAGACCAGAGCTTTCTCTGAATGCCCTTGACGAAACCCCTGGGCTGTACATCTTGCCAGGACGTGTTGCTCCTCTGAGGTCAAGGCGACAGAGCTCGTGTCGTCCTCGTTGGATGGCAGGGCGGCTTCGGGGTACACGGGCAAGAGGTCTCTTATTGTGGTCTCTACAAGCTCTCGAAGGTCGCTCGACATGCGTACTTCGGGTGCCTCTTGCCATCCTTTGCTCAAGGCAACAGGCTTGGCTATCTCGCGAGAGGGTGTGCTTTGACCAGAGGAAGCAGGCTCTTCTATGCGCGGCGCGGGGGCATTCGATGCAGCCTGGAAAGGGTCTTCTGCCCATAGCCATGCTTTGTTCTTCGGGCTCGCCTTTTTCTCGGCTTCCAATTTACGCCAATAGTCTCGACAAGTCGGAGGCATTTGCAGTTCCAGCCTGAGCGAGTTGCTGAACCTGTACAAGGCATACACAGAACCGAGTTGTCTCGCTTCAGCCGCAGAGCCGCAGTCTGGCAGACGTATCTCGCTCTCTATCGAGCTGGGAGGTTTGAGAATGACTTCGTCCATCGCACCCGATTTGAGATTTCTACGCTTGAGGACGCATTTGCAAGTCCATCTGTCCTTCCCAAGTCGTTGCGCTTCGACTTCCGCAGACCAGCCGAGCTTGTTGCAACGTTCTCTGAGCAGATTGAGGGGCAGCTTGCCCGTATGACCGGGAAAGACCTGCTTGGATGTGTCGATTGCTGGTGCAGGCTTTTGCGAATTGCCGGAGGAGACAATGTGTGCACGGGCTTTGCGTCCTTGGGGTCCATGTGTGGCCAAGGCAGACTTGTCTGCTGCAGTGGGCGTGGCAGCATCTTTGCTCTTGCCCATGCACTGTGCCGACGTTGGATCGTCGTCACTCGTCGAGTCGATCGCGACTTTCGTGATTTCGAGGCAGCCGAGTGCGTGACAGGGAGCAGATCTAGCGCTGAGTCAGTGAGAGTTATGCATGCTTAGTGGAGCCATCACGCTACGTCTGCTCGCAACTGCTTCTCACAAAGTACCCCGAGCAGTCAGACCTACGCCAACAGTTCGTCGTCGTCACTCGCAAAGAGCTATGGCAAGCATGGCAACGCCAGGAGCACATCCTGTCTCTTCCTCCCAGACGCCTACCCACTCTTCGCCCAATGCAAGCAATCAGGCGCCCTCTGTGCTCTCGCAGGGTGCAGATCCCAATGCAAAGATCAAGGAGGCCAAGGCAAAGATGCCAAATGCATCCAAAAAGGAGAAATCGGTCGAAGCCATCACTGCCAGCATGGGCCGGCTCGAGGTGAGTCAATCCGTCATGAGAGCTCTTAAGAGCTCATAGGCTGCCTTGGGAATCGCAGATGGATCCACCAGCCGAGTATCTGGCACGCCGTCTGGCGCTATTCGAGCAACTCAAAGCCGAGCAAGACGCAGAGCTCAAGAGTGCGTCCTCTGCCTTTGTCCCGAGTCATGGGGCTCAAACAAGCATGCAGACAAAGCAAAGGAGGTCATAGAGATCACCTTGCCGTCCGGTGATGTGAAGAAAGGAACCTCTTACGAAACGAGTCCAATGTCGATCGCGCTCGACATTTCAAAGGGTTTGGCAGAAAAGACCGTCATCGCCAAGGCTCGTCCATCTGTGCTCAGCAATTGGCTTCGCTGAAGTCATCCGGGCAAGCAGGTCGATGGGGACTTGTGGGATCTCGAACGACCCTTGGAAAAGTCTTGCAAGCTCGAACTTCTCGACTTTGAATCCAAAGAAGGTCCGTCTTACTCGATAGAACCCGAGTGTTGGACTCATGTCGGAATGCGGACAGGCAAAAACGTGTTCTGGCATTCTTCAGCGCACATCCTCGGAGAGGCAGCCGAACGACATTATGGCTGTCATCTCTGCATCGGTCCACCTACAGATGAAGGCTTCTTCTACGAAATGGCATTGCCAGACGGCCGGCAGGTTGCTCTCTCGGTCAGTCTGTAGCGGATGCTGACCGTGATGAATGTGCTGCAGGACAGTAGCAACGTCGGATCTTGCGCCCCTAGAAACGCTCGCCAAGAAGGTCGTCTCCGAAAAGCAGCCTTTTGAACGATTGACGGTCTCGAAGGAAAATCTGCTCAAGATGTTCGAGGTCAGGCGGCTTCAATGTTGAGCAGCGAAAGCTGATGCTGTTGGCAGTATAACCGATTCAAGACCCATATCATCAACGACAAGATTCCAGATGGCACTTCGACAACAGTCTACCGATGTGGACCCATGATCGATCTCTGTCGGGGTCCACATGTACCTCATACAGGCAAGGTCAAATCAATGGCCCTTCTCAAAGTGAGTCCCCTCGAATTCCATCGGCTGTAGTATGCTAAAGTCAGCTAGAACTCTGCATCTTACTTCTTGGGCAAGCAAGAGAACGAGCAACTGCAACGAATCTACGGTATCTCCTTCCCAGACGCGAAACAGATGAAAGAATACAAAATCTTCTTGGAAGAAGCTGCCAAACGCGATCACCGTCGAATAGGCACAGATCAAGAACTCTTCTTTTTCCACAACATGAGCCCCGGCAGCTGTTTCTGGTTACCGCACGGCACTCGCATCTACAACACTCTCGTCGACTTTATCAAGTCTGAGTATAGGAAACGAGGCTACAGCGAAGTCATCTCGCCCAACATGTTCTCGAACGAGCTCTGGAAAACATCAGGCCACTGGCAGAATTACAAAGACGATATGTTTACTCGTGAGCGAGGTCCTTCAGGCTGCGTCAATAGCCTGATTGCTATCGTTTGCAGTCAATGTGGAGAAGCAGGAGTGGGCATTGAAGCCGATGAACTGTCCAGGCCACTGCCTCATCTTTGGATCACGAGAACGATCTTACAAAGAGCTCCCTATCAGAATGGCAGACTTTGGCGTTCTGCACCGTAACGAAGCAAGCGGTGCCTTATCGGGTCTCACTCGCGTCAGACGATTCCAACAAGACGATGCACATCATTTCTGTACGACCGAGCAGATCGAAGATGAAGTCGCGGCCATCTTCGATTTCGTCAAACATGTCTACGGTCTCTTCGGCTTCACGTTCCACATGGAACTATCGACGATGCCCGATAATCATCTGGGTGATGTTGCCACTTGGCAAAAGGCAGAAGGCATGCTCAGCGCTGCTCTGAACAAGTTTGCTCCCGGCCAATGGGAAGAAAACCCAGGCGATGGAGCTTTCTACGGACCAAAGATCGATATCACCCTGAGCGATGCACTCAAACGACGACATCAATGCTCGACCATTCAGCTCGATTTCCAATTGCCGTCTCAGTTTAAGCTGGCTTTCCATAATGGCAAGACTCCCAACACGACCGAGAAAGTAGCCGAGGGAGCATTACCTGCAGACCGAGAGAGACCCGTCATGATCCATCGCGCCATCATGGGCAGTGTCGAGCGTTTCGTTGCCATTCTTACAGAGCATTTTGCTGGCAGATGGTACACTCAGCGCTAGACAATGAGGAACTGTGCTGATACATGCTCGCAGGCCTTTCTGGCTCTCACCGCGACAGATCCTCGTCATTCCCGTTGCTGCTCCACACAAAGCTTATGCTACCGAAGTGGCAAAGATGCTATGGGATGCAGGCCTCTATGCAGATGCAGACATGACCGATGCTACCCTTCCAAAGAAGATCCGCAATGGCGAGACGAGTCACTACAACTTCTTGCTAGGCGAGTCCTTCAATCTAAGCGGTGTTGCTTGTACTCATCTAATTGATTTAACAGTCGTGGGCAGTGATGAGATGGATGGACGATCGGTCAATATCCGTAATCGTGATGACATTGGTGCAAAGGGCCGCACAGAGACTTTGCCGCTCGAAGACGCAGTTTCTCGGTTTGTTGCGCTCAAGACAGAACGTAGACTCGAGAACAGGATCTAGCATTGCATCCTCTGCTGCTAGTACGGTGAGGACGAGAATATCTCGTTGCAACGGAACTCTTGCTGCTGCGTATGAAGAGAAAGTCCCAAGACTATGCTGAGATTGAGATTGCACGGCATTGAGCGCAATCAGATACAGAAGAAGGGAGCTCGAGTGTGGCCATCGCGTCTCACATCAGTTGCTGCGTCACAGGGTGGCAATTGTCGCGCTTCACATCATGTCGGCTCACACCCAGCCGCTACTATTTTCTTTGTAAAGGCGTTTCGAGATCTCGCTTGCAATTGCAATAGAGCCACACTACACGTTCGAAAGCTTATCGTACTTGCAAGTCCGCCCGCCCACCTCTATTTTGCCATACTTGATCTCACAGTTGCCCGGTAGCCACTGGCAGGTGATAGGCCCTGCTGGGGCTTATCATCTGAGTAATTTACCATATCGACAACTGCTCACAGGACTTTGCCTCTCTGAAGGTATCTTCGCAGATTTCCAAAGAAGGATACAAGGCTTTCGAGCCGGACGCATCGCACTTCATAGTGAATTCTCGGCGAACCAGCGTCATCGGATCCACTGCAGCTCTATTTTGTTATGGATCGTACGCAAGCTAGATCATGTTCCAACCTCGAATGAGCGCTGTCTCGAAGACGAGTCTGACTTCTAGCCAGCAGCAATGATATGCCGCTGCCTTGTCAGGTACCGAGCCAAAGGCTTCCTCAATCGTATGCTGTTGGGTGAGGGAAATATTCCAGGTACTCCGATCAGTAGACTGCTGAACCGGTCTCACTGAGACCTGGAAGGGTCCCGTCTGCGATCGACTTAGCAGCAACGAACAGGAAGAAAAAGATCGATTGAGCTGACGTATTCGACGAGTGTCGATTTCTGAGGCGGCAGCAGGACGATCCAGCCTTGCCAAGTAGGAATTGTGGTCCACAACTTGAATTCCCAGGGTTGTGCCGGCCCGATGGCTGTACTTGTGCAGAGCATCTGACATGCAGACATGGTTGGACAAAAATACCGCGATTTGACCGGGACCCATGCTGACGCATACGCTCCAAGAAGAACCAACAGGCTGAGATTATTGAGGAGGAGCATATTGATTGGGGATGAACGTCAAGGGACCGCAAACCGCAAGGTGGCGCGAAGTACGCGTGAAGCGCTTTCAAGCAGACGACGGGATTTATACGAAACGTTGCCCATGAAATTCCCCGACTCAGTTTTCTTCGACGTGCCCGTCCGCATAACCAGTGATTACATTCCCTAGTGTCATCACTCTTTCTCCAGCACGAGGCTTCGCCATCAAATCTGCTGCGTCGAAAACACACTTCGGTCTAGGGCATGCTGCGCGAGATCATGATCTCTACGCAGACGCATCCGAGAGCGCTTCTTCCTTGCAACAGCATCGAGGATATCTGACCTTGCAAACTTGCTGACCCTTCGGTCGCATTATGACATGTTTCCCTCCGCCACATGACTCTGCCCGACTGTGACGCTTTGCAGAAGCTCTCGAGCTGCACACGCTGCCGCCAACAAAGTTACCTCTGCCGCAGACAGTGGACAAAATGCTTTTGATACCGTCTATCGCAAGTCAATACGATATTATACAGCCATCGCGTTAGCTGATTCAGCGCTCGCACCGCGCAGACCACTCAGGTCAGGAATGATCAAACACTTCGTGCTCACCGCAATCTTGGTCGCTACTACTATCATGATCACTCAGAGAATCACACAAGCTACCCAAGTTCTGGCGATACGTCGCTGATGCTCGCGCGGTCGCACTGGTTGTCGGCCTTGCGGCAATGACCCTGAATGCTTCTGCGGTCCCGACCAATGCTTCCGCATGCCAGCCGCAGCATAAGGTTCTAAACCAGTATCAAGCGCAGTAGCTCACATGCATGCAACGCCCCCATGTCAAGAGCTTCTTTACGATGCATACGAACCTGCACGCTGCATAAAGCGTTTGGCAAGGACACTTTTGCACTCATACCTACATGAGCCAGCCCAGCCGTATAATCTTTCTGCTCTAGCCATTGTGCTTGTACGCGAAACAATGCCACGGTACTATCGATCGAGGCTGTGCAGCTTATCGACCTAGCAACCCTTCTGGTCACAAACGTCCCAAACAGTTTCAACAGCATCCCCAAATTTTGAGCATAGCGAGCAAACATGCAACTCTCTCAAACAGTTGTACTCATCGCTTGTGTGTTCGCATTCATGGCGATCAAGACGTCCGCCGCGCCCGCAGAGTGAGTGCATTCGGCAGTTTTTCCGCTCGGCTGATGATCAGATAGCTGTTGGATCTGCGACGCATCAGGCGATCTGTGTTGCACCGGCGATCTATGTTCTCTCGAATGCTCACCCAAATGAGCCTGCTACAGAGCCTTAGCAGTTCAATGCAGCCCCATCTACCTGTCTTAGCTCAAAATGACTAGCCTAGCTTGCCCTGAATGCCCGAGCATACAATAACACTCCTTTGTTGACATATCTGCAATTGAGCATGCGATCTGATAGCAGAAATGCTACATCGGCTGTGGGCGATCGAACTGACAGACTCTGCCCGGAAGCACTGTGCCCCAGGCTATGCCGCAAGTGCCAACGGTCATTGAGCATTTGAGCGGCCCTGTATGTTGTCATCAAAGTGATGAGCTTGCAACTTGCAACAGACGTACAGATTGTTCTGCGGTCCCCTGGAAAGGCTCCGGAGCACATTGCGGGCAAAGGCGTCTTAGCGTTCATGCCAAATTTGTCGCATCGTAAGTCGTAGTACCGATCGTAAATCGACATAGGAGCACCTGTTGTGGTTCTTCCCGTGAGTTCGATCAGGCAAGATACAGTGGTGTCGAGCTTGCCTCGAACTAGCTGAGTGAAGAAAGTCAGCCTTTCTTGCACAGAGCAGCAGTGGTTCATGATCGCGGCATCTACAACGCCCCCAACCACTCGGTTTGTGTTCTGCTCGCGAAGCGTTTGGATATCCCATGCTTGCATGTCCGGGCTCAAATTTGACGGACGAGCTCGGCATGGTACATTGCCCTGCTCGAGTCAGATGATATATCCATGTGGCTATCTGCAAGCGCATACGCAATCGACAGCATGATCCTTCTTTTCAGGATCGAGCCTGATCTTCTCTTTCTGTTCGGCTGTTTTCGTGAACACTTTGAACTCGTAAGGGATACCGTCGCCTTTTGTCAATGTACATTCGAGTTCGCAAGGCTGCAGGATCATGCAAAATGTTCGCGCTTTTGTGATGGGGTCGGCATGTGCGATGGTAAGAAGAGCCAAGAGACAGAGCGAGACGAGCATGCCGAGCTTTGTGGGAGACGTTGTTGGGGAGCCGAAGGGACAACCAATATTCGATCGTCTGCGCGAATTTACGCGTTCCAAACTTCGCGCGACGGTCGACAAGCCCAAGGGTGGGCAGGCTCCTCAAGAGGACCATGGCGATTCAGGATCTAGTACCAGACAGTATACCTGGCCAGCAAGTGACAGATCCAGCAGCGCTACATGGTCTGCGACAGTACATCGCCAACTTGTGTCAGGTTCAGCATACAAGGCAGGCTCAGAAAGGCTCTTAGCAAGACTCGCTTGCTGAAACATTGTGGTCTGAAGATTCCCAGGCAGTCAGCCTGTCAGCTTCACACAAGACTCACTCGACTTGCTCGAGCAACGGGAGTACGTCTTGTTCGTTCGGTGAAGACGTCTGCAGCTAAAGACGCCGACAGCTTTTGGGTCTGCGAGAAATCCAATGGCGTACGAGTCATGGTGCTCATTATGAGCAATCCCGAAACGAGTCAGGAGATCTACCTCGTAGGTCAAGCTAGCGATCAGTCAGACTCGGCTCAGCGGAGTGCCACCCCTGCAGATTGACCGTAACGACAAGTATTACATGAACACCGAGGTTTATTTCCCCAGGCACGACAGCTTTGAGAATCTGCAAACGGACACGCTACTCGATGCCGAGCTCGTGATCGATGTAGATCCCGAATCTGGCCAGGTGAGTCCCTCTCATTAGGACGTGATAAGGATTGACAAAGAGGCGACAGCATGTGCTGCGGCTGCTGCTGTTCGATTGTCTCGTCGTCAATGGCGAAAACATCATGCACAAACCTCTCCTATCGCGCTACGGTGTGAGCAAGCGTCTCTTCGACCGTGATATGCCTGACATCGTCCTGCAGCGCTTACGAGAATTCGTGGTCGCGCCCCATCTGCACTTTCACAAAGTCAGCGGACCTCAGATGCTAGCGCGACAGCCGTTCGAGTGAGCTGTGCCAGATCGGCCACTCACCGTGCTTATCCTTGGTGTAGGATCAAGTTGAAGCCGCAAGAACTAGCTTATGGCATCGAAGCCGTCTTCAAGAATCATCTACCCAAGCTGCAACACGGCAACGACGGGCTCATTTTCACTTGTGCAGAATCTGCATATACTCCAGGCACAGATCCATACATGTCAGTCTGTCTCTGATCTTGCGCACTTGTGCTCAATTCGAAGGCTGCTACAGACTAAAGTGGAAGCCACCAGAAGAGAACTCGATCGACTTTAAGCTTCAGCTCCGCTTTCCTGCCAAGTTAGATTCGCCTGATCACGCAGACTATACGCAGAAGCCAATCTTTGCACTGTATGAGTCTGGAGGCTACGAAGGCGATCGGTTTTTTGACATACTCGCCGTTTCGGACGAGGAATGGTCAAGGTCAGTCGCAGCGCGCTCACTCAGTGCGCGACTGAGTGTCGAAATCGGCTGGCAGGATGAAATCAACAGGAGAGCAGTACGATGGAAGAGTGGTCGAGTGTGTCTGGAATAGCGCCGAACAGAACTGGAAGATACTCCGATTCAGGGATGACAAGCGTCAAGGCAATTTCAAGGATATCGTGCAAAAGATCATCCAGAGCATTCAAGACGGCGTCGAAGCGCCTGCGGTGGGTTCGATCGCTGATAATCAGGCAAGTCGCGCTGAACCTTGGGCGATTGGATCGACAGCTCATCGAACGCGCATATGCGATTCGAAAGGCGTTCAAAGCGAGAGCGCAAGAACGTGCAAGTGGTGCTCGACCGCTGCAGGTCATTCCTCCTGCTCCCCAACCTATTCACGTCGCTGCGGAAGATGCCGCAGTACCCTACTTGCCTCTTCCGAGCATGAGTCCTTTCGTCACGAGGCCGACAGCACTCAGGCTCAATGTAGAGTAACAGTCACGTTTGCATACGGTTTTGTTGTTGTCGCTACATTGTCACTGCTTCTATGCACTATTCGGGTCCGCCCTCCTCCGGCCCACCTTGCATCTGTGGTCCGCCACCATTGCGTTCTGAATTGGGTCGTTTCGCACTGAGTATTGCGTCTACTCGAAGCAGCAAACACGCAGCCTGTCCGTGACGGCTGTTCGTAAGCGATCTGTGTGCTTTACCGAGCTGGTACGCACCTCTATGGCTGTCTTGAGTGTTTGTACTTTGACTGCTGCGCTCTCGTAGAGACCGTATGCTTTCATTTCTTCCACCTTACCCGTCTCTCCGTTGACACCGTAGGAGTGCTCGCCCGAAGCATGCTTAGCCTATCGACGCTGTACCGATCAGCGAACTATCCGCTGGCACTCAGGAAGCGCTTACCCTGAGAGCGGTGAGAGTACGAATGGTGTTACCGCCAGCATTTTGTACGAGCGTTCGTGGGATCACCTCGAGCGCTTCTGCTACGCCACGGAAAGGCCATGCTTCCACACCTTCGATCGTCTTTGCCACTTTGGCCAGGCCGACAGAGATGGCCATCTCTGTCGCGCCACCTCCTGGAGCAAGTCGGGGATCGAAGACGACGTTACGTGCGACTGCCATTGCATCTGCAAGGTTGCGATCGATCTCTTTGATGATATCCTTCGAAGGACCTCGGAGGAGGATAGTGCAAGCTTTGGGCGATTTGCACTTTGTCAAGAAAGTGAAGTAATCGTCGCCCAGCTTTTCGATATTGAAGAGACCGCATTCTGCTCCGACATCTGAAGGACGAAGATCTTCTATCCTGTTGACGATCGTTGCACCGACTGCTCTTGCTATCCTGTTGTTGTCTGATTTGCGCAGGCGTCGGATGGCGGTGATGTTGGCTTTGAGGAGGTAATGTTGAGCAAGATCGGATACGCCCTTTTCGGTGAAGACGAGATCGGGTTTGAGTGAGATGAGTTTATCGCACATCTGCTTGATCTGTTCTTCCTCAATCTCCAAGACTCTGTTCCAGTCTGTCTCCTTGGTGATCTCGATAGCCGTTTGGGATTCGCCCTTCTTGTACTCGAGGGGACAGTCGAGTAGGATGATGCGAGGGTTTTCGATCCTTCTCCTCATCTTGGGGTGAGTGACATCTTTGTTGACCATGATACCGTCCAATACGGTGGAGTCTTCTATTGCACCGCCTTGGACCATCTCCACACGAGCGTATCGCTTCACATCTACTTCTTTCTGGCCATTCTCGTCTTTTGTGACGATACGGATTGCGCGCAGAGCGAGCGAGCACATGAGATCCGACCAGCGAGAGACAAACTTTGTCCCGATGGAGGTCTTGATCAGTGCGAGCATGGCGTCTTCGTTGGTGACGTCGATGGGCTGACAGATTGAGTCGAGTATCGCCAGAGACTCGGTCAGAGCGCGTTTGAATGCCGAGATGATGACGACAGGGTGGATATTCCTCTCCAATTGCGGCAGAGTCTGTGCCATGATCTCACCGGCTGCATGCATCGTCAGCACCGGCCATACGAGGGCAGCATGAGGAACATGCCTAGTATTATGACAGAGGTCGTGCCATCACCACATTCTTCATCCTGCGTTCTCGCCAACTCGATCATACTCTTTGCAGCAGGATGAGTGACCTCGATCTCCCTGAGGATGACATTGCCGTCGTTGGTGAGCGTGATACCGCCCATGGGGTCGAGGATCATCTTGAGCATCGCGCGCGGACCGAGACAGGTACGGATGACATCTGCCACCGTCTTGCTTGCTACGACGTTGCTGATCGCCGTCTTGCGTGCATTCTGTCGTTCGGGTGCCGTGTTGACGACAAAGGCGGGCATCGACATCTTGCCTGGCCGACTCGAGACTCTCCCTGTCTGGCTGTTCGCGCACAAAGTTGTGTGTGCCTTGGTGAGCAAAAAGTGAGCGAGCGCGTCAATTCTATCGAACGGACAAGCAGAGCTGCGACAGGATCGATCAGCAAGCGATGCGGCGAAGTCTGGCGAAGCGATGCGAGCTCACATCGAGCAGGACGGTCTCGACTCGGACACGGCTCCTGATAAGGCAGGCTTCAAGCTCTTCAGACGGACCAGACGTCGATCAATCCAAGCCACGACCCAGGAGCAATAATTCCTCTCGTCCTGCTCAATTTGATGCTGCACTTGTCCACCAAGCTCTCGGATCCGTCCCTCGACCTAGCCCATCGGACAGACCAGCGACCGCGCCTGCGAGGAGAGCAGAGATCGACACGTCCGGTCCCAAGCCCGTTTTTCGATCTGCTGCCTATATTGCCGCAACTCAGCAAAGAGCACAACGTATGGGGTCTGTTCTATCATCCTATATGCAGGCCTGATCGACACGTATCACGCACAGGCATGAGCAGAGACGAGGCGAGCACGAGCGAGAGACCGAGTAGATTTGGACGGGCAGAGACATACAGGCGACCGAGCGACCCATCGAGAAACGAATACCCGCCTCCTCGCCCGAGTTCGCCTTCCTACAACGCTTATCCTCGTTCTGCACCACCGGAGAGCAGGCAGATTGGGCGAGACCCGAGAGCTGCTTTTGGCGATCAGAGAGGCGGTACACGTGGCCGGGGTGCGCGAGGGCGAGGAAGAGGCAGGGGCGATGCTCCGAGCGGTAGGGTACAGAGAGTGCGCAGACCGGTGGATGTCTCGCCGCCCTTGGGACCTCCGCCCGAGTACGCCATCGAGCCAAAGACGATCTATAGCGAAGAAAGTCTGAGGTCGCTCGTTGGAGAGTTACGCTCTGCTCGATTGGGCCCGCCGCAACGTGCTACGACAGCTCTGCCGGCACTACAGAATGCAACTGCTGTTGCTGTGAAGAACACAGAGAAGAAAGAGGTGGCAGTAGCCAGAGCGTTCCCCCAAGTGTACGATACTGCCATCATCTCACTCGTGCAGAACCCTAGCATCGACAGACCCAAAGCGCAAGAGATACTCGGTCACATTGACAAGGCACTGGAGCCTGCCAGACCGCACCCTCAGTCTCAATGAAACTGTTGTACGACAAAGTCCTGCGAATTCGTTCGTCTCGATCGATCACGCTCGACCAAGACGCGTCGATTGAAGTCGCGTCTCGCTAATTTTGCCAGCCGTCCATGAAAATGAATCAGTGGCACTGCCACCAGTACGCTCAGGCCCGGATGATGGCCGTATAGACACACCGAAGGAGGTCCCAGGCAGAAGTAGGTCGCGTTTCGACAGCATGATCAAAGCAGAAGCGAGCTTCGCCGGCCGACACAGTCGAGTAGGATCGCGCACTCATGTCAGGATAGGCAGCCTGTCTACCCGACACGCAAAGTCTGCAAGCACGAGTACGGTGAGGAGCACGAAAGGCTACACTCGCCTAGATCGGACAAGTCTCGATGAGAGCTTCTCGGACGAGGAGAAGGGAAATCCCAACGGAACGGCTGTCTCGCCCGCTTCTGAGTTCTCGGGCTTGCCTTTGCCTGCAGGCAAGTCGAGGCACAGCTGGATACCCAACTTCAGACGAACGGAGAATGATCTCAACAGTCGAATAGAGAAAGACGAGCCACCCGCGCGCGGCAAAGCAAGGCGACGATGTGGTCTGTCAGTGATCTTGACGCTCACCATCATTGCCATCTCGCTGGGCACGGCAGTCGTGTGGACAATCAGCCAGACTTTCGAGTCCGATGATGCTACGTCGTTGACCGGAACGCTATCTGAGCTATGGTCCAACCTCGTACATCCCAATGCTGCCCAAAACACTTCAGGTGAGCTCGGTCACAGTCTGCATTGCTTGCAGTCGCCGATATTGCTCGCAGTCTTGCCCTTGACGGGTCTGAGCTCCAGCACTGGCACTTCGAGCGAGATGGTGCCGGCTATTGTCACCACATCGACAGCAGCCTCGCAACCCACGCGTGTCTTGCAGGAAAACAAGGTCGTCTTGCTTACGCCGGGCAGCACACCGAATACAGCCCTTGCCGCGGTACAGACAGATGTGAAATCATCCGTAGCATCAACCGCTGCAGCGCAGTATCTAGACACGCGTCCTGTCATTCGCAAAGCGCCCGTCTCGGCCTTCGCGCTTGAGCTAGCAAAGAAGCAGCACCGGCAGATCGACGTACACGATGTCAAGTACATGACGTACCTACCGCATTCGGGCTTTCACAATCAGCGTATCGAGTTACAAAACGCGCTCTTGCTCGCGCACATGCTCAATCGTACCCTCCTTCTGCCGCCATTACGTCTGGGTTTCGCACTCGGGTGGCAGACGAAGGAGCTCCTTTACGAGAGCACGGTATTGACGGACAAGAACACGCTGCGAAAGAAATGCGAGAAGTTTGTGACTGAGCTAGAATGGCGCAAGGATCATCCGGAAGCAAAGACGTATACCCCTCTAGAGACAGCGCCGGAACTGGTCAGCTCGAACAAAGGCAGCGAGATCAGGCCAATGAGTAAAGGCCAGATGTCGGCTTGCAAGGAGTATATCAGCTACACGCAGGTCGAATGGGATTTCATTGCCGACGTCAGAGCACGAGTCGAGTCTCAACTGCCACTCGTAGACCGATGGAACTCTTCCAATGCTTGGTACACGACATCGATTGCTAAAGGTGGTCTTGGCTTAAAGCCATCTGAGGTCGAATACTTTACAGACGAAGCTCGATATGATCTCTATTTTGTGGGCGACACTCATTCTCCGCCTCGCAATACCGACAAAGATTGGAAAAGGCGGTTCGATATCGAGCAGCTCATGAGTCCACCTTACATTGAGAAGCGTCTCTTCGATTTTGGATCGATGTATGGATCTGCGCGCGTCACGCCTACTGAGCCGAGAGACATCGATTTCGCTCGTCAAGTGGGCAAGTCACTCGTGTTCCGGATACCCCTCTTGGAACCCATCGCTGCTCAGATCAGCTCGATGATGGGTGGCATGAGCAACTACATCGGTCTGCACCTGCGTATTGGCGATGGCGTATTCTTCCGTCATTCGGATCAATTCATGCGGGAAGTCTTCTTCGCTTTATGCGAGTCTACACTCGGTCTGTCGAAGGAGACGACAGAAAAGCTCTATACGCAAGGCAAAGTCAAAGTAGACATGCTCAGCAATGCTCATGAGAAGCGTTCGCACGAAGCTAGCTACGACCTAACAGAAGGCTTGACTCCTGATGATCTCCTGCCTAACGAGCCGAGCTCCCCCAATCGACGTAGGCTGCTCAAAAGAGCTCGACCTTCGCCCAAACGATTGTCATCTGCTCTGACTTGTCGAGGCGAGCTACACAAGGACCCAGAACTGTTGCCGCTCAATACGCCGGTCTACATCGCGACAGACTCGCATCATCCCTCGAGCGACGCCGTTCTCGCGCCCTTCTTCCATGCGCTACCTTGTGCTTTCGTTCTTGGCGATTTCCAAGGCTCAGAATACAATTCGGCGCCCCTTGCAGCATTCGCATCTTTGCAGAACGTACGCAACAAGCTAGACGGCGTCAAGATGGCGCCGTTCTTATACCCCTTTCTGGAAGCCATGATTGTCGCCCGAGGCTACACAGTCGTCGGCACGCCAGGCTCGACGTTCAGCGGCTTCAGCTCGGGCGTCCTGCATCGCACTTACAAGCACGAAGCAAAGCAGACGAAATCGCACCTGCAATCGCGCTCGCACTAGACATACGCTTGTATATGTTGTCTCACTCAACAATGGAACTTGTCCTGCATAGCCCCAAGGCACCGACGCACTTCTTTGACCTATCAGGCCCTCGGCGCGTCCTCAGCCTGTCATCTACTCGACCTTGTTCCTTCGTACTATCCTTTCGCAGTGACACGAATGAACAGCAGTGACGGTCACCGATCGCCGCTTGATCCACGTAGCTTGCGTTCATCGAGTCCTGCCTGCGATGGCCCACGCTCGCGACGACCTGGTTATGTCACGCAAGCTTCTTCATCACCTATCGGTGGGACATTCGATCGTCATGCTCAAGTGCCACCTCGCACCATCAAGCAGGATGAACAAGATATCAAAGCCAGAATGGCACGCATGCGGATGCTTCCCGCCGGTGGAACGCGCGCAAGTCCAATAGATGAGAGGCAGACGGGTCCCAAACGACGTATGACCAAGCATGCTGCAGCTCTTGCCTCCTCGTCACCTTCGCCAATGCCTGGCAGTCTACGAGGATCGACAGGCTCGCCGACGTCGCGTCAGAGCAAGTACCTTTATCAACGCAAAGCTAGCACGAGGTCTATGCTTGAACTCAGTCAACATTTCCAGACGCAGAGCAGTGCCCACAGGTCCAGAAGCTCGTCTCCAGTACCGCCTTTTCAACTCATCCCGCCAAAGCGACGAGACTCAGCTCTAGTGCGATCAAAGTCGATGGTATCCCTCGGCTCACGAGCTCAGTCGAAAGCCACGTCGCCGACGTTACCGGTCGCGCCGGTACCACCCAGCACTTTTCATCGCCGTCTGACTCGCACGCAAGAGCCTAATGGCTCCAATTCTCGCAAGCCGAAGGTGCGCCGGTAGACCCTCCGCGCCGTCAGCGCTGACCAGCCCCACTCACAGAAAGTATGGTCCTCATTCAGATCTATCAAGGCACTCTGGCGACAGACCGTCCACGTGGGCGCAGGATCGTCGCCTGATGCTACTTCAACCTATCAGCCTCGCTCGACACGCCGCTCACAACACCAGCCGACTTTGTCTAGCAATCCGCTTCGTGACAATGGTAGCCGGCCGCCGCCTCGACCTCCTAGAGGGAGCTCTTCTCTCTTTGACAATCCAAGACCACCCGCAGTCACCTCTTCGCCCTCTCAAACCCACGGGGCTATACGTCCCGCTAGATCGTCGTCGTTTGCGGCGCTTGACCGACTTGCTCCGCCAACTAAATCGCCAGATTGTACTACGGATGCGGTCTCAAAGCGTAGATCTATGTTCAGACGCACACAATCATTCACAAACATCGCCCAGCGTTTCAAGCATCCATCACGAAGGCAAGACGGTGCGCATATCGCTCAAGAGCGCTCTCGTCCGCTAGAACCGATCCCAGCAACGCCATCGAGCTCCGGCAGCATCGAGGATCAGCTCGACGGCTCTCCAGGCATGTCTGCATCTGATCGACTGATTGCTAGCGATTTGGTCAGACTGCCCTCTTTGAAGATTATCTCAGCTTCGCCTAGCAACTCATCAACACTCATATCTCCACGCTCGTTCCGTCGCGCAATGCGAAGCTCGTATCACGAGCCAAGCCTGCGAACCTCTAGGAGCGATAGTCAGCTCTATACCGGACAAGAAGGTATCCCTGCCTTTCGCGGATCGGCCGCGGTCAGCGAGCTCGACGGTAGCCCAGATTCAGACTTCCTCGATCAGGTCTACGATATCTACTCGGGCGAGTCTGCCGAGGAAGAGGTATCGAAGTTATCCGATGCTTCAGTAGACGTGTCGATGGGTACCGCTGGCACATGTGTGAGTCAGCACGCAGTCATAGCCAAAACGGTACCGGTCACTGCATCTGGCGCCTTTGCGCGCGCACGTCTTCGTCTTTCACGATCATATGGCAATCTCAAGGGGCTCAAGGATACACGAGATTCAATCGCAATGCGAAGGAATCTGCCGCGAACGATACAGAGCCCATCGCGCATTTCGAATGCGGTCGACTCCCAGGCACCTTATGCACACTCTAGAATATTGGATGGTGCGTCATCGATGACCTGCGCTCTGCAAGCTGATGAGAGGAACAGACATGATTGGCGCTTACGGTGGCAAACGTTCTCAAGAGAGCGAAGCACTATCGGACAATGCGATGGAAGAAGTTCTGCTAGGTTGCACGTATCCACCTGTCATCGAAGCCGTCGCTCTCACGCCGAAATCCGCACGCACGAGATCACACAGTGCCGTAGAAGATGCCGAAGTCGCGTCACATTCTGGCAAACGTGCAAAACGTCATGGCACGCTTCTGATGCCCGTTGTGCCGCTACCATAAACGCAGCACATGCAGATCAGCCTGAGTTCAGCCGTCACGGCTGTTGCGCTTGAGCAAGAAGGCCTTTACGGGATCGGCGGACATGACACTTTCCCACTTGCATGAGCAGCGGTCGAAGCCGGGCCTGCTCGGGTGCATATGTGGACGATTGCGCGCGCGACATTGTCTGTGCGAACAGCATGCATATTCAGATAGGAAAGTATGGCTAGACCTGCTTGACGGCGATGCCCGCGCACTCTAGCTTGCTGCGATGCAAGGCGTCAACGGCTACTATGATCCAGCAAAAGGACTGACATGTCCGCAGTCACTGGACGATAGCCGGTCTTGGCCCCGATGAGGCTGAATGAGTGTAGCACTCCAGTCGGTGAGTGGTTGACCTGTATGTTGAAGGTGTTGCCATTAAAATTGTTATCTGCGCATCAACATGAATCTGATCTTTGCGTGCCTTGAGGCGTACGCACAATTCATCAGACTGAAGTGGTCGGCTCTTGATGTATCGCCGAAGCCGTAGCCCGAAGAGGTAACGGTCACATGCGGCTGAGGGCTAGATCCCCTGACAAAGAAGCTGTGGAAAGTTTCACTTCAAGACAAGCATAACCAATGACGAATAGACCGCTGACTCTACGTCATATGCCATCGAGAAGATATACATAGCGGGAATATTGCCAGCTCTGCCGGTCAATGTGCAGTCGGTTGTAAAGGCGCGTTTGGTCAGGGACGAAGGCGCGGCGTCGACTGGCGAGGCGGTGCCGGTCAGGGCTAAAGCAAGCATGCTGACTATGAGAAATAGCACGTTCAACATCATGCTCGCCGGATCGTCTCTAGAGAAGCAAAAATTCGCAGCAGAGCGAACCAGCTATCGTCGTGACGGTAACAAGCCAAGAAGTCGCCGATGGTCGTGCAGGCGCCCGTCGTGAGCCGGCTCGATGCTACACGTCGTAAGGACCACCATTTCTGAGAGCGGCGAGATGTTGCAAAAATCCGTTCAGCAGACAGCAGAAGTGGAGATGCCACCAAATGCGCCCGCTGATGTGGCGAAAATGGGGATGATCCCAGTGGCGGATGGCACGTAGCTTTTCAGCGTTGTCAAGTCATGCAGTCCACCAGGATCCACGTTTGAGATGTATTGAGTTGCAGCCAAAGTCTTTGTAGATCAATTGCACTGAAGGAAGTCTGTCACCAACGGGTCGGCACGCGATGTGACCGGGCTTGCAGCCGGAGAGGGCGACTTGATAGCACAGAGGTTGTGCGGTAGCCAGCATGTGGTATGGCAAAGCGCTAGAGGCTGTATAGAGGGGATATTGCGGTCTGAAGACACCAAACAAGGCAGGCGCAACTTGCGCAAAGTGCAAAACGCGCGAAAGCTTTGATCGACAGATCCAAAGGCGCGTTCGAAATCCAGTCACTCGTCGCTGCCATGCATGTCATGCTGCTCAGCCTCTTCGCCCTCTTGCTCTCACTTTCCCAAATAATTTGCTCAAACATCATACAAGTACCGCATCCGTCGAAAACGAGAGCCTTCTGCCTGCAATTCACCGCATGCGAGGCCCGTTGCGAAAGCAAGACACCCAAAGGCCCCTTCGCGTTCACGGCGCGAGTGACGGCGCCCGAATGGCGTGGATATGCCAATCTCCAGCCGGAAAAGTGCACAAGGACTCACATGAGCTGTGTGAGTCTCGGATCACCGCATAGCAGCAAAGCTCAGGTTCCGATCTAGTCCGATGGCGTGCATTGCGAGGCTTCACTGGACAAGGCGGACCCTAACGATCAGCGTGGGCTCCTCTGCTTGGTGTGATTTCAGCCGCTAAGACCGCGACAGTGTGGATCATGAAGATGGTGCTACGCCACACCACCCAATGGCTTGTGGCTCCTGATCCGCGCGTTGAGGAGTTGATGAAGAAATGCTGCGACATACGCTATCTACGCACCTTCGACGCTCGCCTCATCGCTCGTGGGCTTCACAGACGTCGCTTCTCGTCGTGCCTCTTGACCTGAGCGCGCAGGTGACCCTCTCACCTTTTCGGGAGAGACCATCTCGGCATTCTGCGATTGGAAGGAACACTTGGACCATGCAGCATACTGCCGCGAGCATTTCCACAGCTTCGTCATGTGTACACTTACAAGAGCAGCGTACCCATGCATCTCTGACGGCGTCCGCAGGGCCACTCGAGTGCGAAGTAGAAGTCGACACCTGTCGGGTCATACAGGGCCGTTTGGAATCCAACAAAAAGTGTCAGTGGCGCGACAAGGCAGAGGAAATGTTCCTAGAGCACCCGGACGACTGCTCTGAAGGCTGGGATTCGGACTCAGATACATTGTGACAGCAGACTTCGACCGCATTTCTAGATGCGTAGCTTGACCTGGCCGCAAATGGTGTAGGCAGACATGCAGGACATGTCGACTTCAGCATTGTTCAGGCATTATCGCAACCAGTATGCCTATAGTCTGATCTAGGATTGCATTTGCCGACCTAGCAGGTCGCAAGATTGTCGGGCGTGCATCCGACGTAATCTTTCGGCTGCCACACGGGTACCTCTGGTCGGCCAGGCGTGCCGCAAACCAGACCAAACGAAACTGGATATTGCGGGTTTGAGTACGTAGACAGGCACAAAGGGGTCTTTGCTTGCCTTTGGGCATGAGCCAGAGATGTCGGAAGTCTTGGTAGACAAACTGGCCGAGGACGGCGAGTTTGAAGTAGGTGAAAGCGGGATCGCTATAGAGATCCACGTCAAAGACAAAGCGATGTGACAGTACATCGCCATCGACTAATTTCAGTCAGTACTCGGCCGTATGCGAGCATGCAAACATACAATGGAGACTCGTCTTTGTCCACTTTGCATTCTTGAACTGCGCCGGGTTGGGGTCATTCTTTGATGTCACGACGAGTGGACTGTCGATCGTGTTGACGACGCCAATCTGTAGGGCTCAGATAAGGTCAGTCGACGGAGCAGGCTGTGGTGACATACACGACCGCCGCCGTCAGTGAAAGAGAACCCGGTGGCAAAAGTTCCGAGGCTGGTAGCGAACAGCATGGTGCATTGGCCCGTAGCAACAGATCGCTCTGTGAGTTCACTTTGAACGGCGGCAGGATGAGCGAAGAGGCTCGTCGAGCAGAGGACGAGGCAAACGATGATGCTCTTGTAGTTGAACATCGTCGAAGTCGACTACGGATGTTCCTGACGAGTCACTGGGAAGGACAAATCGTGCTGGAGGAGGAGGGAGACAAAGTGTTTTCCTGATGAGATGTCGCATAGATGTCCGCGCTGTGAGGTAGTCAAGCGGAATGTTGGGCGCCGCAAGACCGATCGAGTCCTTGCAGCGCGACGCGAAAGATAGCAAAGTGTCGCATCTGTGTCGACTCGATCCGCCTCGGCGCACCGTCATACGCTCCCTCGCAAGATGGACACTGGCAAGATCAACGTCGAGAATGTGCTTCTGCTAGAGCAGCCTTTCCTCAAGGTGTGTCTCACTCGCTCACGAGCTGTGTGGTGCAATTGACATTGCAGAACAGATCCCATTCGAGCAGATGCGCAAGACGAGCAAGGCCAATCAGCGGGCCATCGACAGAGAGCTCAGCAACATGTCCGACATCATAGCTAAGCGGATGTCTTCCGATACGCCGACAGACCAGCAAGAAGCGCTAAAGACTGTCGAAAGCATGCTGACCAAGATGCTCGCACTCAAACGCAAGGTACGCCTTCGGTCTGGGCATGAGCATACGATCTGACATGTTCTCATCAGGTTGACGACTCCACAAAGACTTACAAGACCGCACAGCATGCCATGCGCGAACGGATCGCTCATCTTGACCAGCTCTACCAGATCGCGTCCGGTTCGTCGCCTGATAGCGAAGCGGCTTATGCGGACTGGCGCGCGATCCGCCTCGCTCGGCAGCTCACCGAATACTTTCATAGACAGTCGTACGAGATCACAGCGAGCATGTACGCAGAAGAAGAATCGATCGAGCCACTTGTCGATGCAGCACTGTACGATGAGATGAGGAGGATAGATGCCGCACTGGCCGAGCGCAAGGTCACCGAAGCACTGTCATGGTGCAAAGAGAATGCTACCGGTCTCAAGCGCATCAAGGTGGGTCACCTGCTGCGAAAGTAGACACGACTGACGTTGCGCGCAGAGCTCGCTCGAGTTCGAGCTACGACTGCAAGAGTTTGTCGAGCTCTGTCGGCTACGACAGCTCGGCCAGGCGATTCAGTATGCCCGCAAGCAGCTTGCGCCATGGCAAGGCACCTACCCGGATGAGATCAAACAAGCCATGGCACTGCTTGCCTTTGCGCCAGATACCAAATGTTTGCCGTACAAGGCAGGTCATCATCATTTGCAGGCGTACTGGCTTACAGACAGCCGAATTCGCAGGACCTGTACGATCTAGCGTGGTGGACTAGGATACAAGCATCTTTCAGGCTTGCTATCTATACGCTCTACGGTCTTCCACCAATGCCTACGCTCTTCCTCCCGCTGCATGCAGGCATGGCAGCTCTCAAAACGCCTGCGTGCACACACAGCGCTACCGAGTTGCGTAACATCAACTGTCCACTGTGCGATGACGAAGCACTTGGTGGTCTGGCTAAAGCGGGCAAAGTGCCCTTTAGTCATCATGTCAATTCGACAATCGTCTGCTTCATCTCTGGCAAAGTCATGCAAGATGACAATGTGCCGCTGTGCATGCCCAACGGAATGATCTACTCCAGCGAGGTGCGTCACTGTAAGAAGAGGACAGCGCAATCTTTGGCTGACGTCTGTGTAGGCGATGCATCGCATGGCTGCCGAGTCGGGTGGCACGGTTCGCTGCCCTCGTACAGGCAAGGAGTATGCGCTTCACGAGCTGAAGAAGGTCTACATTTCATGATCGCTCTCGAATCACGACACATGTTGTTGCACACAGTATGCATTGCAGGTAGCAAAAGAATCAGACATGGTCATATCACGAGGGAGCATCGAGTCACTCTGGCTTGCGCCCGGAAGCTGATCGTTTTTGGAACGATCAGCCTCGACTTTGAGCGATCTGCTCCCTTTTGCGGGACCGTGTGTCATCCTATGTGAGCGCTCTAGGAGAGAAGGAGTCCGCTGATCAAGAGTAGTCCGAATTGAGTTATGCGCACGCTCTGGAAGAGCATGTGTGGGTAGCACACCGCGGATTGCACTCAAGCCGCTTCGCTGTCCCGATGGATGGGACGACATCGCAATCGTGAAACAAGCAAAGGGCAGTCCCTATGCACCATTGCCAATCTGATCAGACTTCTTATCTCCCTCGTCTTCCTTTTGAGAAGCGTCTTTGGGAAAGTAAAGAAGCAAAGACCAGAGGTATTTCTGGTAGCGCACGCGTATCGAGATGACCGATCGGCTCGTCTCGAGCTCTTGTCACTGCCGTCTGCCGTCCACGAACCCTTGCGGGCGCTTCTGACTCGACAGGACGTAGCCAATGAAGGGCACGAGGCACCGACATTGAGGGACAGTTTACTCGGACCTTAGCCCCTTTGCGAGAGGTAGAGACAAGGGGCAAAGTCTCTTGTGTGTAGCAAAGTACCGCGGTCTTTGATCAGCGGACTCTTCAGAGGTTATAAGGACGAACGAGATTGAGTCATTTTTCACAGGCGGAGGCTGGTACGCCACGTGGCAGCATCTTGGTGTGAGAGAAAAGCGTCAAGAGTGCCGTCTCGCAGGGCTGGGAGCGCATTCGTGTCGGCTCATCCAAGCGGTCAGGCACTCGACCGACAGACAGCTAGCTCCCTCACTCGCGCTCTTGATCCGCGGACCACTCTGCAGTCAAACGACACAAGGCGAACGCGTCTACGCCGCCCTGAGCCTATCGTACGCCGGAGTCGCAACTGGGCTGGTTCATAGCTCCAGTAGCCTCAGATCGGTCTGCCGGTCCATTTTGCTCGTGTCAAATCGGTCCGTACATCGATTGAAGGCTAGCTCACACCTGGCGGCAGAAGTGCGGTGACGATCTGAGCTTCACACAGCTCGAGTGACGCCGTCTTGTCTCCTTTGCTCGCCACTCGTTCAGCTTGCTCTGTCTATATCTTGTCTGGTCTCAATCCGCTCGTACTGACATCTGTCGACCTGGTGATACGTCAAGAACGGCTAATCGAGCTGCTCGGCTCATTAGTGTCCACTTGGCAGCTCCTCCTGCGACGATCAGCTCTTATTGGCACTGCCAACGATCCACTGCCCGCATCGGACTCAAACACGCAGAAACCCGCTGTGGAGCTCAGACGAGCTCTCTCTGACGTTCAGACATCAGCACGATACCGATCTGATTAGCATCACCGGCGGTCTCGCGACAACGACGTCATGTCGTCCGTGACGCGACGGAATCATACTCAGCCAACTGGCCTACCCACACCTCCGCACTATACCACCGTCAGGCAGGACAGCGGACGAGAAGTCATCGTCATCGAAGATACGCCGCCAATCGAGACACGGAGTGCGAAACGAGCTCGTCATTCTGGCTCATCCGCTTCTGGCGCTTCCAATCTTGCGACCCGCGCAGCCTACACGTACAGAGACCCGCCGTTTCGCACTAGCTCAAGTGCAACCAACGGCAGAAATGGTGCACGGACAGAGCAACAGGCCCAAGCGCCGCCTTTGACCAACGGCTATGCCGCAAAGTATCAGGCCGCTCAGCTACCTGCACAAGTCCAACAGCTCGCTCATGCGGGACCCTCGAACGGCATGGGTGTACCTGCTGCTCCTGCCGCCAAGCCGGCAGCTGTCGCTTCGCGGAAGAGGAAAGTTGCGCAAGAGACACCCGCGAGCTCTTACGCTTCGCGCGTACCACCGCCACCGATAGCGAGCAGCTCAGCGCTACCCTGTGACGACAAGGAAGGCCATTTTATCGTCAGACCTGGCGAATTTCTCGATAGGGGGAGATGTCGGTCACACTGCGTTTGAAAGCGTGCGAAACTGATTACGCTCATGCTTACAGACAGAATCATCAGATTGCTAGGTCAAGGTACATTCGGCAAGGTTGTCGAGGCCTTCTATTTCAAGGAGCAGCGCACTGTAGCCGTAAAGATCATTCGCGCGATCCAGAAGTATAGGCAAGTCGAGCCGGCGCAATTAGGATGAATTCTGACTGCGCTCTCGAGCTGTAGAGATGCCAGCAAAGTCGAGATCAAAGTCCTCAATCTGTTGCGGGAACGAGATCCGAAAAACTCGAAGTACGTTCACCCTACGCGCGATCACGCTCAGCTGACTTGGACGCTAGCAAATGTATTCACATGCTCGACTGCTTCGACGATCGAGGGCACATCTGCATTTCTTCTGAGCTGCTGTCTGTCAGCGTTTTCGACTTCCTCAAAGACAACAGCTATGCGCCATTTCCCGATAGCCAGATACAAGACTTTGCACGACAGCTACTCAGCAGTGTAGCTTGTGCGTCCGGCGCTTCTTCATCGCGCAAAGCTGATACAGCTACAGTCGTACATGATTGCCGACTGATCCATACAGATCTCAAGCCAGAAAACATTCTACTTGTCGACAACGATGCCAGAGACGTACCGCTCAAGCGTGGCTCCTCGAAGACTAAGAAAGTACTGCGGTCATCAGAGATAAGGCTTATCGATTTCGGAAGCGCGACTTTTCAAGACGAATACCATGCGAGCGTCGTTTCGACCCGGCACTATCGCGCGCCGGAGATCATACTAGGCAAGCCTGGCTCTCTTGCTGCCAGCACATGCTGTGCTAATGCTGCATGCAATGTGCAGGTCTTGGCTGGTCGTACCCTTGCGACGTCTGGTCAGTCGGCTGCATACTCGTCGAGTTCTATACCGGCGAAGCATTGTTCCAGACGCACGAGAACCTCGAGCACCTTGCAATGATGGAAGTCGTGTTTGGCCGGATGCCTGCTCACTTGCAAAGAGCAGCACAGTCAGTGCTCTTCGTATCGCTCTCATACGACGAGCTGATCATGCACGTATAGACGAGCGAGGCCGGAATGGTTCCGGCCAGACAAGAAGCTTGACTTTCCTCAGTCAAGCACATCCAAGCAAAGTCGGAAATTTGTAAAGGCGATGAAGCCCTTGAGAGTGAGTCGGACATCAATCAGCATCTGGGACTTATGCTAACAGTGTCGGATCTGCAGGAGATCGTGCAGCCGACCTCGATCGTGAACCACCGGTTCCTCGACTTGCTTGAGAAGCTGCTCACCTGGGACCCGAAAGAACGGCTCACCATCAGAGAGGCTTTGACGCATCCTTACTTTGCGCTCAAGATAGACGACGAGGGCTCGGCAGTAGCTCAGCCAGCACCGTAGTGATGACCACTTTTCATCGGAGTTCCAGAGTAATGAAGGGCTGCGGTTTCACTGTAGATCCGATGCACTTTCGCAAAGAGCAGCATTCTATGCAACATGGCTTGTCTATTTGTATTACAAGCGTGTTCGTCTAGTCTGGCAGTTCGCGCTCGACGAGTCTTGACCAAGTCGAGTCCTTCCACTCTGTAGATTTGACAATCGCAAACACCTCGTCTTCCTCTAGTCCGTATGCCTCGTAGACATCTTGCGGCGTGATCTGGCTCTCGGGTACGCCCTTTGTGCGCGAGGCTATCGCTCTACCACCAGCATCGGTACCTGCAAAGATTCGTTCGAGGGCATCACTCTCGGGATCGAACAGTCTGGGTTCCATGGCTTGTAGCAGGGCTAGCGCGAATCGAAAGAGGAAGGAATCGCCTTCGAGCACAAAGACGTCGAAAATGCGCGTGCAAAAGTCCAAGGGCAAGAAGGGCGTATAGAGCGTCGTCAGCCAGGGTCCGAGATAATAATTCGGTCTGACATCGTGTGCGACAAAGTTGCGATAGACTTTGGGCATCGTGTCGGCCAGCAGCGTACCGAATATGCGATAGTATGCCTCTATCTGTGTGCCAGTCTGGTGCTCAAAATCGGAAGAGCTCGAGCAGAGCTTGACTTACCTCGTCTGATACACCTGCATAGAAAGACTTGAGGCAGCTCTTGTTGACAAGATTGACAAGAGCGACAAAAGCTTCGGGCGGTGGCATGGAGATGAGCAGCATGGCAGCTGGAAAGCATATCCCGGGCGCATAAGACGGTCGATCGCGCCAGAAGACGCTATGAGCGAGCAAGAGATTCCTGAGATCGGACCACATGGGGCCGTTCTCTTTGTCGAACAGCTTTATGTTGGGCATCGTCCGTGAAATGTCATGGTCGATCATGATGAGGATCTCTTCTGGGTATGTTGAAGATGTGAGTAGTCGACTGACTAGCTGATGTGCCTTTGCATACGATCCTGCGGTCCTCAGTCAGCAGATGTGCGACAAAAGATGAGAGGCAGAGACCTTTGCTGATGGCGAGACCATTACCGATACAGAGACTCCATAGATTGGCACGATACCGTACGGGCATGGTGCCACTCCACCAGACATCTCTGAGCTTCGCGCTCGATCCCACCGCATGCCAATTGGGCAATATCTCCTTTTCCCAAGTAGAGAAAGCCTCGGCCGCTGCTCGATCTCTCGCCTGCTTCCTTATTGCTGCAGCTGCACGTTTCTTCTTCTCTGTCTCCTTTGCTGCTATACGCATGTGATCCAGTTGTTGCAAATGCTTCTGTTCTTCCAGCTTGCTCTTGGGAGGCAGATGATGTGGTCGAGTGGAAGAGACGACCTGCTGGAGTACAGTCGCCTTCGTCGCCGGCTTGGTGGATTTTGTCTTCTTGAACGTGTCGGTGAACGCCTGCGAAGTCTGCACAGAAGCTCTTTCTTGCTTTGGCGAGCGCTGCAGGCTTGGCGATCGAGTATGCCGGGGTCGAGTGGGACTTCCGTCGATCTTGATGGGCAGGATGCCGTTGCCGGACATACGTTTCTTGTGCGTCGCTTTAGGGGAAACATTTGGCTCTTCGGCTTTATGTTCGATGGCTGCTTTGTCCTGCACTGTCTTTTCAGACACGTATCGGCCGTTGGTGCCTGCAGCGCTGAGCTGGAAAGCTTTCTGTGTATCTGGTGATAGCCTCACAGAAGTGAATGCGCCGTCCAGTGGTGCACTGCGCTCGTGTGTAGGCGAGTCGGTCGTCGTTGGTTGCGAGACAGACGCGTAGGCATTGTACCCCTCATCTTCTGCAAAGACATAAGGCGTCTCTGCGTGCGAGAAGGAAGACGACGGGGACGAAGAAGGCTGTCGTGTGCTTTGGGCGGACTGCCACGTCTGATCATGCATGCCCAATCTGCCCAGTGCTCCTGCAGAACCGGGCCTATCGCTCAATGCACTGTCGTGTCTTTGCCGTATTGCTAGGCCAGGTCGGGAGGGCGTCCCTCCGTTTGCGAGCGAGCTTCTTGAGCTACTGCGGCGTGATCTGTTTGGTGTGTGTGGCTCGCTCGAGGATGAGATGAGACTGGGCCGTCGCTGTCTTGTCTCAACATAGCCATTGGCCGTCGGACTGGCAAGCTGCGGCGACCCATTGGATCGGTGAGACGTTGCTAGTCGTAGCGCTTGGGCAGATACAGCCAAGTCCTCATCATAGTCAGTCGAGGGTAGCGGTCGAGTAGCAAGTGACAGCTCCTCTGGCGTGCGAGTATCATCATCGTCCTCATCAGCATCAGACTGCCGCCTGGACAGCGCCGGTGAGCTCAGCACACTCGTCGGAGGCGTCCTGAAGTCGTCACTCTCGTCCATCGCTTGCCTACCTCCCTCGCCCGCTCGCCCTTTGGATCATTCTCGGTTCGACCGATAAAGACGACGAGACCAAAACAGGTTGCAAGTCGAGTCGAGCTGACTTGCAGCTGATCACCCAGACCCCCTTCAGACCATGGCAGGCGCAAAGAATCCCATGGAGGCCAAGCGAAAGCAAGACAAGAAGAAGCAACTCGCCAAGAACAAAGCAGCCAGGACTGAATCGAAGCAGAACAAGCTCCTCAAGGCAGATCACCGTACCATTGACGCCGAGATCAGGACTCTCTCTGCTACGAGTCAGCTCCTCAATCACATCACTGCACGAGAGATTCTCATGGGACAGCAGGCAGTCTCTCTGCGGAGGACACAGAGCGATTGGCCAGTCTCAAGAAAGAGTCAGAGAGGATCCACAAAGCCAAAGAAGCTTATCTCGAGCAACACCCCGAAGCAAGGTCGAAGCTCTTTCCGGCTGCTTCTACCTCCGCACCTCGTCCTGGACCTTCCCTACCCGTTATAGACACGAAAGATCTCTATGACTCGACAGGCAAGCTCAAGGATCCCACACGAAGCGCGTATTATGATCCTGTCTTCAACCCCTTTGGCGCTCCGCCGCCTGGCATGCAATACAAAGAGCGAGGTACTTCTTCTGCGTCTGGCGAAGAGACGATCTGAGAGTGAGATGACGCAGAGGATGCGCCGCCGTTACCCCAGATTGACGCGTCCAGCGAGGATGGATCCGACGAGTCGCAGCAAGATGAGCAGAGCGAAGCAGATTCGGATGACGAGATACCCCTTCCATCAGGTCCTCCCCCGCTTCCACAAGGTCATCTAGCTGCTCGTGCACCTTTATAACCGGCTGAGACTCGTTGCCCGCCTTCAGGAGTACCCGATCAGCCTGTTGAGTCAGAATCAAGCGATGAGGAGTTTGAGATACCTATGCCAGCCGGACCGCCTCCACCCAAACGTGAGCTTTGCCCGACCTCTCCCGATGCTACAAGCTGACCCGCACGACAGACATCGTCCAGCGGCCGATTCAGACGACGGCACCTCCTCGCCCAACATTTGTCCCGCCAAGACCGCTTGCACCTCTACCTGCCAAACCCACACTAGCAGCAAAGGCAGCTCAAGATCCCACTCGTGCGCCTATCACCCAAGAAGAGATCAAGAGAGCAGCTGCATCTGCTACAATATCCGCTGCGCCGCAAATTCGCGATCTTAAAAAGGAAGCCACCTCATTTGTGCCGTCGGCTCTCCAGCGCAAGCGCAAAGCCGACGAGTGACGAATGCATCTTCCCTCCATCAGATCTCGCCGAAATGCTCGGGCGCCGCGTTGGAGCATTGGGTCTGTTCTGGCGCGGGCTGACCGCTGATCGAGCCATCTGACCAGATGCACCTCCGATTGTTATTGAGCCTGCCAAAGTCGCCTTGACAAGCGTTCACTTCGACATTGCAATCTGTCAGACCCCCTGTACACGTTGTCAGGACCAATATTGCCTGCTCCCAAGCAACCTACACCAGGTCCGCCCAGAGAAGACTAGATCGCAATGTGGCGCCGCACCCCGAGAGCCAGGATCGCAGAAGACTAACACCTCCCAAAACAGCTGGTCAGCTGGGGCGCCTGCGGCACAATGGCTGATCAGTCTTCTCTGGCCACTGCGATGGTGACTTTGACTCAGCCGACTTGCCTCTGTAGAGTACGGTTTCGAAGGTACGGCGCATGATGATTTTGCAGCACTCCTCTATCGCCTTTGCTCCCAACATATCGCCCGACAGGAACTTCCCAGCCTGTAGGGTCACAGGAGTCAACTCATCCTGGAATCAAGGGAAACAGCATGCGTGCCTCGAGCTTCATCTCTGCTTCTATCAGCCAGGTGACTTTGCTCGGATCCATCTCGGACGGTTTTGCGCGGCAGACGAGACCTGTCGAACAACTGGCATTGCTGATCAACACCGCAGTGCGATTGCGGCAATTCGAGGTCACCTCATGCAGTTGGGCATCGTGTCCTGCTTATTCGAGAAAAGGTCCATGTGTCCCCGAAACTTCGGCCCGGACAGTTCAAGCTTGAGATTGAAAGGATGACCGAGCTCCCTGACGCTTGAGCACGTCATTTGGCAAGACGTCGTTTCGAGGCAGAAGGATCGCGAAGCGACTGGTCCGCCTGGCCATGCCGTTGTCGAGTGCGGAAGAGATATGAACAGGCCAAGAAGAAGCCACAGCATCATTCATGCAAATTTGAACGCTGCAAGGCGGCGTCATGGAGACGAGGGGACCCGACGTGTCAAAGAGATCTTCCCCACAGCGACACGCACTCCATTTAAGCTTAATCAGAGCTATCACTGGCCCATACGGTGGAAGACATCGTCCGGCGGTCGCTGCAGACAGCAGCATCACTAGGCCAAATACTCGTCTCGCCACGGTCAGTTGCGCCTTTACCCGGCAGCGTCATATTAGCAGCGAAAGCAGTCGAGCGCTCAATCCCGTACTCATCACCCAAGCAGAGATGGGCAAGCAGCTACATTTGCTGCAATATCCGCTGCTGCGCAATTCGCGAACTGAACAAGGCAGCCACCTCATCTGTGGGGTTGGCTCTCCGGCGACATTGTAGAGCCGACGAGTTACGAATGCATCTGGGCTCCATCAGATCTCGCCAAAATGCTCGGGCGCCGCGTTGGAGCATTGAGTCTCTTCTGGCGCGGGCCGAACGCCAGTCGAGCCATCTGACCAGTTACACTTCCGATTGTCGCCGAGTCTGCCGAACTCGCCTTCACAAGCATTCGTTTCTACTCTGCAATCTGCCAGACCCCCTGTAGACGCTGTCCAGGTCCTACGTCGCATCCTCAAAAAGTGACGCACAAGAAGTTCGCTCTGAAAAAATGAGCTCGCAGTGCGGTGTTGCACCCCGGACTGTAGGATCGCAAAAGATCAATATTTGCCAGAAAAGCTGGTTTGCCGGGGCGCCTGCGATGCAAAGGTGGATCAGTCATATCATCGTACGGCGACATCGCGTCCGGACGAGCCGCCTTGCCTTTGTAGAGTACCGTTTCGAAGGTACGGCGCATGATGACATTGCAGCACTGCTCCACCGCTTTGGCCGCCAACAAGTCGCCGGAGAGGAAGCGTCCGACCTAGACAGGCTGGATGAGCTTAGCAGCTTTCTGGTGGCAAGGGGCACAGCATGCGTGCCTCAAGCTTCATATCCGCTTCCATTAGCCAAGTGAGTTTGCTCGGATCCAGCTCGGACGGTCGTCCGTGGCAGAAGAGCCCTGTCGAACAACTGACATTACCAGTTAACACCGAAGTGACCAAGCAACCTTTGATGTCACCTCATGCAATTAGGCATCGTGTCCTGCTTATCCGAGTAGAGCTGCATGTGTCCCCGAAACTTCGGCCCGGACAATTCAACCTCGAGATTGAAGGGATGACCAAGCTCCCTGACGCTTGAGCACGTCATCCGGCAAGGCGTCGTTTCGAAGCAAAAGAATCTCGAAGCGACTGGATGGCCTGGATATGCCGTTGTCGAATGTAAAAGAGATATGGACAGGCCGAAGAGAAGCCACAGCATCATTCGTGCAAATTTGAATGCTGCGAGGCGGTGTCAGGGAGACGAGAACATCTGACGTGTCAGGTAGATCTTTCCCGAATGCGCGCGTCGTCAAGCATCACTTCAGTCGGCGTCAGCTGGTGTTCAGGAGCAATTCTAGCATGCATGAGTGGACTCAGCACAACGCTACTGCGGCGCGTCATCGCAAACGTCAGGTACCGGTGCGGGACGACGGTCAACAGTGCCATCGGACCACCTGCACTTTTTGCCTCGCGTGAGGGCGCCAAACTCGATTTGACATGAGCTGTCTATGGTTTCGCAATCCCTGAGAGACCCTGCAAGTGACAGGTGACATCAGCGTAGTTTTGCAAGATGAGATAGGCGTACAAGTGGTTCGCTCCGAGAATAGTAGCCCGCAGTGGGCTGACAGCGCATTTCGAGGATCGCAGATCATCAGGAATGTTTCCGACCTTAGTCTCGCAGACTCAGCTGCAGGTTCATCAATCTCGGGACCGGCGAATGAGCGGCTGACATGGCCGACCTTTGATCAGCCGGACTTCGAACTGACGGCGCATGACGACACGACAGCAGTCTTCCATGAGCCTCTTGGCGAGCAAGTCACCGGACGGCATCTCTGTCACCTATCAGCTAACATCAGGATGTGCACAAGGATGAAAAAAGGTTCATGAACAGCAAGCCTGATGTCTGCCTGCATCATCCAACTGACCCCGCTCGGGTCCATCGCAAGAGGCCATGCTCGGCATTTGAGAGGCGTTGTACAACTTCAGGCGTCCTTCAGGTTTTGCGTCACGTCAAAGGCCCAAGAATGCAGACCTAATGCAGCCTGGATTGTTTTTGGGTCGATTCGTAATCAGACTGAGATAGCCCCTGTAACGTTCCAGACCAAGCTCCAGGGTGAGAGTAAAGGGATGCTCGTAGATGCTCTTTCTCGCGCAGGTCAGACGACAAGCTTTGGCTTCGTAGCAGAACAGCCTGCTTGCGACGGCGGGTTGTGGCCCCGCCCATGCTGGTGTAGAGAGCAAAGCGAAGAAGTATGGCAAGAGCCACGTGTTCATTGCTGTTCGATGGCTTTCTGAGAACACGAATGGGCAGTAGATCTGGCAGCGAGGCGAACCCGAGCTCCGGCTATTTCCTGGAATTGAATATTGCGATATTGCAAACGCGTCAACTTTTGCCATGTTTCATCCATGATCTGTCATGCCAACGCGCTCGCGCCTCCATGCGCGAAGGACCTTCTACACGAGCATCGGTTCTCGCAGCTTAGACAATGCATCCAGGCATTGCATACATGCATACGCCAGGCCCGGTAGAGCCGTATTTGTGTGACTCTCCTAAGTATCTAACCCCTAGATTACCGAAGGCTATTTGCCACGTATGCGCCCCAAATTGACAAGCTATCGTGCGAATGACTGTCTGAATCATCGAGTGAGACATCTGGCTACTGCGGGGCGTCCGGGCAGGCAGGGTAGGCATCTGGCACTGCTGATGGCCGACTAATAGTGCCGTCGGACCATTTGCACATTCGTCCGTGTGTAAGGCTGGCAAAGTCAGCTTGGCATGAGGTATCGATGGATTCGCAATCGCGCAAATCCCCTGCACATGGCATGTAACTTTAACAAAGTCATAAAAGGTAAGCATTGGACAGTCATACAAGTGGTTCGCTGTGAGAAGAGTAGTCCGCAGTGTCCTGACATCGCATTGCGAGGATCACAGATCATAGTGACCGTTTCAGAGACGAGCCTTGCAGGTGCAGCTACTCCACTATAAGTCTCTTGACATTCGCAACCTGATCGTATGTTAATACGCACCTTTGCGCAGCTGGACCTCGAAACGACGGCGTAAAACCACATGACAGCAGTCTTGCATAAGTCTCGCAGCGAGAGGATCGCCAGAAGGAATTCCTGTGACCTATGAAGCGCGAATGTCATTCGCGCACAAGATGTGCAGAGACTAGCGTACAGCGAGCCTGACGTCTGCTTCCATGACCCAATTGACCCTGCTAGGATCCATCTCTTGTGGACGAGCGCGACATCTGAGGGGAGGAGTGCAACTACTGGGTACTGTTAGACTTGCCATGCCCAGCCTAGCATACTGACCACATGCAGCTCGGGACATCTTCGGGCCTGTTTGAGATCAAGGTGAGGTAGCCTTCGTACGCCGATGTACCAAGCTCTAGGTCCAGAGTGAACGGATGATCATAGAGCTTTTTGCTGGCGCAGGTCAGACGACAAACTTCGGTTTCGAGGCAAAATAACCTCGTAGCGACGGCGGGATGTGGCCCTGCCACGATTGGGCGAGTCTGGCAAACAAGAAGACAGACCAAGAGCCATATCAACATTGCTATGAGAGAAGGTATGCTGCAGAGAAGAGCGACAAAGCCGGATGAATGGTAGCCACGATGAAATTTATTCATCGTAACCTTCGCGCGTCGGAAATTATCGTACGTTTTAGATGTCAGACTTTGTCAAGGAGCAATCTTCCATTTCAGCCACACATCTGCTGTTCCCTGACCATCAAGCTAGATTGGCGCATGTGCACATGCGTCAGGCTCGGGTCTGGGTCGAACACTGGTCGATCCATCTGGCCACCTGCATTGTCTGTTCTTGAGCGTGGTGCCGAACTCTACCTGGCAGGTGTCGGTTTCGTATTCACATGCCGTCATATCCCCTGCACTTGGTCAAGAAGATCGTCTGTGAACAGGATTGGACGTGCTCACAGGCTGTGCGCTCCGAGAAGAGCAAGCCACAGTGCCTAGACCCCGCGAGGATGGGGTCGCAGACCATTGTCACGTATTGCTGAGACATTACGGCGGGCGTGTCTGTCAGCTAATCAGTGCGTGTCTGACCGTCATGTTGCTGTGAACCGACCCTTAAACCGCTGAATGTCAAAATGGCGGCGAAGGAAAATTCGGCAGCAATCGTCTATGAGTCTCTGGGCGAGAAGATCACCGGATAAAATCTTTCGGACCTGCCATGTTACAGCTGTTGTCAGCCATACATTGGCCATAGTGCAGTCTCCGCACAGTGAGCCTTCGGTCTGCTTCCAGGAGCCAATCGATCCTGCTAGGATCCAGAGGTTGCGGATAAGCTCGGCATTTCAGGGGCGGCGTGCAGCTTAGTCCGAGTGTTAGATCGAGAAAGCTTGTCTTGTGGGCGATGCGTACATCGCGCAATTCTGCACTCTGCTTCTTGGAGACGTGATGAGATCCATGTGACCTCTATAATGTGGAGCTTCGAGTTCCAATTCGATATTGAAGGGATGGCCTTGTTCCCGCTTGCTGGCACAAGTCATGCGGCAGTATGTTTGCTGCAGGCAGAATAGCCGCGAGGATGTGACGGTATCCAGCCAGGCTGCTGCTGCTGACAGTGGAGACGCCAGCAAACAAACGACCAGCCATAGCATGTTCGCAGTGAGGGGGTAAAGAGGCGTTGCACAGCAGCAGCAGCAGGCCGACAGGAGTTCATCTGAGGTTGAGCGATGACGGCATTTGCAATGTGAATTACATGCGCCCTCCGCTCTTCAGCGGGAGAGGTTAGGGATACTTATCGGTCGGATGAAGGTTAATAGTCGGCATCATCACTCCGGACGGCTGCGAATCCGATCATGTCATCTTGTCGTCGAGTTCAGCACGGGGTGCAGATGTCGAGACTGCACTCACGCGTGTAGTCGAGATAGATACACAATCGTCTGAGAAGCGCATTGCCATATATTGCGACTCGTAAGGGTGACCTGTTGTTTTAACATCAGTCCGCCGAATCGACTTCGTCATGGCTTCACTTGCTTCCTGAAGAACGTGCAACGCTGACCGGCTGTGGGCGTACGAGGGCAGGGTATGAGTATGTCTTCGAGTCTCAGTTCGAAAGTATGCATCCCAATGTCGAAGCGTATATTGCGACCAAACGGAACGCCCTGAGGAAACACGAGAAGCGATGCTGCGCTGTCGTACACCGAGCCCGGATGTAGTCGAGTAAGGAGTTGAATCGAACTGCTCGGTAAGTAGACGAGGTATGCGCCAGTATCGATAAGCCCGGGAGAAAATACTTCCAGCTCTGGCCAGATCAGTCTTGCTGCCCGCATGCCTTCTCCTGCTGTATCATCGCGACGTAGCCAGGTGACAGTACCTAGTGCATAGCGATAATTGGGAGCACCAAAGCTCAAGAGTTTGCCGAGGACTATTGTAGCCACAGCCAGACTGATTCGGCCTTCAGCTTGTGCGCCAAGCACGAAAGGCTGCAAACCAGCGGGCGCGATTTGTGATTGGCCTTCGAGAAGCTCTTGCATGGCCTGGCCGGTTCTCAAGCCTAATATACCCGAAGCGCCGCCGAGCCTGCTTTCGTTAGATGGCGAATGTAGCACGAATGGTACCCGCCTCACACGCTACTCCAGGACTGCGATGGTTCATCTATTGCAACGAGAAAGGTATTGAACGGTCGGGTCGGCGGAGGCCATTGCCGCTTATCTGATCTTGAACAATCCATCCGTGTATAGGCTGGGTTGAGGCGTATCTGACGGTATAAGGTATAGTCGTATTGATCGTCGAGCTTGACTTGACAAAACAGGCTGAGGGCAAAATACCCGCTACGATGAAAGCACTGCCGACATCGATGGCCATCGTATATGCAGTCTTGCCTATCGTCATTGGAACGGTGAAGAGCATTTGCTCGCCAAGACGTTGCGCGCTAAATTTCCGGCTCGGTCAGCAGGGCAGTGTCATGGGCTCGTATGGCTCACGACATGCGCCATTCGAGATCATTTGCATGACTTTGTGACAGTATGCTGTAAATGATGCATAGCAGCGCAAACCACATCGTGTCGAGTTGGCCCCAAATGCAGAGTTAAAGAATGAGCCTGAGATGTGAGGAGTCGCAGGACACAATTGCTCGAAGAGTCCGACAGGGGCGCATTATGGATGTTACACATCGGGGACAATCTTGGAAAGGCCGCTCGGAAAAGAATGACCGAAGAAGCGACTTTCTCAAATCGCGCCGATCTTATGACCTCATTGCCCTTATAATGTCCTTGCCTGTCACACTGCGCAAACCTGTCTGGCCTTCTCCTTTCCACGTCTTCGCTCCCTTGACTCCGATCTCTTCGTCATTCTGCCCTCCTTCGCCGCTGCGTCGTTGCCATGGCATCTCATTGCCACGTTGCGACCAGCAACTCTGATAGATTTGCTCTCGTCCCTACTGAAGTTTGTCGAAACCATGAAATACACACTAGCGATCGTTGGTGCACTTTTCTCACTTGTGTCAGCTCTGCCAGCAGAGACGACGACAGCTTTGAGCGAGCGTGCGCCCGATATCGCCCAGCAAGCCGGTCCTCAAAAGTGGGGCGATGCAGTAGGCAACACACACTGCTATTTGCGTGCCGATCTCGATAAAACAAGTCAGCCTGCTCTGTTTGACTTCACTGCCGATTGGAGTCATAATCGCCAGACCTACAACTATATAAACAGTATGCCGTACCGTAAGGGATGAGCAAAACTGATCGGAGCACCTGCAGTCTATACAGACTCCTGGGGTCAGTTTCCGGCGGTCAAGCTGCTCACAGGACCGGATCGCAACTTTGCCAAATTCGACGGTATGCAAGCCACCTACGAGACTTCAACAAACTGACCCCTCACGTAGTGTCCCACTCGAACAAGTATGGCACATGGCGCTGGGTCATCGCTGCCATCTATCATACAGACAAGAATCAGCTCACGTTCGACGTCGATCTCGTGAATACGGAGATTTACGGCTCGCAGTAAGCACTTCTCTTTTGTTTCAGGCCGGGCTGAGCACAGTCCGGCTAGCCTCAAGGCGTGCTGCTCGTTCGGAGTCACTTGCGCGGATGAGAACGGCGTTCAGCAGGATGTGGCCAAGGACTGCGCTTGCTTGAAACAAGATTGATGCGACCGAATGCATATCTCGCTCTGGTCACCTGCCTACGTCTTGCTGATCCCGCCGCGATCTGTATGGTCCTCGTCGTGCCGCAGCACGCTCGGAACCAGACTCCAAGGACGACAAACTTTGTTCGACGTGCTCGCCCGCGGCCTGCTGCAGTACACGAGCTTCGGCAACGGTGACTGCAACCTCGTCGTCCTTGTCCCCCACGCCGCCACGTCGTCACCATGGCATCTTGTTGCCATATTGCGGCCTGACTTTCGGCTTTGCCTCTCTTCCAGCCAACGAATGAAGGTCACAGCAGCTGTGGTCGGTCTGCTCTGCACACTTGTGTCAGCTTTGCCGGCAGAGACGACGAAGACTCTGAGCGAGCGTGCACCCGATATCACTGAGCGAGACGGCTCGCAGAGATGGGGCGGCACAGTAGGCAACACACACTGCTATTTGCTTGCCGATCTCAACAACACAAGTCAGCCTGCTCTGTATGATTTCACTCTTGACTGGAGCTATAGTCGCCAGACCTACGCCGACATAAACAGTAGGCCGTAATCATCAAAGGGGACAAGTTTCAACATAGTTGTCGCAGTCTATACAGACTCTTGGGGCCAGTTCCCTGCAGTGGAATTGCTCTCAGCAATTGACCGCACTTTTTCCAAATTCGACGGTACGCGAGAAGCTCAAGTGATTGATGACATTGACTTTGCATGCCAGTGTCGCATTCGAACGAGTATGGCACATGGCGATGGGTCATCGCTGTCATCTGCTACTTCGAAGACGGCCGTCTCAGATTCGATGTCGACTTCAAAGAGACGGAGATTTACGGCTCGCGGTAAGCACTTGCTTCTCCTTTAGGCTATGCTGAGCACGCCCGCACTAGTCTCAAGAAGTGCTGCTCATTCGGAGTTACTTGTGCGGATGCAAATGGCATCCAGCAGGATATAGGCAAGGAATGTGCCTGCTTGAAATAAGCACAATGCGCCCGATTGCAAGCATTGCTCCTGAGACCTTCCTGCACTCATGCTCTGAGACTACGACGATTCGCGGCTCGAGCCCGATCTCGAGCGCTGACCGCCAATCAGAGCGCATCATCGCGACTATGTGCGTACGGTTCGCAATGCCGCACCGCTTGATGTTGAGATGCATGCAATCTGTAAATGCGACAAAGCCGCTATGTGCGAAAGCTGAGTTCTGCTCAGCCCATGCAGCTTTTCCTCGCTCGCGGAGTGCTGCAGCGTTTGGCGATGACTGTTAACCCCGTCGTGCTTGTCTCCCCGAACACTCCGTGGTCGCCAGGGCATCTGGTCGCTATGTCGCAGCAAGCCGACTCGGATGCGTTTCTCTTGCACATCCGCTGCAATCTGCCAAAACCATGAAGATCACCTCAGCTGTAGTCGCTTTGCTCTTCACGCTAGTGTCAGCGTTGCCAGCAGAGTCGGCGACGGCTCTGAGCGAACGCGCACCCGATGTCGCTAAAGCAGTCGGTCCGCCACAATGGGGTAACAAAGTTGGCAACACGCGCTGTTACCTGCGTGCCGATCTCGACAAGACGAGTCAGCCTGCCCTATTCGATTTTGCTATCGACTGGAACTATGACCGCCAATTCTACGAAGATATCTTCAGTCAGCTTTTGCCCTATGGAAACCTTTCCCCGTATCTGACGGCTCTCGCAGTCTACACAGATTCGTGGGGTCAATTCCCGGCAGTCAAAGAGCTCATTACTGGTCCTCGTCACTTTGCCAAATTCGATGGTATGCAAGTGCGCTGCTACAGAGTTGACAGCATTGACGATTTGGTAGTGTCGCATTCGAACAAGTATGGCACATGGCGCTGGGTTATTGCTGCCATCTACTATACAGACCACGGTCAGCTAACGTTCGACGTCGACTTCGAGAAGACGGAGGTCTACGGCTCGCAGTAAGTGCGCTTGCTGTCATCCTCGGCCGCGCTGAGAGAGCCGCGGCCAGTTTGAAGGCTTGCTGCTCGTTCGGAGTCACCTGTGCGGATGCGGATGGTATCCAGCAGGATATTGGCAAGGAATGTGCCTGCCTGAAATGATTTTTGACACGCCGAGATGCATACTTCGCGTTTGCTGCCCATCCGCGCCTCTATTGTAAGACTACTCGCTGATTGATCATCGTCTGCGACCCTTTCCTCGAGTGTGAATGCAGCGGGTTCGGGCGGTAGTTTGATTACATGTGGAGCAGATTGGCAACAAAGCTGTCGTGCCGAGAGCCTCACAGGTAGGCGCGAGAGCTGCTGAGAGCATCCGTCTGCTTTCCTGCTGACAGGCACAGCGTGTGAAGATCCTTCGGTGAGACGATGTCTGACGGATGAGCCGGCCGGAGCGAGATCGTTGGCCAACTTGTACAGGCTATCGAAAATAGTAGCCACTGATGGTGTCGCTCGAGGTAATGTTGAGATATCTGCTGCTCCTTGTTTGCGCGGGGTGTGCTGATTGATGAAGGGAGCTCTGTTGCGGTACATCTTAGCGTGTGCCATAGACAGCTAGCGGTCTGGAGGCCAAGATGAATGAGCCGCTTGTAGGGCCGCTTGCTTGGCTTGCTTGCATCGACGCGCCGACTTCACGTGCCTTCGTGCCTGGCTGCACCCAGCCTCAATGGCTCTGCGAATGCCCGGCTCACAAGCCGAACGGGATGCCGATCCTTCCATCAAGACGAGCTCGGCGTCGTCGGATCAGCAGCCACGCCGAAGAGAGCAAGATGGCATCGACACCGGCGTGCTCAGACAGCTCGCCAGAGCGGAGCTCACTCAGATCCTCGACAGCGTGTGCTCCCTATCCCTTTGCACCTACGACAGAAGCTCATTGCAAGCTCCAGATCATTGGTGCAAAGACACTGGTGCTTGATCCGTCGCTGGCCGGCCCGCTTGGCTTGGTCGTCGACGTTTCCTCTCTGAAAGCAAGCCTGCTCGATTTCAGCAATGGCGAGACTGACTCCCGAGCAGGAGCACGGCGTGGACAAGCTCTTCTGGCTCGAGGCGGGCGCGCTAAGCCAAGCCCAGAAGAATATCGTCTACCTTTGCCGTCCACAACGCAAGTGGACGGAGATCATCGCAGGTACATCTCGCCATCTCATCTATCCCCATCCGTTCGGATCCAATTAGCCCCTCCTCGCCTGCCGTGCGCAATACTTTGCTTGGAGCGTGGTCAGTAAAGATCCGTAGATCGAGCAGGCTCCTCGCAAACTGTTCAGCGTGATGCTACTCGTGCAACTCGACGCGCTTGCATACACGACGAGCCCCAACATGCAGCCTTTCTGGTGCATCTGCTGACACGTATGAATCAGATCAGATCAAAGCAGGCGCCTCGGACACCAGTCTGTCGGCCTCACAGCGCCACACTTACACTGTCCTCTTCACGCCCCGGATAACGCAGACCTGCGTTGCACAGCTCCAGCAATTCGGCGTATACGGCAATCTGACCGTTCGCGCTTTCCCGCTCGGCCTCGTTCCTCTCGAACATGATTTGCTCAGTCTCGAAGTGTCGGGCGCAGCAGGCTACAAGAACATCTTTCTCGTGTGTTCCCTGGGGCTCTGCGTCAATGTATGCTCAATGGCCGTTCAGGAACAAGATCGCACTGCAGTGTTTGACCTTGCCAACGCGATGATGACGCTGCAGCAAGCCTTCGGATTTGCGCCCCGGATCGTCGGCATCGGCGAAGCTTCACGTGTAGGCAGGACCGCGTGTCTGACCGTCTGCATGCTCACAGCTCATGCAGAAATTGGCGGATCTGCTGTTCAGACTTCGAAATGAGATGCCGGTTGAGTCTGGCTCGATACACGCTGGAGCGCTCGATTCGTTTGTCCTGATAGATCGTCAGGTCGACATGGTCACGCCGCTGTGCACGCAGCTCACGTACGAAGGCCTAGTGGACGAGTGTATTGGTGTTCGCTACGGTCCGCCCCTGTCTTTTCCGGCTAAATGTAGGATCTGAGTGGGCAAGCAGGTCATGTCGAGGTGTCTGCAAATCTGGACAATAACGACGCAGCCGCAGCACAGGGGATCGGCGCATCGACATCTGCTGCTGCGACACTTCCGTCTGTTAACAAGAAGCGCAAGTATGCGCTCAGCAACGCAGATGGTCTGTTCTCTGACCTACGAGATCGCAATTTCGCTGTCGTCGGCGGTATCCTCAATAGAGTCGCAAAACGTATCAATACAGACTACGAAGGACGCCATCAGGCAAAAACGGTGACTCAGATACGAGACTTTGTCGGCAAGCTTAGCTCGCTTCAAGCCGAGCATCAATCCTTGCGTCTCCGTCCGTCCCTCTGTCGGGCGTCAGCTCTGGGCTGGGCTGATATTGCAGGCAGATACGCATCTGACTGAGCAGATCATGTCGACCACAATGAGCGACGATTTCAGTGTCGCTCTAGAGATCCAACAAAGTGCGAGCTAAGTGACGTAACACAAGCCGCTAGCTAACAAGATAGCAGATATCCTCGCCGGTCTTGAGCTGGGCCAGCAAGAGCAAGCAATCCGAAAGATGATCGATCAAGGCCACGGCTTCATGTCAGTCATCCGGCTACTCTGCATCTATTCGCAAGTCAACGGTGGTATCAAGGCAAAAGCCCTCGAGGGCTTCAAGCGGTCGATCTTGCAAGCATATGGATTCGAGTTTTTGCCCTTCCTGATCAATCTCGAGCGTCTCGGCCTACTCGTCCGCACTATACCCACACGATCCCCTTTTCAGCAAGCAAGGAAGCCGCTCAGGCTGATCGTCGATGATGTCGACGAAGCCGAGCCAAACGATCCAGCGTATGCCTATAGTGGCTATGCGCCTCTGAGCGTAAGACTTATACAGTCTGCAATCGGAGGACGAGGTGCCACGATACAAGGCTGGAAAGGGCTCGAAGATCTCACAAAGGTTTTGCCCGGTCCCCCTTTCGAAGCTGTCAATCAGGCAGAAGAGCAAGCGAGACTTAGAAGTGAGTCGCTTTCCGGATCAGACGCTCGAGCTAATGCATGATTGCGGCAGCACCCGCTCTCGCGAAAAAGACGCCGATGACTGCAATCTGCTTTGTCGGCGGTTGCACTTTTGCGGAGGTGTCTGCTATCCGCTTCCTAGCCGCTGCAAACCCTCGACGCAAGCTGATCATCATCACCACTGGCATCGTCACTGGCTCAAGCTTGATGAATGCTCTGGGTCCTCAGCTACGCAAGCGAACGTGACGTTGTGGCCTCTCCGATTGTCCGACATGCCCTAGCTACCGATCTGCCATTGGTGTCTGGGGCGGTACTGCACGCATACACCCACATATGCGCTGTCAATGACGCCGTATGCAAGCGCTGCTTCTTACTGAACGGGGACGCAACTTCGCCTATCGGCTGCACAGACCGCTGCCTTCGGCTCGAGCCGCAACAGGCTGCACCAAGCAAACTCAGGCAGCTGAACTGTCTACAGCTTGACAGCGGAGTCGGAAACGACGGACTGCACACGCCCACCCGCTGTACGAATGTGAAGGCACGATACCCACTTTGTCTTCAGGGACAGTAGAATGGTGCAAGTCGACGGCTCAGCTCAGGCATACACGCTACAATAAAAGATCGTATAGGGGTTTGACGGCAGGTTATGCTGCGAATATGGCGAATACGACGAAGTAAGGTGCAGGCAACACCATGCTGACATTTCACCGATATTTGTATCAATTTTGCTGCGGTAACCTCATAGCGTTGTACGCGCATTCTATGCTGGCTTGCAGCGCAAAGCATGTGCTTCATTCAGGATGCCGTCCAGGCCGCGTACATCGCAATGAAATATCTGTATGACTTGACATACGCGAGCCCTGCTACGCGCGCTAAGCGATCATAGCTGATCGTGCGCTGGTGAATTCTGGTCGCACAAGGCAAAACCCAATTTACGCGTCTTTCTACCCACAATCCGGCGTTGTAACTTTGCGCCTACCAAAACTGAAGGTACATAAGCCCGCCTGTTTGTCTGCTTCCTCCCAAGAATGTACATCGCGAGAAGCCGACGTCGAATTCGTGGTGCAGATGAGAACAGAGGCGGCTGCAAGTCATCATTTATCGTGTTGGGGCGATACAAGGCAGGAAGGCGGTCATGCCTGGACGGGGCTGCATCTGGTGCATGTCTTGACAGGTTGGCTTGGGGGAACTGGCCGAAGGCTGTATGGCACAGGTGGCGTGAATACTGGTCCATGTCGGGCGCTCGCACGGGCAGACCATTGATTGGGCGGCCGATCATTGACGGGGCTGGGTCTACAATCGTGGACTCGCGCAGTCTGGTGGGACAAGCAAGATTTGGTATGCTCGGAATGGGGTCACGCTATGCGATTGGCGGGCAACATCTGCGTCAGTCAGGCAAGTCTTGGAACGTCGAGCCAGGCTGTCGGGGGATGAGCTGGGTTCATCACCGGCCCAACTTGGCAGCGTGCCGGCCTTGTCGGGCTTCACCGGGAGGCGGGGGAAGCAATCGTGATGGGACGGTCGGCTCGGACGAAGTTGCACGCCAAGACAGGCTTAGGAGAGGAGGAGTCTCTGGGCGAGGTATCAGGCAGGCAGCGAGCCACTCATCCTCCTCGCAGATTTCGAAGCGAGTCTCAGTACAGTCAGCTCGAGCTGAATATATGCTGGCAGGGCACTCTCTGACTTGCTTGCCAGTCTTGTACTCATACACTATAGATTTACAGGCTGCTATCTTGCGCGTTGGCTTGAAGTGATCTTTCTGCTGAAACGCTATGAGCATAGCGCTATTCCTATCTCGTCCTACGCCAGCGAATATGAAGGCTTCTGCAGTCAACATCGCTCGGATCGCGACGACGGTCTACCGCGCTCGATACAGCTTCATAGCAATGCAACGCCTAGGCGACTCATGCGCTATCGGTTCCCTGGCAACGGGCGCTTGCATGACCATATTCAAGTGTATGGGCTCGGCGTCGAGACACCACCTCGCACGTTTTGCTACGAATCCTCGCTGCTGATCGGACTTGCTCGAACGCAGTAGGAGACGACACAGCGACAATGAACTTCAATTTGATTTCTCACCTTGTCGGCCTGCTCGCTTTGACGGCGTTCAGTATCGCCTCGCCCCTCAACATGAATTCGCTTGCTAAACGCAATTACCACATCTACACATGCACCCTGACGGCGCATGCGGGTCCGGTCAGCGCCCGGTTTGACTTTGGCATGGTCATCAACGATGGGTGGGGCATGATTTCACGGCGCGAGAAGCTCAGCTCATCTCCCGCCGCGACAGCTACCTGGCCCTACCGACGTGTAGAGAGGCTGGAGCGTACATCGGCTCGTCAGACATGGGCATTATACCTCAGACTTGGTACCAGCTCGACTGTATGGTCCGCTATCATCGTCTCAGGCCTTTTGCTGAACAGCTTTACGGACAGACAATAATCACTATGGCAATACCTTCAGTCTAAGGCTCAATCTGGATAAAAAGTTTCTTGCGCTGGATACGTACGCATTTGCAGGTCCTTCGGCAGATCATCACGGATCGGCGGACGTGTATGTTCACTTCGTATAGGGGGCCGAAGACTGTCTGACGCGACGCAGCCGACTTGTCTGTAATGATCAAGTTATCAAGCGGGTCGAGAATCCTCATCCTACGCAGCGCTAGTGTGGCTTGGCAGCGCTTTCGCCAGATGCATATATACCTTGTTGCTGACAGAGAAGCGCTGCAACGTCAGCTCTGTCACTATTTGCTACGGTTGCAGAGCCTGTGGCGACATCGTGCATCATGTTGACGTTGATTCGAGTCCATCGACCTCGAAAGTAGCGTGCTGTCACAGACAGAAATGCGTTCAGCGGCAGCTCCTGCTGAAGTCTACACGATCCTCGTACCCGTCTTGCTCACACTGACCGGCCACCAGCCAATGACTCCTTGAGCTGTGCCAGCATGGAGTCCCTGGCAACAGCAGCGACGACCGGCAGCCAAGCAACGGCGGGGACTTGCATAAGTCTCAGCCTCTCGACCCACATTTGCTCCTCATCTCGTTGCTCCGTTGCTACCGCTCGAGTCCTTTGATCCAGCGTTAGTCAGAAGACAGTCCATCGAAGACAGACGCAAGCCACAGCGACGATGAATTTCAGCATGCTTTCCGCCATCGTAGGCATGCTTGCTTTGGCCTCGATGACCTTTGCCGCGCCCGTCGACGCTGCGGCCGCTCCGACCTCTCTGGCCAAGCGCGCAACCTACATCTACAAATGCATGTTGACTGCCGACTCTGGCCCCATAGTTGCCGCCTTCGTTTTCACCATGGTCTTCGACAATGGGTGATGCAGCAAACGTTTGCTCCACACGTCCAGGCTGAGAGGTACAATTCACAGCACTTTGGTCTCGACCTCGACGCCAGAGGCAGGAGCTTACATTGGCGAATCGGACAATGGTACTCAGCCCGAAACTTGGTACCAAGTCGCGTGTAGGCTGCTTCGATGCCAACCCAAGACGGCTACTGACCCCGACAATCGGCAGATGACAATCACCATGGCAATACGTTCAGCCTCAGGATGAATTTGAACACAATGGGCGCGTTGGACTCGTTCGGCTTTGCAGGAGCCTCCACGGGTCACACGGGCACCGCAGCAGATGTGTATGTCGAATCTTTCCACCCTGCGGCTCCACGCTCACACTCTGGCAGCCATTTTGTGTGCAATGGTCAGACGATCAGGCAGACTTGAGCTACTTAGCATTTAGTCTGAGCAAGTGCGGCGGGGCTGTACTCTGGACGATTGCAAATAGCCTTAGTAGCTACTCGACAGACGCGGCGCCGCGAAACCGATCTTGTCATCTGTCTGCCCCATGAGCCCGCCATAGATTTGCGCGATGGTGCACTTGCTGGTATAGTCAAAGAAGACGACGAATTTGCGCAATAGCGAGCTGCCAAAGATGACATGTGTCCAACGCGTTCTGGCTCGAATGAATTCCACAGACAGCTTGCATGGAACGAGGTCTGTCACCTTCGAAAGATCGAGCATGTCTCGCCGATATATGATGGAGATTCGCAAGGCGTGATCTGGTCTTCCGCTGACAGCTCATACACGTGCATACCGATATAGATGCTGAGCGGCTTAGGCTTTGTGCCCCGTGGAAAGATGATGGCTCTCCCCGTCGGACTATCAATGACTCCAGGATTTCGAGAGATGTACAGGTCGATGGCAGGATCGGGAAGAAAGGTAAAGTAAGCGCCAGTATCGACGAGACCGGGTAGATCCATATCGAGCTCTGGCAAGAGCAATTGCGCTCGCCATGAGCCTGGATCGTCAGCGTTGTGACTGGGCTGCCACGTTGGGAAGCTTTGCGCGAGACGATATGCCGGAGGTCCGATGATGAATTGACCGCTTTCAAGCGCGATAGTTGCAAAGGCAGCAGTGACACTACCTTGATCGAGTGCGTCGCCGGCAAGACATACTACATCAGCTGGCGCTTGCTCGCTATGCTCCTGTATCCATGCGCGCACCGCTGGTGTGTTCTCCAAGCCCAGCACGCCAGTGGCAGGCAGAAGTCTGACGATATATGAGGGCGAGCATTTTGGAGAAGGAAAGCGACGGACAAGTCAAAATAGGATTGCGGCGCATCAATTGCCACTATGTAGGATTTGAAAGGCTTCTTGATGCCGGCACCGTGTATGCGATCTTTGACCAACCAGCCTTTGACTCGGGGTCCAATTGCATATTGAATGTACACTGCGGTCGAGCTGTTGCGCGTTGTTGGCGATCTGATGTATGGGAAGGCTTTGACCAGGCCGACGACGGCGAAGGAGGAGCCGGTGTCGATGAGCAAGTCATAGGTACTCGAGCCTATCATCAAGGGAGCCGTGTAGCGTCCCTTTCGGCCATTGTGGTCCGCGTGGTAGCTGTGGCGCCATCAGATAGAATCCAATATTGCAAGTGATATGAGGGCGCACGTCATCGACAGCTCCAAGCATAAGACCACACACACATGATACACGATACAAGCCGAGGCCAGAAGCTTGTATCGAGAGCGCATCGAGGCTTCAATGCGGAATGAAAGCTTGACTTCCATGTGAGAGGAGCAGCGTCCCTAAGCGACGAGCAGGAGTGCAGAGCGCAGATCTCGGTGCTTCGGCGACGTCGGAAGCAGAGAAAGGATCAGGGAAGGTCTCAGCAGTCGGGTCCAAGACCGCTGAGCGCGGCTACAAGTGCCGCTAGCATTTGCCAAATTACGCGCGACGCTCTCTGCCCACTTGGCGCCGCCGCCCGTTGCCTCGATTCGACATGAGTCTACTGCGACAGAGCCGACTACAGCATACGCTTCTGCCTCGCTGCATATGCCAAGCTCAGGTACGGACAGCGATCAGCTCGGCCAAGCGACAGACGATCCCAGTCGTGCTCACGATTGACGTACCTCTGCTAGGCAAGAGAGGTATGGGCGCGGGGACAGTCAGCTCATCCCTATATGCTGATCGCGCTTGGCACTGATTCAGGTCAACTTGTGGATGTAGCGCCCGGCCGAATGCGCAACCTGTTTTATCCTCGTGGGCAAGCACTTTATGCTGGCAGCAAGAGAGCTGCTCTACTGCAGCAACAAGCCGAAGCAACGCCCGCCCCGCTTGTCGACGCTATCCTCGATGACTTCCCTGCCACCTCGGCGGAACAAGTCATAGCGTCTGGCTCGAGCGAGAAGAAAATGCCTACGGATGCTCAATTGGCTCCTCGCATCGAAGAGGCGCTCTTGCGCAAGATGAGCAAGATCACAGAGCCTTTGGTGTTCAAGCGCAATCTGATCGATACCGCTGCCTTTGGCACGGAAGCGGGCAAGACGACGGATATACCCTCTGTGCCGATGCACGGCTCTGTGACCTTAGCAGACGTGCTCGAGATGCTCGAGACTGCTCACAATGTCGAACTGCGTAATATACCGAGCGTATCGCTCAGTTTTGCAGCCTCGGTCGGCCTTGAAAACGACCGGCTCAAGCAAACAGGCTCCTACAAAGGTGCGAGCTCTCCTCGCTGTCATCTTGGCGTGGCTGACGGCGTCTGCAGCTATCGTTGACCTGAGAACGCTCGGTCAAGAGTATTCGCTAGACATCTACGTCGTTCCAACGTAGCAGCAACGCAACTCTATGCAAGCCATGTGTACTTGTACATGCGAGTTTTGTGCATAGCAGTACAGTGTGAAGTCTACAATGCTTTTCTCGTCTTCATCTCATCCGTCAAACACTTGAAGATCACCCTCTTCTTCGCCTTGTACAGCCGTGACGTCTTCGATGGGCGCTCGGTTGGTATCGATAGGTCGTAAGACTGGCAAAGGGCTCAATCGTCTCTGCCGTCTACGTTGCATGCGATGTTCCGTAATCTCTAGCGCGGCTCGTTGTGGTTCTCTCGACTGCGTCACGACTGTCATCCCAATATCTGGCTCGCTACGCAGGGGCACCAGACCGAGCAACGGGCTGCGAACAGGCAGAGGTGTACCGCCCAATGTCGCCGCACGTCTCAAGGGCGGTGCGCGTACTGACGTAGGTGTGCTAGCGCGTGACGCTCCTCCTTCGTTCTGATTGAGTAGCGTGACGGGTGAACTGGGTGGGCTGCTCGACACGCCGCCCGCATCTGACCAAATGATACCGGTCGCACTTTCGAGCATACCAGGGGATGATCTGCGCGGTCCCCTTCGCTGTCTCGGCAGTTCGAGAAACGGCATGACGGTAGGAGACACAGGCGAAAGCGACGCTGAAGAGCGCGCGTAAGGTCTGGACTGCGCGTCAAGGGTCGCGTCAGATCAAAATGCGTGTAGGTCTTCAACAAGCCTACACCTGTCGATGTGCCGACATCTATGCGGAAGTCTGGGCTCTCTCGAGCATGTATTACGCTCAAGGTGGGCGAGAAGTCCGCGTTCGAGGGCGGTGTCGCGCGAGAGGGCAGGATGCTCGTTCTGGCTCGCATCATCGTTGGCGCTCTCACAGCAGCTTGGGCTATCTCTGCTCTAGCCCGACCAGGCGTAGTATCCTCTTGCGCACTCTCTGAAGCGCGTGTCAGAGCAGGATGTGGCCAGCCGGCACGATTGAGGATCATATAAGTGATATCGTCCAACGGTTCGCGTCCTCGTCGTATTGTCGTCGGACTGAAGAGCGACTTGGACCTGCCTAAGCCCGGTCGACGTGAGAAGCCATCATCGCCAGGCGGGCGACGTTCCATTGATGTCTGTGAGCCCTGACGAGCGTCCCCCTTTTGACGAGGAACCGGTTTACGTCGCGTGTCAACTCCACGCGAATCTACAGCCGACGTGTTGACTTTGCACGGGCGACGTACGAGGATGAATGCAGCTGATCAGACAGCCGCTCACAAAGGCTGACGATGCCATCACCGCATGCATCGAGCCAGACGATGCACTTGCAGTCTCCAGCCTACTCCAGCAAGCTGCACAATCGTCTCAGAAACCACTCTCTCCTCTGGCAAGTCTCGAAGTGAGAGCAGTACCGGGCTGTGGTTCTGGACTCTTTGCGACCGTTGCGTATGCTCCCGGAGATGTTCTGCTTCGCGAATGGCCACTCATCATCGCGCCTGATTCATTGAGTACCGTCGAGCCTTTCCTGCGCAAAGCCTATGACGCCCTGTCGGTCAGAGCCCGCTTGCTCGTCATGTCTGCCAGTCGATCCCGTACAGGCAAAGATGGACTGGTACAACGCTTCGAGGATAATGCATTCTCGTTGCAAAGCCTACAGTCTGAGCGGCTCACGAAACCTTATGCTGCATTCTATCCTCGTGCAGCTCGACTCAATCACTCTTGCAAGCCTTGCGCTGCGTTCTGCATCTCATCAAGTACGCTCGAGATATCGATTCGAGCCATCAAGTCGATACAAACTGGCGAAGAAGTCACGATCAGCTATCTGAGCCACGAGAAGCTCTTGCAACCTCGCTTCGAACGACGCGAAGCTATACGCGCTCATAGACGCTTCGAATGCATTTGCGAGCTTTGTCAATCTGCCGACGCAGCAAGTGATGCCAGACTAGCTCAGGTCGCTCGGAGCCTGGAGACGATCGCTGATTGGCATACCGAAGAACTGCCACCGCTCGATGTGATCAGGCTCATCGGTCGTGTGATGGATCTGCTCAGAACTGAAGCTCAGGCATATGGCGTTCCGTCGCTTTGCATTGACGCAATGGATGCAGCTGCAACTGTGGGTGACGTTGCGCTCACGAAGGCTTGGGGCAGCCGAGCCATGGCGAGCTGGTCGATCTGGGAAGGCGTCGACTCTCCTGCCTGTCAAGCGACGCAGGCGATCCTTCAAGATCCAGCATCGCATGAGCTGTGGAATACATACGAGACAGTGCTGTAATTGTATGCAATCTATGTCAACGTTATGCGCAGATTGAGATTGAACGGCAGCCGAGCATCTGTCACTGATATATCTGCGTCGTGTAGATTGAGCTCGGCCAACGTCTTCTCCAGATTTGGCCGTGTTACTCTCTCTAATTGCGGCGGCGCTTGGAGGTAGAGGCTTTTTGAGCCCAGTGACAGGGAAGGGTTCTTCATTTGACTGGTAGCATGACAAATCTCATCAGCATGCGCCTGAGGAGAAGCACACTCGCCCACAAATTTTCGCTTGTCTTGAGATATTCGATGAGTCTCTCGAGCGTCCATGCACCGCTCAAGCTGACTTCTTGCGTCTCATCGCCACACACCGGGCAATGCGCTTTCTTTTCCAAGCTGAACGTATATGTATACACCGAATCATTGCCGGCATACATCCTGCCTCTCCCTGAATCAGCTCGAGCAATGACAGGATATCGCGAGACCGACATGTAATTGTCCAGGTAGGATGCTGAGCTTGTAGCGATCTTGAAGGCCTCATTACAGCAAGAAGCTGCGAATCATCTCGCTAGATCAGCTGACGTAGAGCTGATGTGAGAGCGCACTCGCCGGCAATGATGGCATTGGTCGAAGCAATAGCGGGTATGATGTTCTTGACGACGCCTTGGGTCAAGCTCCAAGTAACGCCCTCGATGTTGAAGTGGGCAGCTCGAGCAGATGCCTGATCGTATAGCCACTGGATATGATCGGGGTCGTCATTGTCGAGCTTCTTGTCTGAACGAGCGCCCTTGGTGAGTCCTCGATCGGAATGACTAGGAGCAATATGTACCTTTGAAGACTTTTGGCCATTCGAGTACACTGGCCCATTCTATGCAGTGCTCCGGTAGGCGGGGCGTCTGAGCGATGGTACAGATGGGAAAGGTCGTGGCGGGCGTAATGAGATCGAGAGAACATTCGTAGCAGGACGTGAAGCCGGGTAGAATGACACGAGATTGCCCTTTGAAACCTGCTCGCGCGTTCAGAACTCAAAACAGCTGTCCGGCAAGCTGCCGACGAACCCTCTGTGCCGCCGTCGATCATCGGCTTGAGCGTTTCCGGGTTCTCCGGATCGACCATCTGAACGAGGGTGGCATTCATCCAGCGACGCGCTTCGACCGAGTCGAGACCGCAAATGACGATGTTGAACTGGTTGTAGTATTCTTCGTCCTTGTCTTGGATCTTGCCAAAATATCTGCAGATCTATAAGCTTGGCTTGCCTGCCCGTTATGGGATGAACGCACGGTGTCACCCGGACGCCGGGCACGCGACACATGATGAACTCGGCCGCGACGAGCGCCTTGGGGCGTCCGACATCTTTTGACCTATCAGGACATCCACTGCGTCAGCGCAGGAAAGTGCTCATGCACGGTAGATCAGACCTGAAGAGGAACTGTCGGTTGAGATTGCTAACGTCGATAGTGTCCATATCGATCACATGGATGTCCGAGAAGCCGAGCAGAGCCAAGTTGGCAAGGATCTCGCATCCCAGTCCGCCGGCCCCAATGACGAGGATCTTGCAGCTCGTGCGTAAGAAATCTTTGACCTGCACCGTGACCAGTAAGCTCGCGCGAGCTCCCAATCACGAGCATAGGACCGACTGTCTGACCAGGCGTAAAGCTGTCCTCTGCTGCAAAGGGAGAGTTGCGCTCTAGAATGAGATCGACATGCCGCGTCTTGCTGCTGCTTGCGATGTTGCTGCCGTTGAAGGTAGCATGGGAGGGTATGAGCGGTGAGCTGTCTGGCGACTCCATGCTTGCGCTCGCGCTTGTCTGCGCTGGCCTTCTCTAGCTGAAGGTCAGCCAAGCCGAGTCGGGCGGCCTGCCACCAGTGCTCAGGCTGTTCACAGATGGAGTACAAGCGCCCGAATTAGGCTAATTGAGAGCTTGCAGATTCGATTCAATGAATCAGTTAATCGCGCCGCACACTGATAAGTCGACAACGTATGCATTCAGCCCAATGGGCGCATCTCAATGAGCTGTATTGCCCGGCTAACTAGAGATGCCAGATCAGTGACGCTGCGGTACAGGCATTCCGTTGATGGAGAGGATCCTGGTTGTCCATCGGCTGAGCGAATGCTTCCCAAGTCAATGCAAGCACTCACGGTTGAGTCAGAGCTCCTCCGGCAATGTCGCCAGAGAGGGGAGAGAATGAGCCAATCTTGTTATCGGCTGCTGTGTCCACACGGGTAGACCAATTTACATCAATTGCAGAATTGGACCCTATCGTCTGCTTCAGCATCTGATGGAACCTACAGAGCCAGAGGGCTTACAGTCGATATGAATACCGTCATACACACGCGGCAACGTGACAGAAGCAAAGGGTATGATCCTTAAGACCGAACAGGTGCGCTGCGAGTGGATGCGTAAGTTGACTTGAGTCAGACGTGTGTGACGCACCCATCCTCGAAAGTGAGCGCGAAAGGGGTCTTGAGGCCAGCCCCGCTACTGCTGACACCCGTAAAACGGCATTGCTCGAACACAGAATAAGTCTTATAATTCAATCGTCTTCTCGATTGGGCTAGCCGTGACCAGCGTGATGAGGGCGAGACAGACAATTGCGATCAAGTTCAGCATTTCTCAAGTTGGTGTCACTTGCTGAAGAAGGCGGGAGACATCACCATCCTAGTTTCGCCCGGGCGCACGACAGAACGCGGCCACATCATGTCTGACACTGTTGTGCCGTCAAGCGACAGCATCGCGACAGTCCTCACAACGGCAGGGACGGAACGTGAGCGAGCCGGCCGTCATCTGTCGATAGACTCCGCCTTACATTGAGAGCACGGCATGAGCTATGCGATAAATATAACGATGGCGTGGTGCTACGTAGATGCAGGATGTGCGAGGGCATCAACAGTTTTCTGCGGGGTAATCCTGAAGTCTGGAAGGCTGTGACCATCAGCGGGCAACTGTTTGCCGTAGATCTGCTTGTCGTCTTCATCGTTTAGAGACAGGAGAATGGGGATCCTCGAGGGGATGCTGGCATGTCGAGCGCTGATGCCAAGCAGGTAAGGAAAGCCAGGACAGTCGCGACGTGTAGCGAGTTTGGAGTAGCTTGAGCTTGGCCACGACAGGCAGACGCCGAGCCATGCTGCTGCTGCTGCTCACCAGTCTGCTCAAAGTGCAAACCTGAACGTCGCTCGTCAGGCCAGACGATCTATCGAGAATGAGCTCTCGGTACGGCGGCGCAGCTGGTCCTGCTGCAGGCTATCACTCGCCCGTCCAAGGACCGCTGCCCATTCCCAGCAGCTCGCCAGCTCTGGGCAGACAGTCCTACACACCCGGAGCACCATCACGCTACGAACCCTCTCCCCGCGCTGCGGGAGGACGAGCATACACGCCAAGCAGCGCACTCAGCCCGCCAACACAGCAATGGAGTCCAAAGCTACCTCAACCGCCCGTCGTCGCTCCACAGACGGCCGGACTCGTCAAGGGTGTGCTCCAACCACAGAGTACGATACAGATTGGAAAGCATGCTGTGACTGTGGAGAGGAAGATTGGCGAGGGTGGATTCGCGTTTGTCTATCTCGTTCGATCGGCCCAGCCAATCTACTACCCTTCTTCGGCTGCTGCCTTCTCTTCGACGAGCTCGACCGCACCCTCACCACAAGGTGCACACGAAGGGCATACTTGGCATGTCCTCAAGCGCGTTGCCGTGCCTGACCGCGAGATGCTAGCCGAAGTACAACATGAAGTCGATGTGATGGTTTGTCGAGCCGCTTAGCAGCATGACTTCTGCTGATGCTTCGAGATCAGAGAAAATTGCGAGGCCATCGGCATATTGTCAATTTCATCGAGTCTAGCAGCGCGCCTCTGCCAGGTCCAACGGGCACAAAGTCGAATGGATCTGCCTACGAAGTCTACATCCTTATGGAGTATTGTGCAGGTTCGCGAAATTGGCTTCAGACAGTTCCGAGTCTGACCATGTTCGCGATGAGCAGGTGGAGGTATTATTGACATGATGAACACCCGCCTCCAAAACCGATTGACCGAGGGCGAGATCCTCAAGATGTTCAGTGATACTGTTGAAGCAAGCTCCCATGGCCTGCAATATTCTGCGTTGCTCATTATTCTACGCTTGCCCTGCAGGGAGTAGCACACATGCATTATCAGGATCCGCCGATGATTCACCGCGATCTCAAAGTCGAGAACATCTTGCTGCATTCGCCCAACCTCTACAAGATTTGCGATTTCGGTTCCACTACAGTAGCGCTACCTAAGCCTCCTCAGACGTGCGCACTCCAATCTCCTGACACAACCGCCTTGCTCACATCAGTGTAGAATGGCGGAAATCCAGGCGATGGAGGCAGAGCTCAACAAGAGTACGACCATGCAATATCGTGCCCCAGAGATGTGTGATGTCTGGTCTCGCAAAGGTATCACGACCAAAGCAGGCGAGCTTCACATCTCTCAGCTGCAAGTCGGCATGCTCAGAGCGCGACCGCTTGGCAGATATATGGGCGCTGGGCGTCTTGCTCTATAAGCTCTGCTATTATACCACACCTTTCGAAGAACAAGGCATGCTCAGCATCATCAACGTGCAGTATAAGATACCGCCCTTTCCCGCGTACTCCAAGAACATCAAGAACCTGATTTGCAAGTGCTCAGCCCCTATGGCAGATCCTGACTGATCTTCCATGGCAGCAATGATGCTACAGGAAAATCAGCACGCGCGTCCGAATATATACCAGATTCACGAGCGCGTATGTGCGCTCCGAGGGACTCCGATCAAGATACCCAATGTCAGTCACGCGGTCCTTTGCTTTCCTCATTTCCCTGACGCTCGGCACATGTTCAGATTTACGCTTCGACGCCATCTCCTAGCTTACAGCCGCCGAATGGCCATTCTTCGAATAGCTCACCCAGTCAGCCAGGTTCAGCATTCGATAGCATCATCTCGCCCGTCGATCGGCACGCTACGCCCGTTGCTCCTCTGGCAGACAACATCATGCCGGGAAGACGCGGTAGACCGAACAGACTACCCGCAGCAACGCTATCCACCCCGCCATCGCAGTCTGCCTCTCTGCGCTCGTCGCCTTTGCCTTCTGTCCGTCCGGTGCATGCTCCGTCGGCCCCTGCAGAAGTAGCCAACGCTCTGGAGCAACATGCTCTGGGAAGAGCTAGCACTGGCTTTGATGACAACTTCGGCGCATCCGCACGCACAGATTTTACATCTGCACCTCCGAGCAAGCCAGCGCAACCGCCTCGCCTCCAGAAAATGACGCCCCGGTTCATCGACAGATCGGCGCAAACCTCGCCACAATTACCAGATGCGCCACGGTTCAATGCCGTCATCCGCGCACCGACTCTCTCTGACCAGCAGGCGGCGAGCACATCGACAGCGCGTCCCGTCACGCCCGAGTTGCCACCCCGGCCGCAGTCGACGCAAGCCGTACAGAAGCAGAGCGAGCCTGTAGATGTGCCACTGCGGCCTACGGTATCAGATTCGCCGAAAGCAGAGATGTCTTTGCTTGATGACCCCAACGAAGACCTCCTGCTACCTGTCGGTCGATCGATCGAGCGACCCCGGCATAGCACCCCTACAGTGTCTGCTTCTGCTCCATCTGCTTTACCGCAGAGTCTACCGACTCGGCGGGCCAGTCCTGCGAGCTTAGACTCGAGCGATGACGATGCAGAGCCGCCAGAGTCACTGGAGCGTATGCACCCGCCCCAAGCAGATTCGGTAGCTAAGCGACTTGCCCCGCCCAGTCGGCGGGACACGATCAGTACCACTTCAGACGACAGCACGGGCAACTTCGACATCGGGCCCGCTCTGGCCTCTATACAGAAGTTTGCTCCCAAAGGCAATGACAACCCACAAGCGCCCGAAGAAGTAACCAGACGAGCGGGACCGCCCATCCAAGCGCCCAAGCCGCGTGTTGCGATTGGCAGTCTAGTCTCACGGTACGAGACCCTATCTGCTGGCAACCCGAATCCGAACGCGAAAGCAAGCAAACCAGCACCGGCGCCCAAGCCGCCAACGCTGCGATCGCAGACCAGTGCAATAGATGACGGCGAGGAAGTCAGCTTCTCTCAGCGTTTCCCTGCTCTCGATGCAAAGCCAGAGCAAGCTGCGCGGCCACCGCCATTCAAGCCAAAACCGCCGAGCATGTCTCTACCGGTGACGATGCACAGAGACCTGCCAAGTGCGCCTCCCAGCGCATCGCGACGGAGTCCTCCTAAGGCAGACGAGGAAACGAGCTTCGAAGGTGTGGCCAAACTCAAAGAGAGATGGGATGCGCAAGGCTCAGGCTCGCGCACAAATGCCCGACACTCGATGCAAGCACCTCGACGGCAATCGTGGCGTAATGTATAATCCTGCAAAGCAACTTGTTGTACTGAATTGCTGCACACTGTCTAGACGCCTTTCTGAGATTATGCATTGTGAGGCTTGCGGACGACGAAAAAGGCTGCATGATAGGTCCATGTTATCATGCCTTGTGGATCGCGCTGATACTCGCTATCGACGTGCCGCGGAGGCTCCACAATCTCGAAGCCGATTGCTTCGATGAGACGTATGAGCTCATCCAAGCTCAGCTCCAAGCGTGCTTTTGAGGGCCAAAGTATCGGCCCAAAGTTGACGAGTAAACCACCTGGCCTGAGAAGCTGGTAGCATTGTGTGATGTACTCGATTATGTCAATCGCCGTATCGATGAAATACAGCGTCACGATGGCATTGTACGATTCGCTCACGGTCGATGGGAAGAGCGCTGAAGACAGAAACGATCCTTCGAGGAGCCTAAAGTTATTGCGCGGGTGCGGAACAAGATCAGGAAAGCGCGTAGATCGAAATAAGCTCTCTGTTGAGCGCTGATGCGACCACCTGTCTTTTGTCAGCAAGCTTACGACGCGGCGTGGCTTTGCGTACCAGTGAGAGCCAAAATGGAACTCGTGCTGATCGATCTGGTCTACAGCAGGGGAGAGAAGCCAGCGCAAAGGCAAGGTCATGTAGAATGACATTTCGCATGCCGTGACATCATAGCCTGTCGGTCATTGAGCTCGTTTTGCTTAGAACATGGCAAATGGCCCAAACCTTTGCAAGCAAGCTCGTAGGCGAGTCGACCGAGACCGCAGCCAGGTACGCAAATGCGCGCATCTGGCTCGAGCTCACCAAGCGCTGCGAAGATGGGATCAAAGCAGATCTTACGCTGCTCATCCCCTTCGCTTGACCAGTCTTTGAGGACATGCTTCAGAGCATCGCGAGCCCAGTGCAAGCTTGCATCTGCTTTTGGCGCGACTTGGCTCAGGCCGAGTGCAGAGACATTGTCGACGCCGAAATCATAGAGTGCACACTTTGTGATGCCGTCCGCAATCTTGCTGTCTTGCTCTACGATGTCTCTGTAGCGGTCCAGCTTGAGTTGGTAGCCCATGGCACGCTCTGCGAGATTTCGCTTTGCTTGTCCAAGCCGGTTGTAGCTCCTCTGCTTGAGCTGTACATCGCGCAAGGACAGTGTCTGGAAGTGAGCAAACGAGTCTAGGGCCCTGTTGAATGCTGTACTGTCGTTGTGTCGCCAATGCCAGAGGGGTGACAGGCCGAGCAGATCGATGACGCTATCGACGATGTATTCCATCGACCGCTTGAAAGCTCGGGCAGTCGGTCTGGCAAAGTAAGCTGTCACACATCCTGCCAACAAAGTCGCTGCTACGATGGTGGCTACACTCATACGCCTTGCCAGGGCGTGGCGACATCTACCGTGTATCGCGTATCGTCGCGTACGCAACCGTAAGGCGATCGGCTATCCCAGTCTCAATGACGTCAAGGCATCTCGACTCACTCCTGCCTGCCCCAATCCTCTTCCTTACATAAACGGGAATTGTACAAACGATATTGTCCGTAAGACCTTTCTTGCCTTTCAATCGGTCGTATGCCTCCTGCTGCAAGACTGCCAGATCTGATCGCCGGACACGACAGTATGGACCAAATTGATGCCTATTCTCACCGAGTCTGTAAGAGCATCTTCTGGCACACTTGCATCCAGTGGTGGCCTTTCATCGAAGGAGCTGCGACGACCGTTGTCCGATACTCCTGTTTAGCCTCGTCTTGACAGCGTGCCTGTGTCAAATTGCAAGCCACTGATGCTCCGCATACTAGCAATCACATGGCTCGCCTTCATCTCGTGCTGCAGATGCTCGCCAGTTCGCACCAAAACATTTTGTCCCGAGTTTACCGCTTGCGGGCTGATGTGCCATGTCGCTTCGCTGCAGCCCGGAGCCAATCCAGGCTACTGGATCACCACCAATACCTCGACGCAACAAGGCCGAATGGTACTTGCTCCGTGGGACGCAACGTCTAAAGCTTATATGAAGAATGTGTGTCTCGCCTCACGCTATGCGAATGCCTATCGAGCCACAAACAGGGACCGGGAGTGGATGCAGGTGCTTGGCCCGGCCCGATGATTACGCCCGAAATCCAGCAATGGACGATCGAAGTGCGAATGACGCAATCAGCTATAAGCTTAGTGGGAGACTGGATCCAGCAAGCCGAGTTCGAATCGTGCTGCGTGATTGAAAACGTCACAAGATATCAGACGAACCTCTGGAGGCGTGAGATCGAGCTCAATTAGCCAAAAGCCCTACTCATCAGCAGCTTTCTCAAAGCAAGCAACACCCGATTTATGGACACGTATTACGCTCTACGTTGCGGTCCGAATGTGCGTACGGCCCGAAAGCCGAATCCGGCGTTCTGTGCCAACCATCATACCCAAGACTCGTGGCGTGAGACCATTCGCTCGGAAGAGATGCTGCTCTGAAGCCACCAACACAGGCAAGGTTACGTGTCAGAGAATCAGTGGATCGTGCCTACCACGCTTAGGCATTCTCGACCGATCTCAAGGTGGCAAGTGAGTGCTAGCTTTGGCCTATCGATGGTGGGGCTTTGATAGCTTGCCACAGATGCGCATGGCCCAATCCGCCGCCGGTGTCAGCTCAGTAGATGTCCAGCTGTGCAAGGCTGTAACGGTGCGCACAAGGGGCGACGACAGCGACCCCTCGACGATCGCCACGGCAATCTGATGGATACGCCCATTGCACTTCATGTCGATGTGTATAGTCCACTTGCTATGGGCGGCGCAGTTTCTTGTCGCGAGCGCTATGTCAGCACCGCCGAAGCCGGACATAGAGACGACCAGCCGACTCTTCTGTCCGCGTTTCCTTCCTTGCTCACTTCGTTGCAAGATACCTTCCCTCGAAAACCCCGGCACGATTGCTTTCGAAGTACAGACTCACCTCGGTGTCTTCGATACGAACATACGACTCCAACCTGGCTATTTCGCGAACATGCGATGCGTACATAGAACCATCAAGGCGTCGAAGCAAGGGCTGACGTTTGGCGCAGCCTCTCAAGATTGAATGCGAAGCGACTTCTTCACCTGGCGTGCTCCCGGGATTCCCCGAATGGACCATGAACGTCGGTTTCAAGCAGCCTTACGATAAAATGTCCTTCATTGGCCCGTTTGCCTGGGCTGCAGCGATGAATCACTGCTGCAGCATACGACAGATCATTCCCCTCGTCACAACGATGAAATACAGTGCATCGGATGCATTGACAACAAAGCTGCCGCTCATGACATCATCACAGGAGCATCCGTCGAAGCAAATGCCGCCCGCAGATACTATCTGCAATGTGATCCCAGTGGTAAGCGCCCAGGTGACAAGGACCTTGTCCTGACAGTCATCACAGGCTATACTGCAGAGGAAAGGCGACCTGAATTCTGCAAGAATAGCTTTCCGCAGCACACACTTAGTTCGTTGCCATTTTGAATTCTTTCTGACCAAGACAACTCATCGTGGCACAGGACCAATTTCGTGCGAAGTACTCATGGGGAGTTGTGGGCTCGCATGGGGAAGTGCGCCGACCGGTCAGGCTTGTCAGTGGCCACCCTTCGGAGCAGCCACCTCATGAAACGACACAAGATTGCACTCGGTTCGTACGACACATGACATCTGGCTGGCTGCTCGGCGCGAGTACCTCGAGGGGATGTTCAAATGTGCTCATTGGCGACGCTTCAGCACGACTACGCGGGAGCCCTGAATACGAGACTGAAGTGCCAGACAATGAGCGGATGGGGTTCACCACGCGTATGCAGTGCCGATAAAGTCCGTGGAGAATAGCTGCAGGCTTCTGCTTGTGCTGCCACAACGCTTGCAACTCTCACTGTATACGTCCACCGCCACCTGCGCTCGCTCAGCACAAATGTGCACGGACAAGAGCGACGTGGCTGAAAAACCTCCTCGACGGTCGTCACGACAAGCGCGACAACCTCGACCAATTGCGGCCCTTCTCAATGTTTGCCGTCCATCTGCTCTGCACCGCCGGCTTTCTTGCTGCGAGCGTGAGATCAGCGTTTCTGGGGCTGGGAATAGAAACGAGCAGTCGCCTCTTTTGTCCCCGGTTTCTTCCGTGCTCGCTTGCCTGCAAGATACCGTCGTTGGACGATTCTGCTAAAATTGCTTTCGAAGTACGAACTCAGCTGGATGTTTTTGATACCAAGATTCGGCTCGAACCTGGTCATTTTGCAAATATGCAATGCGTGCGTAGGGTTTTCTAAGAAGCCAAGTCTGCACTGACTGGCGGCTTTAGCCTCACAAGGTGGACTGTGTAGCCACTTCTGGCCCTGGCGCTGTGCCGGAGTACGACCAATGGACGATGCACGTGAGCTTCAAGCAGCCTCATGATCGACTGTCCTTTGTCGGCCCGTTTGCCTGGGCGGCTGCAATGAACCACTGCTGCAGTATACGACAAACCTATCCTCTCGTAACGACGATGAAATACAGTCCGTCACTCGAATAGATTCCTCAGAGCTGCAGCCAAAGTCATATCTGTAGGAGCTGGCGTATACGTATCGGACAATCGAATATTCCAGCTGCAATGCGATCCCAGTGGTAAGCGCCCAAGGTGATGCGAAACATGTCCTCACAGCCATCACAGGCTATACAGCAGAGGAAAGGCGACCGGAATTTTGCAAGAATAGCTTTCCAAAGCACAGTCTGAGCTCGTTGCCCTCCAGCGCACCCAAGGAAGACGGCTGAACGTGATGCAGGGCGCATCAATTGCGAAATTCTCGCAGGGACTTGTGGTGTTGAATGGGGAAGTGCTGGGGAGTCTGGTAACGCATGCCACTGGCCGGCCTATACAGCACCAACTTCATAGATTGGCCCGATATTGCAGTCGTTTGCTACATGATCATGGGTTTGTCTGATGGAAGCGGATCCATAGGCCACTTGCAGATGTGTGTATTGACAACGCTCCCCCAAGAGTACTCGCAAAAGCCTACTGCAACGCGACACGCTGCACGCACTGCGGGCTCGTGAGCATTCTTGACCAGCCACTGGCCGCTTTCTCACGGTATGTAGGGCTCAATGCGTCGAACTTTGGCGCGCAGAAGCGCCAGTGATCTACCCAGTACTTCTTATCGCAGACGATGGCGTACGCCGTCTCGATGTGGTCGATCTCGGCGCCTGTAGTGATGCTAAGCTATGCGTTCTAAGCGGTGGCGAGACTGACGCATGATGAGGGAGGTACGAAACATGTTCCTCTGCACTACTCTGCAGCATTCCTTAATGACCGCAGCCAATGCAAAGTGACCTTGAGTCGATCGGATGGGCTGCTCCAATAAGCCCACTAGGATCCAAGTGAATTGTGACGGAGAGATGAGATCCGGATACGCGAAGCAGCTTAGCGGCGAGACCTGGTTGGCTGTAAGAGGCTCGCAGGTCTTAGCAGGCATGACGACGTGCACAGTACATTCGAGATCCGAGCTCGGGTTTGAGATCGAAGTGACTTCTGTAATCATCGGCAACGGTTTCGAGCTGGACGGTGTAGGGATGGGAATCTGTCGGAAGTACATCGCACACCAATCGACACTCATGGAGTCGCAAGCAAAAGAAACGGGTCGATGTAGGAGCCAGGCTGAGTCGCGCAAGGGCGCATAAGCTCACGAAGATCCCGCACGAACGCATCGTGCTTGAAAGCGATGAGGCGTCAGACGAGCGCCGAATCGGAGGATTTATTTGTTGTGACGCGTCACGTTTACGGCTCATATCATGACACCGGGCTGTTCGATCGCTTGAGGATGTGAGTCCTGCCAAAAGCATTCGTCGCCGTATCTTCGACCGAATGCCCACCCGTATGTGTTGACCGCGATCTGGCAGGTCAAGGGCACTGCTCGCCCGTCAGGCAGGCGACGAGTACATGACGAGACTTTACAACGAGTCGTGACGATGACAGGAAGATACTTTTGGCAAAATGATCTATATTGTTTCCAGTCGACGGAATCACAGAGGACTTCGTATGTCGTCCCCTCATGAAGAACGTCTCCTCCTGCACTATTGTCTATGAAGTAGTCGGACTTTTCTCTCAGATTTCCTCTGAATGTATGACAGCTGCATCATGAATGTGTTGGCCTGAATAAAGTTGCAGCATGTCTTGCCTATGGTGACATCCACTGAATGGCCCGTATACGATTGAACAGTCTGGTTGTTGCCGACAAAGACTCTCCAATCAGATTCGGTCGGCGACATACTCATCGGCTTCACAAAACATATGAGCGGCGGATCCTGCCTGATTGCAGTCAATACATCGTCCGCATGGATCGAGTATCAGTGTGACGAACGCAGCTTGTGCGGGCAAGCTTCCAGGGCTCCAGATCGACCTGATCTCTGAATTGTTTGATTTCGCTCCGGATCTGAAGAACCAAGGCTTGTTTTCGGATGACCTACCGCTGCATTGATAATGCAAGCTTGAAGATGTAAGCACAGCGTGCGGCTAGCCGTGACTGGCCTTGGTGCAGCAATCCGGTCGACGATCCCAAGCCAGACAACCGAGACAAGTGAAAGCACGTGGAGTAGCATATAGGCTCGCGAAACACTGATGAGAGGTTGCCGTCAGTCAAGAATCGATGGACATTGAGGCTGCGCCAACAGCGACAAAGCGCAGGGCAACGCCCCGACCAAATTGACGCCACCTCGTCGATCTCGTTGCCACATGCGCAAACGCAACGCTCGCAAACCCGTCGAACCGAAGCTCTCCACTGTTCTGGCGTCGATACTGCTGTCAGCAAAGGGTTTCACTCGGTGCTTCAGGGTATCAGGTCTTGCGAGTGGCAGGGGAGGACTGCAGGCGAGCAGGTCGCGTCCCATTCGACTTGCAGCTATGACTGCATCGAGCATCCTACCGCCTCCTGGTCCAGTCACGCCTCTGCGGAGGTCATCTGGGCGAGCAGGCAGAGCCGAAGTATCATATGCCGAGCTGAGCGAGTATGATGCTGCGAGCATGAGCGCTAAAGCCGCGCCTGTCACGCCAGCCCAACCCGCGATGGACGAATCGATGGTGACGCCTTACTCGCAAGAAACCTCGCGAGTCTATGTCGATGATACGCCTGCTTCCACGATGGCTTCTTCGCCTTCCAGCAGCCGAGGCGCTTCTCCCATGACGCCCGTCAAAGAAGAAGAGCTCAATATCCAAGTCGACATTCAGCTCGATGAGAGCGCGGTCGCACCTGCGCCGAAGAAAGCGCGTAAGCCGCGGGCAAAGAAAGTCAAAGCAGAGGCTGTCGAAGCTGCACCTGGCGAGGAGATGGCTGCAGCGGCGGATGACCCACTCAAGAAGCCGACTCGCAAGCGCAAAGCGAAAGATGTCAAGCCTGTCATTGATGGCGCGGCATCTGACGACTCTGCACTCACGCCTCTGTCCGGCGAAGACGAAAAGCCAAAGAAGACAAAGAAGGCGCGCAAGCCGAGAGCGCCGAAGCCTGAGCCAGTATATGACATACCTGACCTGCTGCCCGAGCAAAAGAAGACGACGACTTTCAAGGGCAGGTTAGGCTACGCATGTTTGTGTACTGTCATGCGCAACAAGAAGCCCGATCCAGTGTTTTGTGCTCGTACTTGCCGGTAAGTTGTCATGTGCGAGCTGTGAACAGTGCGCTAATGCGCCCGACAGGATTGACACGATCAAGAAAGAAGGAATGGACTACCTCAAGGAGATTGGCAGACAGAACATGCGCGATCTCGCCGAGCTTATAGAATGGAACGAGCAGCATCATATTCGCTTCCTCAGACTGTCGTCAGAGATGTTTCCGTTTGCATCTCATCAAGAGTACGGCTTCACGCTCGAGTTTGCAGACGAAGAGCTCAAAGCTGCCGGCGCGCTGGCCAACAAGTACGGTCATCGCTTGACAACTCATCCTGGGCAATTCACTCAGCTCGGATCGCCAAGGCCTAACGTTGTGGAGAACGCTGTACGCGATCTGACGTATCATTGCGAAATGTTGGACCGTATGGGCATGGGCAAAGATTCCGTCATGATCATCCACGGTGGCGGGGTCTACGGCGACAAGGAAGCTGCTCTAGCTCGATTCCGGGTCAACTATCGCGAGAAGCTATCGCAAAACATCAGAGATCGTCTCGTGCTAGAGAATGACGAGATTTGCTACAATTGCGATGACTTGCTGCCAATGTGCGAAGAGCTCGGCATCCCACTCGTACTCGACTATCACCACGATTGGATCTACCCGTCTTCACAGCCCGTCTCTGAGCTCATCCCACGCATCCAGAAGCTATGGGATGCGAAAGGCATCAAGCCCAAGCAGCATCTTTCTGAGCCGCGACCGGGCGCAGTGAGCATCATGGAGCGGCGCGCGCATGCCGATCGATGTCAGACTCTGCCGGCCGATTTGCCAGACGATATGGACCTCATGATCGAAGCGAAGGACAAAGAGCAAGCCGTATTCCATCTGTTCCGCGTCTACGATCTTGCTCCCACAATCTACAAGTCACTGCGGCCTCCTGCCGAAGTCGAGACACTCCGTACAAACGGTCGAAAGTCACATTCACCGAAAAAGAAGGCTAAGGTCGAAGCAGAAGAAGGCTTGGAAGATCCAGAAGCTGCGCTCGATGGTGATTCGGCAGCCGTCGACGGTGTTGCTCCTTTGCCCGAGCCTGCCGCTCTGGAAGGAGCCGAAGAGACTGCAAAGCCAAAACGGAAGCGCGCTTCGAAAGGCAAGGGCAAAGCCAAAGCTGACGAGGTACCGCCTGCCGAAGCGAAGCCTGCTGAAGCAGAGCTGGTCGAAGAGCAGACCGAGCTGCAGCCTGAGGAGGCGAAACCCAAAAGGAAGCGCGCGCCACGCAAGAAAGCACACAAGAAGACTGCAGCGGCCGAAGAGCCGCTAGCTGCGCTCGAGCAAGCGAGTGTTGCTCCTGCCGCGATACCGGCAGATACAGAGATGCAGCCAGCATCGCTTGCAGCATAAGCTTATTACACTACTGTACATTGATGCACAACAACATGCTGCCTTTGCAATCAGGTCCCTGCACTCCTAGCCAACGAAGCGAAAAGCATCGCTGACGATCCAATACCGTGGCGGGGGCTTGTTCGTCCGCGTGGTCTCTAGTACTAGTCCCAAATTGAGACCCTGTTGCAGCGCGAGCGCCTCTTCTTGTGCTGTAAGCGGCACGAGCATGAAAGTCGCGCTGAACACGCGTGGTAGTAGCTCGGACTCGTTCTCCCTCGCTTTGAACTCAGCTACGGTGGGCTCTGAGCGGTCGTCGACGATCATGGGCGCCTTGAGCGTGTCTGACGAATGAGAGCAGATGCCGGAGACGCAGACGAGTACGCTACAAGGCTGGCCTGGCAGAGCTGAGCCTGTTGCATGACAATGAGTATCCGGTGACTGAGTGGAGCGCAGAGCTGACCGAGGACTGGCTGGCTGTCGAAGCTCTGAACCTGTACCACCACTGCAGCACTCAGATCAATGAGCTTGGCCTGCCTTGGTCGTCGTACCTTGTGCCAACTCCATGGCATGCTCGATAGCAGGGCGGCAGCGCCTTGGCGTCCCAAGATGGGATTGCCGTTCCAGCTTATCCTCGCAGAGTCTTTGTAGAGCGCAGAGATGACATCTGGCCGCCGAGGATGCTCATCGACGAGAGTGTAGTATTGCTGCACAAAAGTCTTGCCTATCGCCGCTGCTTGCAGTCTGCTCGCTTGCATGAGATTAGCCGCTCTTACTGACGGGTCAAGCTTACATCTGCTGCTCTTGATCTGACATTGTCAATGTCAAAGACTGTCGCGCTCTGGCCAGCAAATCGCAGATTGGCCGAAATGTGCAGGTCTCCGTGCCCCCTCTACCCCGGCCTTGGCTTGGTCTTCTCACGACATGCACCCAAAATGATTTTGCCGTCTTGCTTGCGCTACGAGACTGTGTTGAGACAACTCCTGTCAGACGAGGGGCATGAACGACGAACTCCTTTGCAACGCTCCTCAAACTCGGTTGCCTTGCATCCTCTCATCCGATCCTTGGTTTTCGGCTACACAGGCTCGAATCAGGTCAAGCGATACATCGATTCGAGATGTTTGTCCAGACCATCATCGCGCTGTCAGCTGCACTCGGTTCAATGGCCATCCCCGCCGCTGCGCCTGGAAGTGTCCAAGCAGTCGAGCGAGGTTTGGCGAGTTCCCCTCTCAACACGACGCTCTCCAGTCGCCAATCACCACCAGAATGGGTTCATTACAAGATCAGCAGTACGTATACCTTCACACTGCCGAGAGTATCGGGATGACAAGTGTTGACAGTGTGGGGAATGGCGACTTGCCACGCCACGTTCAGCAGCGGCCCGGTCGTCAACAGCGCTCTCAACGATGGCACAGTCGTTCACGTATGTCCAACGACACTCTCGTGGTATCTTTCTGACCACGCCGGTGCGCAGGTCAAGATCGATGCTTCGGGTGCCAATCCCATGACATGGGTCTGTTGTCAAGACAGCCCCGGTCCAGTACAGACTGAGGACTCATGCCGCAGGACGCCATGAACCCCATGAATTCGATCACCGGCGGCAATTACGATGCTCTGCAGGGTACCGTTCCGTGCGGTCTGGTGGTGGCCAGAAACTGAGCCGGGATCTTGCCACAGACCAATATTGCTTTGACTTGCACTCGTCCGCTCCTCTGTTCCCATGTGAGCCTCTCTTGCGCGCCAGTGGGTTCAAAGCGGCGCTGATAGACTTTGCAGACGACCACTGCTACTGCGGTGCAATGCAGGCAAGCCACAATACTTCACTGATCTTGTGCAATGCTCAACTCTGTTCGGCAGACTTGCACTTTCTGCATCGGTCTGTCCGGTGGTATCAGCAACAACGGTAACTGCCAGTTCTACTCTGTCAGTCCTTGCTGTCTATGTGATCCGACTTGATCTGACGTCATGATCTTGACAGGCCTGCGGTGGCTCGGACTGCGAGGGCCCTTCGCCCCCCATTGTGGAGACCATGTGAGCGATCTTGCTCAAATATCCTTGCCACTCGCATACTGATGACACGCAGGCAATGCACGCCCGTCAACACATGGGCCGTCTCTGCCATCGACGATGGCACTTTCAACAGCTAGATGCCGTCTATGCAAACTTCAAGTCGTGCGATGAGGCTCGCTATCGTATTCTCAGAGACAATGCAATCCCTGGTGACCGCTACTGTACTTGAGCCAGATTAGATTGAATGACTTTGGCAGACTGCGCGCTCCACGTCAGCGAGAGCCGTATGACTTTATGGATGCGACTGACTTCGACAAACTCTTCCAGCTTTTTCTCGAGGGCTTCGAGTTTCGCTCGCTTCTCATCATTGCTCTTTGTCAGTGTGACCTTTTGAGACAGCAGTGTCTTCTTCTCGCGCTCAAGTCTGTGCTCGCGTCAGCCTCGACGCTGGCTCGGCCCTCAATCACATACCTTTGTCGTTCGGAAAGCTCAAAGTGGAGTCGAGCAAGCATGAGCTCGTGGGGATCGTCGGGAATCGGCTTCGTCTCGTCAGTATCCATGCTTTCTGCCTTTGGCGCGCCTGACAGTCGCGCAAAGTCATCAACCGTGTGCAACTCTAGCCGATCGAATTGCGAGCTGCTCCTCTTCATCAGTGCGGGATCATCAGTAGACTGGTCGGAGCTGACTCGTAGTCCTTGCAAGAGCGTATCTCTCGCTCGAGAAACTCTTTCTCGTATTTGAGGTTTTGCAACCCCATGAAAGCTTCATCGACGAGCGATCGAGCTTCTGCCGAGCGTGCTTTGCACTCTTGCACATTCTCAGACGCCGCACGGTTGACAGACTTGAGCGTTGCAAAGTGGGGCAAGGCTCTCTTGAGCGTTGACTCTTGCTCGCTTGCGGGAGCTGCTGAGCGTGCTTGGCTGTGCAATGCGTCTGCTATGGCCTGAAGCGCTTGCACTGTGTACTCTAGCGTCTCTTGATAGCTCAGAGCTGCGTCGGCTGCCATCTTGACGAACTCAAAGTGAACGACGCCTGTCAGCGCTGTCAGCAGAATTGCAGGAGAGCGCGACGACCAGCAGACGATTACCCCGTAGCAACTCCTTGCGCGCCTTCCTTTCACCTGCTCTGCGTGATTCTCGTCAGCCATGCTCGCTCTCCTCGGCTTCTTTGCCCTCGTCCGGTCAGCTCTCTCAGATCGTGCGCCAATCCCGGTCGAAAGCCGATCTTTGTGCGTTCATATTCACGAGTGTCGACTGCGATGCAGCAGCGTACCCTCGACAGACTTTCAATGGATTTTCACCGTTGAGACGCTCACGCCAAAGTATCAGGACCGCATCGACCTCGTGCCGGATAAGCCTGTCATCCATGCAACCTGCGTACGCGTGTTCTCGATCTGGGCCGGCTTCCGCTGTCTGACCGTCGTAGGATAGGGCGATCCACTCCAGTGCTGGGCGTACCCTTTTGGACCTCCCGAAGAGCGCTATTGGATGCTCCATGTTGACAATAAGCAGCTCATCGACAAGCGAGCTGGTCATTTTGTAGATCTCTCCATCTTCGAAGCCTGTTGCGAGATCATACAAGCCGTTCAGATCAGGGCGCAGATGTTCTGGGGTGCGGTCTCTGGATCTGAAGCTCTGCCTGACCTCAATTTATATGGCAGCCTGGCCGTTCATTCACCTCGGCGCAGAGTACGAGATGACCTGCAACCCGGCAAAGTGGGGCGTCAATGCCGCGTTCTGCTCCCAACGGCTGCCTGATCAGTACATAACTACAAGCAAGTACTCTCGAGTATCATATGGTCTCGCTTTTGACAGCGTCAATAGTCGATCACGAATGCGAGATACTCGAGGGTTGCACGCTAAGCTTCGGGCGCACTCGCGGTCGAAGCTACTGCAACTGGGATGCACCTCCTATAGAGCCTGACGACGATCGAGACTTCCACGGCCACATGTAGCTATATTAATGCAGCTCTAATTCGATGCACCTGTTTGCAACTCTGATTTGTTGCACCCTTCAATAGTATTTATCTCTGCAGTACACAGGCACACTCGATTGTCTTTAAGCCGCGGCCGCTCACTACCCTCAAGTCGGGCTGGGCCGCGAGTTTGTATGCACACCAAAGTGCGATCTTTTCTGTTGCATACGGTACTGCATGTCTTTGTAGCATTGTCGATTAGCGCAACATTTCCTGGCTTCACTCTTGGCATTTGACACCTGGCATGGTCTTGCCCCAGACTACTAAACAGCTACCAGCTCGTTGCTGACAAGTGATTTGGCCTGCGATCAATGCCATGAGCTTGCGAAGATCCGATGGAAAGGCTGCTGACGATCATTGATTGCGCTAAATGTCTCTGAGCATAGCTTCGGGTTCGGCACGTCCGCATCTGTTCCGCGCGGATGGCATCTCAGGATGTACTCGTGGCCGGTGACCTCAGCAGGAGCCGCTGTTCGTAATGAGTCCACGATAGGCATGCGAAGCGTGGCGCATACCTCTCATGAGCTTCGATGTCATTTTGTAAACATGTTGCACTTGGCAACAACCTTTGACCATTTCCTGGAGCTGCCAAGGACCCATAACCCTCGTCGTCGTTTGCTTGGGTATGCCGAGTTCCATGATCCACTGGCGCTCTTCTGGCGCAACATTGGGATCAGGATACGCTGAGCAATATACATCTTCGTCCTGCGTGACATAGTGTTAGCTTCAAGTGCAGGAAAGCGTAGCCTTACGCAGTGCATCATATCGATGTGTCTGGTCTCGCTGAGCGTCATCGAGATTTTCGAGGGAATGGCAGAGGTTTCGAGGGTGAAGCTGATCTTGGCTTTTTCCTCGACTGACGGCACTTGGCAGACGAGCTCGCAAGCTGCCAATTGCGGGCAGTACAAGCGCGTCTTGACGGGATCACCAATCACGCTTTGCACTACTGTACATAGGGTGAGCCCGAGGGCGGCAAGGCTTCGCGGTCGCATCTGGTGTCGTATGTGGAGCGGAAGTGCGGAGGGAAGTATTTGCTGGCTATGTGCGAAAAAGGGCAGCGAGTACAAAGCACTGCAAAACTTTGAATAGGGTCGGAGACAAAGTCAAGGCAACGATTGCGACTGAACATCGAGGGGAAAGTCGTCATCAAGCGCATGCCGTCACCGAGGCTCGATGTCAATGTCGCGACGTCGAACCTTTGAGCACAGCGCATCATCAGACGTGCGCCTTGTCTGGCAGCGGTTCGTCAATGGCAGGGCAGCGGGCGCGAGAGCGTTGTGACCATGTGAAGGCATGCATCAATCCCATACACATCCGGTCGCTGCAGTGCTTCGTCCGTGACGCCTGCCGAGCCTGAAGCCGCATGACCCGCCGATATCTGAACATTTGAGCACGACTGGCTCAATGAGCACTTGCTCGCTGTCTGACAAGATCTGCGCTTACTTAGTTCTCTGTCAGGAAAGATTGCACTGCATCTGCCCAAGCTTGCGTCGGATCCAGTGTAAGGATGGCAGACTGCCTGGATCCAGCTGCCTTTGCGAACAAGCTCATCGCCCGCGTAGAGCTGAGTCTCAAACCATTGAACCTCTTCGATGACGCAGCATTCGCTCATGGCAAAGACTGAGATGTCCGTGCCGGAGAGACCATCGAGATGCTGTTTGTACATGGCAAACAGCTCCCATTTCAGCGTAGGATACGGTGGCACGGGCTGAGCATAGCACGACAGTGAACCACCCTGCGACGTCCGACAATCTCAGCAAGCAAGACGAGATGACAGATCCGTTCCTTACGCAGCTCATTCCTTTGAAGGAAGCGGCGCCTGGAACCAGATTGAAGGTGCCACGATGGCCAGGCGTTCTGACGGTGAGCGTAAAATCCAATGCATGCGACTCGGGAGAATCGCAGACAGCGATGCATTCTTGCAATTCGAGGCAGAAATTTCGGGTTGCTACTTGTTTGCGCTGATCAGGATCGTCTGCGAGAGCAACAAGCGCGGTTTGAAGCACGATGAGTAGGATAATAAGTCGAGGCATATCGGTCATTGCCGATGATCACCAGAGAGCTGCAATAAATCTGGGACGCTTGTATCTCAGACGTATCATCCTTCGCGCAACTTCTGTCCTTCACGACCAACAGGGCCAGATGAATGCAAAACTGGTTTGATGATGTCCCGGTCGGTCAGAGAAGTTTGCTTCCCGGCATTGTTGCGAACTATGACACTGTTGCCGGGACTCAGCTGTATAGGCAGTGCCAGAGGCGATGTGTTGGTCTCCGCGAACGCGTAGCTGACTCGGCAATGTCCACTGGCACTTGATTTGTAGGTCATTCCCTAACCGCACCCTTACGAGGGTCTCATTTGCATTGCACTATGCCGCCGCGACAGCAGGTGGAGCAGGCTTCTCGCTGAAGTCGCATACATGGTTCGGCTTTGTAGTACCGCGCCGTTGGCCACAGGTATTCAAGAGTGCTTCACACTTTATGCTCTCTGTGTCGAAGCATCAGCAGTGCATGCCAATGCTTCACTATGCAGACGAACGCATCTTGAACTCGGTGAAATGCTTCCTGCAAAACTCCGGCTGAGGGTCGGGCGCTCCCCAGCCATAGGGCCAACAATGCAGATGATACCTCGTATCGACCAAGACTAGATCAGCAGCTGCTCGAGAATGTGAGTCATTGCTGCTTTGATGCGGACGTGCATCTGACTGACATCTGAAGAGAGATGTCTGGAATTCGAGTGTGCGTGCGAGGGAGCAGCAGTGTTGCATGAGAGCAGTGGTCGCAACGCCACTGGCAGATGCGAAATTCTGCTTGATCCTTGCCGAGATGGTCCACTGCCTTTTGTCTTGGGAGAAGTCAGGCCCGGGCTGGGCCTCACAGTGAATGTCGTCTCCCTGTGTCCCGGCGGGTCAGCACTCGACTGCAGTGCCGGTTGTCTGACGTACACAATTCACGAGATCAGCTCTGAAGTCGGGCTCGAGGTTCATGTACGTCTTGACGTCCGCCTTGGAGGTTCGAAACTGGAAAGCAGGAAGAGGCAAATCACGCTCTACGGTGCACTCGAGCTGGCACGGTAAGAACCACGGACAGAAATAGCGAGTTGCGACGGGGTAGCCCAGGATGGATTCGCTCGCGACTGTGCCAAACAAGCGAAAAAGGATTGGAACAAAAAGCATCGAGTCGGATCGTGGATGGAATTGGGAGCTGCGCCGATCTGGCCCTTGGAATGAATTGCGTTGACTTCTTGAATACGTCTGTCGCGAGCAAGATGCAGAGAGGATGCACAGGGAGTGCACAAGAGCACGTATTGTCGCGTCGCGTCGCAGCTCTTGACCGAGTAGTCGGTGCAGCTGTGTGGCTGGTCGCGAGCAAGTTGGTTCATTGGGTCCACTCGGTCTGCATCACCTTTGCATTTTCTCGTGCAGGTCAGTCGAAAGCACACTCGTGGTTTCGCACTGTCTTGCCGTAGCTCCGGGCACAGGTATTTGCGACAATCTCGCATGTTGCCAAGCCTGTGCTATGCATCAGGCCCGCGTTCGTCCTCACAGTCGATATCATCTCACGCAAGGTAGCCTCTTTGAAAAGCTTGCTGCAGAAGCGCCATTGTGGATCGGGAGCATCGATTCCGACAGGTGTACAGCGTGGATAGCAAGACTCTTTGACGGGGCCCAGTTCGCCCGCCGATCCCATTGTCAGAGTGAGCGAGTGTGATATATAGGTCGCTCTGCTTGCCGGTTCAGGGTTCATGTGTGCTGCTATCTCCCTTTGATACGTCTCCACTTGGAACGCCGGCGAGATCTCATCGCGCGGGATACTGCATTTGGAGGGGGGCCGCGACAGAAGGAACGGGTAGCAACAGGTGTGCTGACGATCGAAGCTGCTAAGCCGAACAAGCAGGAGAGAATGATGGCGAGCATCTGACGGCGTGACGCGACGCGAGCGCGAGTAGATGGGTGCGATGGGTCAATTGCTCCTGTCTGCAATGACGATCTCGCTGCGACTAGACAACGCAACGATCGTGCAACGAGGTCTATGAGCTCGTCCCGACGGGATGTGAAGCTCGACCAGCTCTGGCACTGTGACGAGCCGGGCGGCGGGTCCCTCTACGCCCATACTGCGAAAAGGCTCCTAAGCTGCAATCTGAGGCGCGTCCGTCTTTGCTGCTTGTAACTGCGTCTGTAGCTCGACGAGCTGCCACTTCTGTTAGCCTGTGTCTGCGTCGACGAGACGGGCACTCGCCTGGCTCTTCACCCGTTCGCCTTTCTGTTGTAACTCTTCCAGCTGTTTCTCGACTCTTTTGCTGAGATACGACTCGATCAGCTTCAGTGCATGCAGCTGCAAGGGGACGCTCTCACATCTCGCTAGTGATGAACTCGAGGCGCTTGTCGACATTGGCTTTGGCTTCAGCTTGGTCTTGTCTGATCAAGCCGGGCCCAATGAGTTTGTAGACCGTATTGTTAGGCGTCAGGGCGTCGAATTCCTGTCAGACTCGCGATTTCTACACAGGCCCATCAACCTGTGAAGAGATCGAAGCTGACCTTTTTGACTGCTTGGTTCTCTGAGAGTTGTGCACCGAGCTTTTGTCGAGACAGCACGACGTTTTGCAGCTCTGCCGAGCAATCCGGTGAGCTCAGCCGCAGATCAGAGAAGCTCGAGTGCTGACGATCTTGCACCGTCTGGTACTCTGCGCTGGCTACTTGTAGCTTGCTCTCGAGTGACATCACCGGCTCTCGTCGGCGTCGCTTGTCGGGCGGGCGGACGACGCGATTGGTTTCCCAGCTGGCAGGCACAAAGCAAGCGGCACCGCACCTCACACTCACCCGGCTGTACACGACTGGCACCGAAAGATGGCAGCGTCGGAGCTGTTCCAGAGCTACGAGTCGGACTACACGCAGCTAGCGAGCACGATCAGGCAGAAGCTCGACAAGGATGCCAAGGAACAACGAGGCGGTCCGTCATCTGACTATTGCCTCACCTCCTCAAGTGCTGAACTTGCAGAGTGTGACGGACAGAGCAGCGCAAAGCGACGCTGAGACGGGTAGAGATGGAAGTCGAAGAGGCGGACGAGATTGTCAGTTCGGCTTGGCAGCGATGGCTCACACCGGACTCATCTCGTCATTGGCGCTCGACAGATTGATCAGATGGACATTGAAGCTCGTCAGACGACAGACAAGAACGTCAAACAGCGTCTCCAGGTCAAGCTGCGATCGTACAAGAACGATCTCGAACGCTGGCGCAATGAGGCTGTTCGTGGATTGGCTGCCCATCAAGCACAAGTCTGATGGCATGTGCATGGCCGGACAGAAGAAGCTCGCGAGCACAGCAGATCGAGAGGCTCTGTTAGCCGGCTCATCTCAGCATCGAGCCATCTCTCCCTCAAACGAGTCCGATGCGTCTGATCAGGGGGCATCCCAGGCCGGCCTATCGCAAGCGCAAGCTCAACGTGCCCGACTACTCAACGGCACAGACAAGCTCACCGACGGTCAGAGACGACTGGACGAGTCACATAGGATCGCACTCGAGACTGAATCCCTCGGAACGAACATCCTTGGCAATCTGAGGACTCAGCGCGAGCAGATTGAGAACACGCGAGATACGGTCAGCTCATGGATTCAAGCACGTCATGCCTGCTGATCCTCTGAGCCCATAGCTGTACACCGCTGATAATTCGATCGACAAGGCAAGCAACACGCTAAAGAAGATGGTCCGCACGTACGTTCCTCGCACTGACAGTGCAACATAGGCTCACATGAGATAGCAGGATGTACCAGCAACGTTTTGTCACGATCGCCATCATCATCGTCCTCGTCTTTCTCATCGCAATTGTGCTCTATAGCAAATTCAGCTGAGCTTCTCGCACTTGTACCAACACTTGCGGTTCTGTAATGTCAACATGTACAACGTCGTTCCTATTCTCTAATTTTGCACTACACTGTTGCTGGCTCTGCGCCTGGCTGATCAGTCTCAAGCGGTAGCCCAGTATCCGCAGCAGCCGCCGCCGTAGGCGTGGTTCTGTTCTGCGAAATTTTGCCATGCTGGCTAGCATGACGTTCTTTTGCAAGCTGCTTGTTGAGCCGCTTGCTTTCCCGCTTTTCCTTGTGCTTTGCAGCCTTTTCTGCGTGAGCCTCACAAAGAGCATATGCTTCTTCATCCGATGTAGCGCCTTCTTTGGGCACTCTGGAACAGCAAGCCGCGCAAGTGCCTTTGGAGCATCTTGCAGCGGCCATCGCACGGCAAGAAGGGCCGACACAAGGCTTCGCTTCGGACAGAAGCGTTGTGTGTAGCTTGGTCCGCTTGGCATCTGGCTCGGCAGAGTCTCGGATCGGATCTTGAGCGATCAAGGGGCGCAAGCGGGAGTGGCAGTACCATACTGGCGGTTTCTCTCCTTCTTGCAAAGTGACATAGGGCGCAATGCCTGTCACGCCACGTCGTGCAAAGGTCTGTTCTACTTCGTCGACAAGCTCGAGTAATGCTTTTAGCTTCCCTTGTCGATCTAATGTGGCACGCTTGGTGCCGTCGCCGAGCTCGTTCCTGAGAGGAACGAAGTCATCCTCGTTGAGGAAATGTTGCCACATCCTGAACAGATGAGATTTGACAGCTGATGTGCCGGTCTGTGTCTTGAGATGCATGACAATCGTCAGATACTGTCGAGCCATGTGAAGTACTGAAGCATGCGTCGCTGTTGTATATGCTTGTCGGTCTGTGTCTGTCTCGAGAGCAGCAAGAGGTTGAGAGAGATAGTCCGGCAAGCTCTTCAAGTAAGCATCCGAGCGAGACGAGTTGGGCAAGAACAAGAAGGGGTTGTAGAGATTGCCCTCTGCGCTCATGACGCCTTGCACGCCCGTTTGTGCGATACATCGCGTAACATCGGCAGACGTGAGGATGTTGCCATTTGCAAACACTGGCACCTTGACGGCTCGCTTTACCGCTTCGATCTTTCTCCAATCCGCCAACCCAGTCAGCTGGCCCTTTTGCTCTCGTGTTCTCCCGTGTAGCGTGAGGATCTGTGCACCTGCACGCTCGAGCATTCGAGCATATTCGACTGTGCGTTCTGTCGTATCGAAACATCTGAATTTAGCAGTGACGGGTACGCTGAGCCGCTTGTGCAGAGCAGAGATGAGGGACTCTATCAGTTCTGGTTCTTCCATGAGAAAAGCACCGTAGCGGCCTCGTTTGGCAATGCCCTGAGGACAGCCGAGGTTGAGATCAACAGCATCGACGAGTCCCTTGTCTGCAAGAATGGATGCCGCCTTGAGGAGTACCTCGGGATCGTGTGCACAGAACTGAGCGATGAGCGGTCGATCAATGATGGCTGATCCCTCTTCTCCTTCTGCTATTCCAAAGTACTCTTGTTGGTACTTTGCAGAGTGTTGGCCTGCAAAGAGTCCAGCGTGGAACATCGGCGTGTAGCATAAATCTGCGCCGTGCAGACGTGATATGATCCTCCAGGCCTGCCCGACATGCTCTGCATCAATTACAAAGCGTAGCAGACGCAAAGAAGGGCGGACCAGCTCGCTCTGATCGACCATGGGAGCGACGACATGGCGTGGTTGGCCGATTGACTTGTACAGCTCCCAGCTCTCCAGCTTCTTCGCCCTTGGAACTGAACCCATCGTGGCAAATGAGCGCAAGGCTCCCAGACGCTGCCACTTGCCGAATAAAGCCAGCGCTCGCCGTGGAATCGATGATCCGCTTTCGATCAGCTTCGAGTTTTTTTTTTGGCTCGGCGCGTTCGAAATTTCGAAGCGTGATGTGATTAGCTACACGCCCCTCAGGCCGCATTGATTCTACTCCTCGGCAACGAGCTGCTACACATGTCCGTGTCAGGCAAGATGTTGACAGGCATCGCGACGAACCCCGGCGTATTAGCTGCAGCGTCGAGCTGAGAGAACACCTGAGCACGATGATGTTAGCGATTCTCTGCTCGCTCTGGGCATTTTGCGCAGCTGTGTCCGCCAAGCAAAGCGCATACGTCGTGCTCACCTCTCCATCGTCAGATGCTCCTGCCATCTACACCATCTGGATGAACAGCGGCGAGGATTTGCCCGCCAGCATCGGCACCTTGACGACCGCCTGCAAGTCGATCAATGTCGAATTCAAGTGTTCCACCGATGGCTACAATGGCATGATTGTTGATCTCAAAGGAAACGGTAAGGTGCTTGGTTGGCAATGGTTCTAACGGGTCAATCGACTTTATCCGATTGCAGAGCTTCAGGCACCAAGCGGCTCAGGGCTCGGTTGCTCGCTCGTTCCTTTCCACGCCGCCAAATGCCAGCTCAGTGGCTCGTCCGACGACGCGCAGATGTAAAGAGACGCTTGACGATGCATCCTCTTGTAGTACTTGCGCGACGATAGCCAAACGCCAGATGCAGCATCACGCGATTCGAGACGTGTGAGATCACGACTTCCTTGTATCGTCGGTCTGGTAGCCATCGTCCGAAGGTCCCATTCACATACCTTCGGGCATTCATCAACAATCAATCGGAAGTATAGCGACAATGCTTTTCAGGATGATGTGCACACTTCTCGCCCTTGTCACCTTGACAGCTGCAAAGACACAATCGATCGTGTGGCTCACATCAGCCACGACGCATAAACCTGGCCTCTATCTGGTTTGGCTGTCAGCCGGCCCAAGTGCACTTGGATCAAGCATTGCGGGAATGTCGACCGTATGCAATTCCAGCAACACCAAGTTCACCTGCTCTGGCGATATCAACAATGGTTTGGTCGTGGGTCCCGACGGCCGAGGTGCGCTCCGCTTCGAGCTGCGCGCATCGCTGCTGAACATTGCTGTTCCTTCAGAGATCCAGGCACTTAACGACTCGCTCGTCAATTGTCAGCCCGCAATGCCTGGAAGTTATTGCGGGCCATGAGGGCCGCAATGGCCATGCCACGCGCTTATTGGAAATGCATCGCTCATGGCTGCCATCGCATACAGTTCCAATCTGACGTCTGGCGTGCGCTAATTGAGATCAAGGTGCCATCGCTTTGCTCCTCAATGCACGTTCGCAATCTTGTCATCGAGTGTATATGTCGTCCTCTTCATCTGTCGCTTGACGACGCGCGATCGCAATCCTGTTGTCGTGCCCCTTTCACTGTACAATATCTCCGCGCCTGTCTATGCTACCGAATCCCCAGAACGCGTCAGTCAAGACAACCCTGCCAAGAAGAAAGATGTTGGCCGGGATCGCTGTCGCTATCTTCGCCCTCGCTTGCGTCATCAGAGCCAGCGAGCAGACCTTTATCACTCTGACCTCGTCCGACACAGGCAAGCCAGGATTGTATTCTGTCTACCTCAGTGGCGGATCGGCCGATCTGGGCAAGAGCATCGGTGGCTTGTCCATGGCTTGCGGCTCAACAAACTTACACTATGTCTGTCAAGATGCCGCTGGTGGCGGCAACATCGTTAACGGTGCAGGAGAGGGTAAGGTAGCGCATTTGAGCTTCGCATGATCTGACGGGATGTGGCAGACATTGTCGCTCCTGGCGGCTCATATGTCGCTTGCGTACCCTGGGTGCCTCCCATTTTCTGCTGAGGATAGTAGCTAGGCCGTACTGTATTAAAGCGCGAATGCAATGACATTTGCGACTGTCTGGCTTTTCTTGCGGACAGTGGCAACCAAAGCTCTGCCCTTTAATACATCGCTGGTGCGCGGCAGTCTCTGTGCGTGTTTGACGGAAAGTTTGTGCGATAATCGATGTCGTGACGCAGTGTCGCAGCTGAGCATCGTTCTTTCTTCTGTTAGCCGCCGCTTGCAAGTATACACTTTGATACGAGCCAATCTCGACTGTTTGTGTGTCTATCGAACAGCGTCCACGGTTGATTCGGGATGCTGTGCCTGCCGATCGTCGTGCTATCGGCTCTAGCCAGCCTTGTCGCTGGACGTACCCAAACATTCCTCACCTTGAAGTCCGCACGAACGGGCCACGGCAAAGTGTATTCGATCTACGATGGCGGTAGTCGCGGAGACTTAGGAGCCAGCATTGACGGTCTCTCGATGCAGTGCACCTCTGTCAATCTCAACTTTATCTGCGATGAGAACACGCTCAATGGCATCGTCACAAACGCCAAAGGAGACGGTCAGCAGTTGGGTTTTGACGATTGTACGAAGAAGCTGACAATCAGACGCTAGCTCTGATTGCCCCTAGTGGAGGGCTCATCGTCTGCGTCGACTGGCCTTATCCTACCTTTTGCTAGAAACCAATGCGACGGATGGTGCATTGGCGCCGTCATCGACTCGCATGTCTGAGTGTGTTCTGCGTGGCAGACGGCTGATAGCGTAGTGCCACTAGACCCGGTGTTCCTCGCGCTCGGACGTTGGGGAATACATCAGAATTATTCGCTCTTGTCAGAGAGGCAATAGTCAGCTGCAAATGATTCTGGCGCTTGCGAGAAGCACAGTGGTAGCGAGTGACTGAGAGGTGTTTGGCAAGTCGAGGAAGTCTGACGAGACCACAAGGCGCTGTGGAGTGTGCCACTGCGCCGATGTCGTAATTAAATTCGAATTAATCCAACGGATCTTATCGAGCTTATCACCGCACGGTGCCCGACGCTCTGGCCTTGCTTCAAGCCGTAAGAGCAGTCGACGCTTGTAGCATTGCTCGTCACATGCTACTCATTGGCTTACGACTCTGTTGATAGCGGTTCGATCTCAGCAAACGAGTCGCAATGGCAACTCCCATCGATCGTTCTCGTGCGGCAACACCGTCACTGCCTCATCAGCCAACTCAGCTCGAACTCCTGCGCGAGGCTTCCGTCGGTGTAGCACATCTGCTCAACGATGACATCGAAGCCGCCAAGACCACCTTGGCCGCACAGCCTGAATGCCCATACCATCTCACTGGGCTCGGCATCACCCGCTTCATGGAGGCATCGCTCGGTATGGAGACGCAAGAGCTAGCTGTAGCAATGACGACGCTCTTCAAAGCTGAATCCGTGTCCAAAGCGGCCAAGACGGTCAAGACAGATCAGGTCAGGTGGTGGCATGCGGATGTCGAGCACGACATACTCATTGCGGACGCTGTCATCGGACAAGCCATCATACATATCTTGTCAGGCAGCTACCTAGGTGCGTGTTTCGATCCACTCGAGTCTCATATTGGGTCTGAAGAGCTCGAAACTCGGCCAGACTTTGTCAAGGCAGCGTACAAACTCCAACGGTGTCACTCGCTATTCGAAAAGTCATTCAAGCAGTACGTCCAGGCCGACATGTGACTGCGAGAGATCTGCTCATACAGTACTAGAATCTATCCAGATACTGTGACGGACAAGGACAGTGCAGCAACAATCAACCGCGTGCTCGAAGACAAGTACGCGACCGCCGCAGACGCGCGAGCAAAAGGCGCGCCGACAATGAGCCGGCAGTCATCCAGCTGGAGCCTCTTCAAGCGTTCCGAGTCGGCCGCGTCCACGCCAAATAGCGTCAAAAATGGCAAAGTGCCCGCAAAAGACCTGCAAAAAAGTCTAGCTCAACTCAAGCTAGGCTCGAGTGCGAGCGTCGACAAGATACAAACGCCCACAGCGGGAACGATATGGCAAGATGAGATGGCTTCTCTCGTCATTTCGGGCGCATTGTTCGGACATGGACTGTTTGAGCTCGTCTTTGCACTCCTCCCGCCCAAAGTACGCAAAGTTACCTCGTTCGTGGGCTTTTCGAACGGCAATCGGCGCAAGGCACTTACCTTGCTCGAAGTACCCGCGATACAAGGGAGTGACATTCACGCTTCCTTCGCTTCGCTGGCGCTCCTGACATATCACGGTCTGGTACTCCTCATGTCGGGCTGGCAAGCTCAGGAAGCCGAACTCATCGACCAGTGCTCCACCATCTTATCGCGTGTCGAACAGCGCTTCCCGGAAGGCACTCTGTGGCTGCTCAATCGAGCAAAGATTTTACGGATGAAAGGCCAAGTCGAGGAAGCCATTAAAGTCTTGCAAGACGCTCGTAATTCGTCTTTCAAGCAGGCGGAATCAATTGTCTGGTTCGAGCTATGCTGGTGCTGGCTCAGCATGAATCGATGGGAAGAAGCAGCGCACGCTTTCTCGGAGATGACTCGATTGTCAGCTTGGTCGCACGGCACGTACACGTTTACTCGGCTCGGCTGCTATTTACAGCTAGAGCACACGCCCGAGAACATTGCGAGGGTCAAGAAATGCATCGAGGAAGAACTACCGCAACAGATCGGGAAAAAGAAAATTATGGGCAGCACGGCACCCATCGAGCAATTCATTCTATCTCGACTCGGATTCTGGCAGAGAAAGCTAGATCGGGCGCACGCTCGCGGTCGGAAAGATGTCGAGCTATGGCAGATCATCAAGATCAATCCTGCGCTCGAGATTGCAATCCAGTGGAATGGCATCCCACGAGCGCCGGCAAAGCAGCAACAAGAGACGATAGACAGTCTGCTTGCGCTATCGCCACCGATTGATGCAGATTGGAAGACCGTGCATGCAGATGCTGATCTGGACACTATCGAGGAGCTCGCCATTCGTGCTCTTCTACTCGGGATCTCGTATCGCTCGCTAGGCAAGCTCGAAGAAGGCAGGAAGCATCTCCACGCCGCGAGCCAAGTTGCTGTAGAGTTACCCACATGCTACGCTGCGCCGGCAGCTAAACTCGAGCTCGGCATCTTGCTCTGTGTGGAAGCGGACCGCAATGCAAAGGGCAAGTCGAAAGAAGAGGCGCGACCGATCTACAAAGCAGCTTTCGCAGACGCAAACAGGCTCTTTGAGTCTGCTCTCGCTGCATCTTTTGATATGGATAGTCGGCTCGCAAGCCGCATAACGATGTTACGGGTAGAAATGGACGACAAAAAAGCGCAACTTGCAATATAGATGCTGTACAATATTGACACGAGAGTTTAGGCGCCTATCCCATAGCCTGCCGAGCCATTTTTGCTCAAGTAGACGGACAATTACGTCTATTAATTCGAGTATGCAAGTCCCACGAGATGGTATCGCATGCACAAGACGTAAGCACGCTTTCATCGCAATCAGATCCACTGCACGGTATCGTTTGTACAGCCTCTCAAATCGGAGCCGCTCTGTTCGACGTATCTGCATCGATGCAGATAGCTCGCACTCAGTTGTTCTCGGAGCATGCTAGTCGGAGCATTAGCAGCCTCGGGATACCGCTGTTGGCCTAAAGGCATTATGTATCCGTCAACAATCGCAGCCTTGAATTGCAGATCTCGAGCAGGATTGGCGCTCGCGACTCTTAACATATGCGACCACCTGAGAGCACGTAGATGCGCAGAGAAGCTGGACTGCAATCGTCGAACATTTTGCAGATAAGTACATTCCGATCGACATCGTGCAGCCGGCGCTACTCCGTGGCAACGGACTCTTTGACGATCATCCATTCAAAGTCGCAAAGCGTAAGCGCTGTCGGGGCCTGCTTTAGCTCTTCAGCGCAAATTGAGAGCCACTTACGAGGAGGATGATCAAGGGTGTGCATGTCACATTCCTGATCCATTGACATGTGATCGCCACATTCCAGCTGGAACAGCTCTCCTTGCTTGACAAAGTCATCTAAGAGCGCATATCAGGACGATCTGACAGTGGAGACTGCGAATTGGCGACCTACGCTTGTGTGCATAGAGTGACAGACTGTGAGCTATCATCAGCTCTAAGGCTTGGAGCGGCTCAGAAGGTCGCGCTTACATCACGCGCAAAGTTCCAAGCTGCGGGCGATGTCATTGCTTGTTATGATTGTACATAGTTGGAGCACATACGCAGCAATCGTGATAAGTCTCGATGTAAGGCCGCCTCATGAGCTCGAACTCGATACCGACAGCATCTTCTGTGGGGAAGAAACCGCTCACTGTCTCATTGACGCCTGTTTTGGCGATCTGAGGGACCATGAGGAAGTGCCGAAAGCAGTATGCTGAGCTGATCTTACAATCTCATATCTAGCGTGTCCTATCTCGTCGTTCCATACTTTGACTGTTGCGGTCAGACGTTCATCGTCACCATTGCCAAAGGGAAGCAGATGAGACGGTAGATCACAAACAGCTTCGTAGCTGACTGTACCAGTCACTGATCAGCGGGGAACTCCAGCATCGTCGCATTGGCTGACAATCGAGCTCGTAAGTCTGAGGCTCGTGAAGCGACTCTGCGCTGATGATCGTTGCCGAAAACAAGAGTACTGATGCTGAGAGCACGAACAGGTTCATGATTAGCAGTAAGCCAGCAGGTCGATAAAAATTTGGCGCGTGATCAGGCGTGACGCGAGGTAGGCGACCCGCCGCAGGAGACGGTTACCGTGCATCTCTACAACCCAAACGTCTCTACATCCCCTTGAACTCCTTATAGCTGTCTTGAAAGAGGTACTAACGCATCATCCGTGGCGCCGGCAGCTTGCCATGCCGCGAGCAGAGTAGGCTTTTGCTTTGCTTGTAGCCATTCCAGGCCGACTTCCCCTCGCGATGTCTCGCCCTCGCCGAGATGAGCACCCACGCTGCGCATAGTCTCCACACACGCCAGCGAGCCCTCTCTAGCAGCACTGACGCAGAGCTTAGCATTATGTGTATTTCGCAGGCAAACGATGACTTACTAGAACAGTGGCGTGTGATCTTGTAAATCGCGTATATGTACCGAAGCTCCACTCTTGAGAAGTAATGCAACGTTGCCGGCAAGCCCGCGCAGAGCGGCAATGTGCAGCGGTGTCTGACCCGTTGGCGCAAAGGGCACATTGAGCAATGGTGGCCCAGAAGTGAAGCGTCGCTTGAGCTGTGGTCGGATACCACTCTGTTGCTCACTTGCTTCAATGCGAGCAATGATCGCTTTGAGGCTGCCGTCGTGGAGTGAGGCAGCGCGACAAAGCAAGTAGGGGTATAGAGCGCGCTCGGCTGCGTCGACTTGGCCCGTAGATAAGGATGACGAGATATTGAGCTCTTCGAACTGGGGATCGGGCGCGGCAATTTGCTGGCGAGCAACCCCCAAGACTTGAGCAACGAGTTCGCGCATACGCTCTTGGGGATCTTCGGGAATGGTATGAGATACAGACGCGGGCGGTACGGTGAGCTCGCCCCGAAGAGGGACTTCTACTAGCTTGCGAACTTGCGCAGGGGTCAACTCGGGCTTTGATAGCAGATAGCCGAGCTTGGCAAGGGCGCATTCTGTCGTCATGTCATATCCGCTCGTCACGCCCGCTGCAGCCAGCGCTTGGCCAGACACGTAAACCGGGCTGACCATGCCTCGCGAGCACTGTGTGACATTGACGATGACGACGCCTCGATCTGCTGCTGCGCGGAAGACATCTAGCAGAGCATCTGACTGAGGGGCATTGCCTGCCCCGTAGGTCTCGAGGACGATGCCACGGACAGGCGGTGCGAGAAAGGCTTTGACGATTTGAGGCTTGATGCCTGGGAAGATACGCAGAGTGGCAACGTCCGAGCTGAAGAGTGTATGAGCATTGAACGGTTTCGAGTCTGCTGCAGGCTTGGTGACGAGATCCCAAGCGACATCGAAATTGATGCCCACCTCGGCAAGAGGCGCCAGATTAGGCGAGCTAAAAGCTGCGAAATCAAAGCTACTCGATTTGGTCGTCCGGTTGCCTCGATAGGCGGTATGATCAAAGTAGAGCAAGACCTCTGGGATGTTATAATGGCCACTGAGAAGCAGTGCGCCTAGGAGATTCTCCACGCCGTCGTTTCTGACTTCACTGAGCGGTATCTGGGCACCTGTGACGATGACAGGTTTGCCGAGATGCTCGAGCAAGAAGGACAAGGCGGAGGCGGTGTAAGACATTGTATCAGTGCCGTGGACGACAATGAAGCCATCCCAGGCGGCATAATTGCGCTCAACGTCTTGCGCAATGCGAATCCAATCTGTTCATGTTCTCAGATGGTCCTTCAGTGGGTGCGGGATGCCGACGTACCTGAAGACTCTATTTCTGCAGAGTCGATGAGCTTTTCGTATTCGTATACAGCATAGCGAATGCGTCTGCCGCCTGAGCCGCCGTGATAGGTGGGCGGCATGAGCAGTGTAGGGAGCTCAATCGTTCCGTCAAGGGTATGTACTGCTAGCGGAGCCGTTGTAGGAGGTATAGGCGTAGATGTACCGGAGGTCACAGATGGGCGGCGCTCTTGTGTGCCTTCTTGCGTCTCCTCGAGGCGAGCGGGCAATGACGAGATGGGTGAATCTATCATTTGGGCAGAGGAAACGGGAGATTGGACAGTATGAGCAGCTGTATCTGCCTTCCATTTGATATATTGTCCTGCCGTGCCAGAATGGCCGAGCAAGGAGTCGCCGTAGGGATCTGTACGCTGCCCTTTGTCACCCTGCCTGACGCGCCAGCTGGCTCCACTGACCATGGAAGCGTGACTGCGACTTGAGCGAGTCGAAGAAATATCCAGGTATAGGCGCATAACCTCCCGAGGCATCATCTTTGCACATACCAATCGTCCCGCCCGTATAGAGCAGCAGAACTCTCGACTCTGCGCCGTCTTTGTGAGCTCAAGCTGCCAGGGCCAAGACAGGAACGAGCCTGTGGTTGCAGAAGTGGAGGAGAAAGCATCTGGCGAGCGGAGGCTGCCTTGCTCGTTGGCTTGCTGCTGAGCTACGACAGAGTTGATGCGACGAACATCCCGAGCAACTGATAGCCAAAATTTAGCTCGGACGAGTCCGCTTCAGATTTGGAGAGCGGACCGTCCTTGAGCGAAGGCTTCTTGAGGCCAGCAGTCGGCCGGGCCTCGCGCATAGCGAAGTATGAGCTTGCGCTGGAGCCGGTGACGCCGGTGATGGAGGGTGATCGAGATCAGAACAAGTCGCGTTTCCTCGAGTTTCCTCTGAGCGAGACACCACAGGATGTGGGTCCTAGTGGGCAACTTCGTCAGCAAAGACGAGGGCGAGTCATGTTCAGATGTCTGTGCTATCCTCATCTCATCGTTCCCTGCAGTGACGACCCACTGGCTCCGACCCGGGCGAGAGTATACCGTTGGCCGCCGAAAGACGTCAGGAGAGCAGAGCACCGACTTTGCATTCGGCTCGTATGCCCCGACTCCGTCTCTCATGATGTTCGGGCTCATCACAATCCATGCAGCTCAATTGTATCGCGCAAGCATCTGACCATCAAGGTTTATCCCGTCAGCGACGACATCGTCCGGCCTGCGGGCACAGATTTGACAAGCAAGACCACCTACAGAGTCACAGTGAGAACAGAGAGCAAGTCACTATCGCTTCTACATGCACTGCCTGGCTACACAGGCGACTTACGATCGCGGGAATCGCAAGCCAGGTCGAACGCGGTCGCGCAAGACGAGCTCGACTATATCAGACCAGCTGCAACGCCGTCTGAATGCTTCCTTGGCGAGAGAGCGGGCGAGAGAGAAGCGCACGTCTTAGAAGCACATGGCGATAAAACAAATACAGAGACAGAGGTCTTGCCCGGTGACGAGATCATGGTCACGAAAGATCGCTCGCTTGTGCTCAGGTCAGTGAAGGAGCACGTCAGCCTCTCTTCAGGCTGATCGATGGTGTTCTCAGATTCGAGTGGCGACCTTTGGTCACGTATTGCCAAGGCAAAGTCAGTGCCGAGCTGATACAAAGAGCAAAGACGCTGGGTATGCACTTTGCCGAGCCCAGGAGATCGCAACCTCATGGCAGTCGGGGGCAGGCATGTCTTGCATCACCGGAAGCTTAGCAGAAGCCCAAAATATCTCATACTACCTTGCACGCAAAGCTACCGTCGCCCTGACGCCCAAGCTGTTTCTTGCCCTCGCGCGAGCAATACCACTTGTTACAGACGGCTTCTTCGCTGCTCTTGACCCCTTGACCCAATGTCCGCCTATACCAGATGCGATCGAAGTGGAGCTCCGTGCATCTGGCGTGCCAGATGTCAATGCGGAAGCTCAGATAGAGCGCAAGCGAGAAGCGTGGCAGACCCATTCAGCTGGATCCGACATCAATTTCTGGAAGTCATCTCCCCTCGAGATCAGCTTTGAAGAGCCCAGAGACTATCTCGGCGTGGACTCACCTTGGCCAGATCCCGTCAAATTTGGCATTAAATTGGCCCGAACAGAATGGATGGCCGCCTCGCCAAGGGGCATGTTTGTCCAGCCTGCTCGGCCGAGGCTGTTCAAGCAGATGATCTTTGTCGGTCACGACAATCAGATTCAACGAGCAGCTGTAGGTCTCCGTGCCAGAGCCTGTGAGTAAGGACTGACGCGGGCTGTAAAGACCGAGGAATATCCGGGCGTCATCAGCGCAGCAGGTGGCACTTCTATCGAAGTTTCGGGCGATGGCAGATCGCTCCAAGAGTGTCGAAAAAAGCTCCAGGACTTGGTGAACGAGAACGTCGGCAAGCACGTCATGTTCTTCAAAAGCTTCATAGACCCAGACTCGACTTGGCTCGAAGCAGCTACCGCACATCCCAAAATCTACTTGCTTGAACATATGGACGTGCTCAGTATGATCTTCAAGGCTACAGTAAACCTTGACGACTTCAAAAGGAAGGCGCCGCACAGTCCTGTGGAGTCTATGCAGCAACGGGCACCATCGATCGCGCCCTCTGACATACAATCTTTGGCGAGCGGTCCGATGCCTACAGGTCCCACAGAGTTCCCGCCAACAGTGCCCGGACAGCAGAGCGGAAAGCCCAAACGACCCGTTCGACCTCCGTCGAGCGTCAACGCGCCCAAGTTCGACACCTTTGCAGCTTTCGACGACTCGATGGATCGAGTGCCCGAAGGATCTCTGCCAGAACTGGCACAGGAACAGACAAATGGCACAGTAGCTTCGTCTTCTGCTCTGCCTTCACGTAGAGCGATTGTCAGGAAACGTCTGGCCACGCAGTCGAACAATCCGTCAAGATTACCCGGATTTGATGATTCTGACAGCGACAAAGAACCAGCTGCGGTCAGCGAAGTCCCTATTTTTACCACCGACGAGGGCGACCGTCCCGCAAAGCGCGCTCGCACAGGGACACCTGTAGTTGAGCCTATTGCCGAGAATCCGGCAGCAAGGGGTCGGAAGCGGTCTGCTAAGGAAGATGCCGATGAAGTGATGACCCTCGATGATGAGGCAGGCCGGCCCACGAAGCAGAGCAAGGCGCCCAAAAGGGGCAAGATACTACCGGTGCAAGAAGAGCCTGACACCGACGATGATCGCTATCTACAGATCAAGACCAAAGCGCGCGGCAAGGACAAGGATAACGACGCGCGACTCAATGCAGAGTTCAACGCGCTAAAGCTCGTCAAGCCTATCATGCACAAGCCAATTGTCGACAAAGGCGAACGGCTCAGGTTCGACGGACCTGAAGAGCGCGCGTTTGAGCTATCAAAAGAAGATGCGAATAAACCATCAACTCAGTGCAAGTTCCTCAAGGTCTACTTTGAAGTACAGCCTCGGCCAGCCAAAGTCCAGCCGGTCCTTGGCAGTACCGGCTTGCCCAATTATAAAGGTTTCGTACCAAAGAACCAGTCTATGCCGCAACGTAGACAGCGCCCAGAGGTTGTCTTTCATGTCTCACAGCCAGATGATTTCGGCCTTGGCGAGCAATACCTACAAGGCAGGCCAAAGACACGCAAGAAAAAGGTCATTGTCGGTCAATCGCAATTGCCGGAAGAGTCCGACGTGTCGCTGGAAGATGAAGATGAAGTCCCCAAGCTGTCTATTCGTACCCGTGGTGTTCGCAATGTACCTATCATCGAGAACGTACATACAACGAGCGACGAAGAATTAGAAGACGACGATGCATTTACATTGCAAAGTCAAAAGGGTGCTGCACCTCGTACCTCAGCGGGCCGCCGCGCAGCAAAATCGACTATATCGCCGACTAAGCGCAACGAGATCATCGTAGACAGTTCATCAGATTCAGATGATCTGACGTTCAAGGGTTTGTCTCTGATATATACAGATCAGATGATTCTGCTGATCAGCATCGCTTTGTCAGGCTTCAAGAGTACCTCAGTCTTGTCGAACAAGCCCACGCGGGCACGCCGAAAGTAAGTTTCCGAATCTTGATGCAAGTATGTACAGTGAGAATGCTGTGCGATGTTGTTGGATGCCTATGCAATTGCGCCCGCCTGCGCTATGTCCTGCCGTCGATTCCATCCTGTCTAGAACCAGTGGCTTGCGCCGCCGTGCCAGGCAACCTTTCTCCGGCCAGCAAGCTGCGACATGGTTGAGACAGATGTACCGATGTAGACTGTACCTCTCTGCTCGCAAACGTATCAGCAGCGCTCATAGAAAGGTCTGGGAAAACTCACAGTAAGGATGGCAGCATCGAGCATCGGCGGATACCAAGCACCATACTTTTGTGCAGTCTGTAGCTTTTCGTGATCGACAAAGTGGAAGCCAGGCTGGGAAGCAAGCTCCTCGCGCGTCTTTGGATCACGATCATCGGTCGTGAACACGACCGGAATGGCCTCGACGTCTCGTGTGGTATAGACCGTCGTGCCGGCATCTTTCAGCATTTGTACTCGTATGCCGTTGATTCGGTTGATGACTTTGTCATTATTGACGACGCACTTGTACCACGCTTGCTTGCGTTTGACCAAGCGTCCCTGGACCATGTCTATCGCATCGTCAAAGATGTCGTCTCTAGCTTCGAGTTTGTTTTGTGCGGAGCCTTGATCATCGTCTTGATAGTCAGTTGTCATGTCCGCGTTGTACGGTGTTGCAGTGCGGTACGAGGGCATTTCCACGCCTTCTGGTCGTGGGTCACACTTGTCCGCGACGTCATTCCTCCTGATGTGCGCTGTGATGTAACTGATGCGATTGCGGTGGATGTCATTGGCAGAAACACCGAGAACAGTCGCGATGATAGACTCTGCGAGCGCGGTAAACGGTCGATTAAATCTGCGACGCGAGGGTCAGCTAGATTCGTGCTGCGAGTCATGCTATTACGTAAGGTGCTGGCCAATGTCGTCAAACGCTTGAGCTGAGCCTATTCTGGGCGTCTGCTCGAGCCAGTAGCTCTGTGTCAAACAAGTCAGATCTTTCTGATTGCCATCGATGTGCTCCCTATCATATTTCAGAATCTCTACCGCTTTGTCCATTGACTCGAAGCGACCATGATTGATGCCGGTGTCAGCAGGATGGTAAGTTGCATTGGTCTTGACCAAGTAGCCCCTTCCGAACGAGTCATCCTTGAGCAGTTTGGCCTTGGGCTCAGTCTTTGGCAGACCGACAGCGGCACTGTAGTAGCATTTGAGCTCTTCCGAATCATTGCGCCAGCCGTTGATAAAGTATTCCTTGGTGATAGGGCCAGGTCCGTACCATGCTTCGGCATGATTGCGGTCCGGCTTGTTGAGAATTGGTCCTTGATCCTCTATTGGCTGAGTGGGATCAACCGGATTATCGCCAAACGGAGTGAGATCGCTCTTGAGATCTGCCCATTCGATGACTGAAAGGTTCAAGCGAGATTGCAAATGCTCAAGATCATAGAATGCGCTGTAGGGCGGGCCGCTGAAGGTGTTGAGGTGCAGATTGGGCGCGATGGGCGGGAGGATGACTGTTCTAGCGCTTTTGATGCCCAGGTAAAGCAGATTGAACTTGGTGCCCAGGATCAGCTTTGTGCGAGATCCGGGTAGATATGAGACTCACGATGCCTTTGAGCTGATTGTTCGTCCCACCGAGGGGAATGGCAGTGACGTACCGTTCTAGTCGGGCAGGCTCGAGCGTGTCCCAGTAAGAGCCATGCTCCTCTATTGACTTTGCCAGTCGGGTTTGCACAGGCGATGGGGTGTGAGTCGGTTGCGCAGAGCTCGATGCGCTCGACACGCTAGCGACGGATAGTCGGCTGGATACTGGGCCAGGGAGCGGCGTGCTAGACGTTTGAGCTTCTGATGTGCTCAGTGGAAGGCTGGCTAATTCGTCGAGGGATGCATCGATATCTTCGTGGGATTTCCAGGGTGAGACAAAGGCCTCCCAGGCATCATTCGAAGTCTGCTTCACATTTTGCAGTGTATCTTGCGCAATTGAAGATGCTTTCAACCTGGTTTCTGATGTACTTGTGAAGCCAACGATGATGAGACTGATCGCGCCTAGCAGGACAAGAGGTACCATAATTCTTCGACATGACGAACGCGTCCAGGGCCTCTTTGGGGTATTCGACGTTGGCATGCGTTGCATCTCCTTGTAGTCATCCATGTTGTACTTCTCATCGTCTGGCGTGGCGCGTACTTGGGACGAATGACCATGTCGACAGGGTTGGCCGAGACCGAGTCCCAGACCAAGTCCGTGGCCTATGAGATGCCCACTGCCTCTTCTCACCGCAATAGTGGACTCGAATGTTGGCGTGCTCTTGAGGGAAGGCGATATGTCTACATTTGCCTCTTCGTCCCGATAGCCCATGTTATCCTCGCCTTCGTCGCCGATTGAGAACACGGCGCTTGACCGGGTGGGCGGAGTAGCATTGCATTGTCCGCCGCAGCATCCACAGCAGTGACCGTGGCCATGAGAGGAAGTACTAGAGGTGACCGACATGGCAGGCGAGGCAGGCGCGTGTTGATCAAGCAAAGGCGACGCTGGCAAAGCGGCATACGCATTCTCCGACTTTGGCACGTCCTCGTCAGCTCGCTTACGGCTTCTCGTCGTCTGCGGTGAGGGCGGAAAAAGCATCGCTTTGAAGGCGGGCATCTTTTGCAAACGAGCAGCACCGCCCGCGCGAAGCCTATGTCACAGTCAAAAGGGACACGGCTTGCAAATAGAAATGGAAGCACGACACGTCTGAGAGACGCGTTCATTGCAAATCACTCACGTGACTTGAGATGACGAGCCGCTCGCTGCCCTGACTTCCTGCCTGAAATGCGCTTGGCTCCATCTGCAGATGCTTCTGTCGTCGGAGACAACGACATCATCATCATCCAGTCAAGCAGATGCGCCAAGCTCGTCGCTCGAGCCAGAGGATGAGATCAAGAAGGAGCCCCTCGATGAAGACGAGAGAGCTTTGCTGCGTTCCTTTCGTCACGGCGCTACCCCGCCAGGGCGCACCCGTTCGAAAGTACGCATAGCAAGCGAGACTTCAACCTCATCGAGTGCCGACTCTGCTTCGCCAGGGCCGCCTAGTGTGACTCGGAGGCCTAAAGGGGATTGGCCATACTCGAACTATCAGTGGACGTTGGCCACACTCATCCTCACCTTCAGAGTGGTCGCAATCCGTGTGAACGAAGCGAACCCCGCCAATGTGGATCCCAGAGCGATCGCAAACTCAGTGGACGCGGGCCAACCTGCACAGGTCCGCGATCACACCGTGCCGACGGCAAATGACATTCTTGCAAAGTACAGAGAACTCGAAGTCGCATATCATTTTGTAGAGCACGACATCGCTCAAGCGGCATGGCATTGGGACGACGAGGAGGGTGTTGAGCTCGAGGATGAGAACGATTGGCATGACTTTCTGTCGACCTACCCCGCGCATGTGCGAGTCATCGTCAATCGCTTCTGCGATGGCCTCACGAAAGTTGATCGCTCTATCTGGCCAATCATCAACGACATCTTCGCCACTGGCCCAGCTCGAGCGAAAGTCACCAAGCGGCTGCGCGCGCTTAGTCCTGAAGATGCTGTATTCGAATCTCAGGAGCATTCTCGAGCTTCTCTTTCAGACTCGTCTGGCTCGAATTACGTAGATGGACCTGCCAAGAAACGCGCAAAGACTACGAGAGCCCCCAGGGTCAGCGCGCCAGGTCGGCTTGTCACTGCGCAACCGCCTATCAAGATGCCTGTGACTGAGGTAGCGCCTATACGGTTGGCTTCCGGCGTGTCTGTACTGCCAGCTAGTGTACCCGCGCATGGCCCGACGCCCTCAAGAGCAAAAGGCAGTGCAAAGCGGTCTGCCAAGGTGCCGAGCACCCGAATACTCACTGCAGCCTTACCCGCGATCCCTGCGGCCCCTGCACGAGCTCTACCTGTTTCTACGCATAGGATGCCTGCGATAGTTCAACGACCGCATTACCCTCCACTTGCCGACTGGCCAGTCTCAGCTGAGTGGTCTATTCAGCCTGCCCCATTCGCCCTACAGAATCGTACGCGTAACAAGTGCGCCCCGATCATAAGTGGCTTGTGGAAAGCCCCTGACTGGTCCGGCAGGACACAATGGTCACCACCACCGTTGGTTCATCGCCCTGCAGCTGCCTCTGAGCCATCAATGCAGCAAGCTGGTATTGTGACGAGCTCGCCTTTCGGCATTTCTGCCCTCATTTCACAAAGGCCGCAAATCCTGTCAACAATAGCGCATCCCAGGCGAAGCACTGGCTCAACAGCAGCGCTAGACAGTGCCGTCCGAAGAATTGAATGGGGGTCCGCGCAGGCCCCTTTGACGCCAACACGGGAGGGAGCCACGACGCCGACAGTGCCAGCATCAGCTCCGATCAACGCTCGGGCTCCCATCGAATCTATGGCCCCTTTCGCACAAAACCTGCTGCTGAACCGCGCGTACATGCATTCTTCAGGTTTCGCGACCACTGCACCGACAGTGCCTCGACCCAATCCTCGCTTTCACCCGATGGGTACTTTTGCTGCCTCGGCAGCTGTATCAAAGTGGGCGCCTCTAGATAGGGCGCACTCTGGACAGCTTGTCGAAGGCTTGCATCCCATGTCGACCATTGATCGAAACAAGATTGCTCCGAGGCAGACCTGCACAATGCCTGTGCCTGCGAGACAGCGGCGACTGCTATCGCTGAATTACGCTGCCCATCGAGCAAGACCTGTAGACGCTCGGCGACACCAGTGCCTTGCTGCGTCGGCGACTTCAACGTACATTGACTTGACTGAACAGGAAGTAACCGTAAGTCGCGCATCCTCCCTGGGTCCTGCGCAACCCTGCCCACAGATACATGCTGCGGCTCGAGCAAACGCCCCGCAGCAGCAGCTATTGTTAGGACAACATCGCCGCGAGCATTTGCGCGCAACACCAGCTACTGCTCGACGAAATGTCGCGCCGGCTCAAGCTCAGCAGCAAGCACACTCCCCGCAGGTCAAAGCGGGCGTACCGCTCACTCCAGCCACTACACCAGAGCCTGTGCCGGATCGTGTCACGGTTAATGCTCCAGTTGATACCAATGTGGTCACCGCCACCGTCTCAGTCCCAACAATGGCGAACGAATCGCGCCTCCCGGCGCAGCCTGTCTCGCCGGGACTGACCGCTCCATCACTACTGTCTGCTACACCGCGGCCAAGTGGCCCGTCGGATCATTCTGCCAGGGTGTCGCCGCCTCTACCTAGTTTGGCCCCCGCTGCACATGTGTCGAGAGCACACGCCGTCGTTGCAGACAAGGCAGCTTCACCTGCTGAATCCGCGGTCACTACGCAAGCACCTTCCGACCGGCAACAAGACATCCCAACGAGCTCACTTACGCGACAGTCTGCTGAACCTGCAATACTCAAAGCCCCAGGCATCATCCCAATCGAGCGTCAGCAGCTGGCTTGTCGCAATCTTTGTCTACTGGTTGGACGATCTGATTTGCGCGACTACTTCGACAGCGAGCGCATTGCAGAGTTCTCGAGCAAGGCGTTTGCTTCCCTGCCTCTGGCGATCTTTCTGTCAGACTTCAAGACTGATCTTGATCCAGCTTTGACTGTGATGATGTTGACCGCAGGATTAGCAGCGAGCTAGAGCCTGCCAAAGCATTTTGTACCATTTGTTGTTGCAACCATACGCAAAGGAGCGCGTCGACCGAAATTGCCACAGGATTCTCCTATGAAAGCCCTCAGGGCTCTGTTCGGTGTCTCTGTGCTCCTTCCATCCATCAACGCTGGTCTACACCCTGATCTGGACTTGTATGCGTACGTCATGGGCCGCATCATCGGTCAGTCGAAGCATGCCCACAAGAGATCTTGAGCATCGATTGTACAATGCAGACAGCGGTGTGTCCCGGCAATATCGGTCTCATGAGGACCTAAGTTTTCGGCTTCCATGTCTTTCTGAGCACCAACGCGCAGTCAGACTCATGGCATGTGGTTGTGTGTACTGTCCATGAACAGTTCGACAATGCTTACTGAAGGTAGGCGCCGACTACTCTGCCTCTGGTCGAAGTCGCCCCGTTTGAATATACCGCTGGAGCTCATCACATGGCATACAACTTCATCATCGAGTCAGCATGACATCTACGCTTTCTACCCTACTGATATACATGCGCAGGACTAAGGGCGAGCTGGATAATCCATCTTGGTACAACTGCTGTCCTGAAGGGCCCACGTTGACCTTCAATCTCGAGCTGGCCAAGTCGCCATCGTTTTCAAGATGAGAGGTCCCTTCTTCGCTCGCGGCTTTTTCATGCTGTGCGGTGGATTGGACCTTGTCCAGCTCGGTTGTCCAGCTCAGAAGCGTGAGTTTCGTGCGCGATCTGAGCTCTTCGTACTGACGGTTGAGATCAGAATGGACAGAGTGCTCGTTACGGGAGAAGTCATCAAAAGTGATGAGCTGGCCTGAGCGCTCGCCTGTCTCTTCATTGCCGCTAACGCCACAGCACGGATTTCATTAGCAGCACAAAGGCGCAGCGGAGAGACTTGTCGTACGCGAGAACGAGACTGTTCATGCTCGGTTCGATTGCTTCCTCTGAGGATACTCCAGGAAGAGCTGCCAGGATTGCTCGAGCCCCTCGATAGCAGCGTCGGCATGGAGATCGTGAGCCGATCGAAGCATGAGCAGTGCTTCGTGCAGCTTCTTATCTGATCCCCTTGCAGATGCCCAGTCTGATTCGATGAGCAATCTATCCCTCGCTACTGCAGCGATGGTCTCTTCTGTCTTGTCTGAGCGAGCATTCACCGTACTCGAAAAGCTGAACCAGACATTCTTGTATGCCTTTTGAATCTGCGTGGCCGATTCCTTGCTGCCACCATACGAGTGCAAATCGATGGCGATGTCATCGTGGTGGGTCTTGTGTTTCTTCTTCAGGTCTGCGAGGACGTCTTGTGTTGCCCCTTGTGCTGCTACAGAATGCATGGACACGTTGCGTCGGTAGATGATGGCAATATCCAGCTGGGCAAGCAAGATGGTCTTTTGATGTTCGATGGGCGTACGTAGTTTCGTCAGGCCAGTTGGCCATTCGCGTGTCGGCGGTAACGAGACGGGAGCGATGTGTCCGCCGAAGCAAGGCACGCGAGCAGAACGGTCTAAGCCTACTTCGCCGACCATAGCCGTAGGATATCTGTCCAGATAGCCACGCAGGGATCTGATCCATTCGTCCAGCATGAGCGGTTCGGGCAAGTTCCGCATGAGCTCCTCTGTCAGCTCAGGGTGACGCTCGTCATCTGTGCCAGGCCATAGTCGAGTGTAGTGGTCTAGCTTGTCTGCAAATGGCTCGATGGCGATGGCGTGTGTGAACCAAGGATGGAGGCCAAAAGCAGGTACGATCTTTTCAGGGTGTCGACTCGCAAGTCGGGCCGTGAGCTCTTGGTTGTGCAGATTGCTGGACATGCAGACCATCTTTGCGCAGACGAGCTTGTCCACGCCATCTTGCTCTGCATCGAAATGCTTGGTATCGTGCGGATGTGCGTGACACTGTGCCGCTTCAGCTCGATCAGCCAGACTGGCAACGAGCTCACATCGACTATACGCCCGAGATGCGCCTCTTGCTCAGCTGACAGCTCCTCTTCTGACTCGCTAAGCTCGCCGCACATGACATCACTTCGTGGCGACGCGCAAAGCAGTTTACCTCTCTTTTTGTTATCGCGCTACACGCAAGCATGCCACGGCCTGTCCGCATAGCCATCTGCCAGTTCGCCAGTGAGCCACCCAGACCAGACGACCGACATGCCCAGGAGACGAACGTCCATCGCAATCTTGCCCGGACAGCGTCATTCGTCGCAGATGCTGCCAAGCAGAGAGCAGACGTTATCGTCTTTCCTGGTTCGCTCGTCTGCTGTGTTGGGCTCATAGCGTTGACAGCTGGATCGCAGAGTACTGGTTGACCAACATTATGGCTGACCACCTGCACCTCGCTACCGAAGAAGAGGAATTTGTAGAGGATCTACAGCAGCTCGCTAAGAAGTACGGCGTCGATATCGTGGCAGGCACGATCGTCGAAAAGTCAGCCGGTGACAACGATAAGCTCTTCAACACGTGCGTCGTCTCCACTGAGCGCAGGGGACTCGTTTCACGCCGCATTCGAGCAGTTCGCGGTATGTCAGCAAGACGGGGGAAGTACTGGGCACATATCGCAAGAAGAATCTATGGCATCCGTGCGTCATCGGTCTGTGAAGCTACCACTTGCTTCAAGAAAGACGTATATGCACAGTGAGAAAGATTACCTCACGAGATGCGTACGCGAGCACACGACATTCGACACGCCCAAGTACCGCGCCGGCCTCCTTGCCTGCTGGGACCTCGCCTGGCCAGAAGCGTTTCGACCTGTACGTACTTTGCCTGCATCTATCGACGTCGCTCAGTCATCGAGGGAGCAGTTGCTACTAGACAAAGTTGACGTACGCGCCGCCCGCTCGTCAAGTCCAGTGCTCATTGTGTGATCAGATTGTCTTCATACCCACCTGCTGGGTAGCAGACGACGTAGGACCTATCGGCGAGAAATGGGATCCCAAGTAAGCTCAACCCACCCAAAATGTCCTTGTGCTCATCATGTGGCCAGAGCGGAGGGCGAGCGCGCGTATCTCGACTCACTCGTCATCACAAGGGCTTACGAAACCGAATGCTGCATCGTCTTTGTCAAGTACGCTCGACTTCCTGTCAGCTAATGAGGCCATCTGAAAGCTGCTTATTGCGTACAGCTGCGGCGGGCCTCGCTCACAGGGCTACATGGGTCGAAGCGCAGTGGCAATGCCCTTCTTGGGCTGCGTGGCCAAGCTACCCGAACCCGATGAGCAACTCGTCGTTGTCGAAATCGATCTTGACATCTTGCCGGATGCAGAAGCGACGTACAAGATCAGAGAAGACAAGATGCGGCAATTGCGATGGGCGCAATCGGAGGAGAACGATCACTACCGGGACTAGACACGGCTGTATCAACATGCACTGTATATCACACATCCAGTCTACCATTCTTTGCTGTGTTTCACAGACCGTACGCTGAATACGGAGTTCACGAAGCGCGAAACGTATCATCACCGAGGGAGACAGCCGGCGTCACAGCATAGCAGCGCCCATCGCAGAAGGTCGCCGGTAGCTTGAGAACCAAATACTACGCAATGCGCCAATTCAGTGCCGTCGTGCTTGCTTTGATTGCTCTCACTGCATCTGTACGTTCAGCGTACGAGCGGCAGTCAGGTTAGCTAAAGCTGCGCCAGGCTTCGGCGAATCCGTGCAACGGCCACAGCAAGGGTTACTGTTTGCGAACCAATGGCTGCCACTGGGCTGACGGCTGCTCCGACGGCTCTTCATGTGGCACTTGTGCGTCCCATCGATTGTCGACTGTACGAGGCTGATACGTACCGCAGCTGGATATTGTCTCGATGGCGAACTGTGTACGTCAGAACCTCGGTGACTTTGCCAAGCTGACAGGCTTTTCAGGCGGCTGTGTGACCTGATCAAGTCCGCAAACAAGGTGTCTGTCCAAGAGATGCATTCGTTCACGACGAGCCTTCTCGCTCGTGAGCCGGAGCGTAGTAAATTTGCGTGGCGCTGCGGATGATATCGCACTTCCCTTTGGCTGCGCTAAGACATGAGGCCAATCAGATATCAGCGCAAAAGACGTACGCTTTACTGGCAGCGCGCGGTTGCAAGGTACAGTGTTGATCTCTGTACAATCGATGTCCATAGTGACCTCCTCGGTATGATAACCCTGGGCTGTGTCGGCCCTGAGCCAGAAAGCAGTATCGACATAGGTCGTGCAGCAGTCATGATACTCTTCGTGCATCGTATTTACTTCGGAAGCGACGGCAAACTTGAGCCAAACACCGTCGGATTCGTAGCGGACATCTTTGCCCTTGATGCTCGTCACGTAATCCTTGGCCAGCTGATGGCCGATTCAGTATCAGAACCTGCTCGGATCTTGATCACATACGATGCGAGGGCCTTCGGGTCCCATCAAGATCTGAATGTAAATCACAGGCGTATCGACTTGAACAATATTGCCGCAAGAAGCCATAGCCATGATGAAGATGTCGAAGGTCCATTCGGGCAATGGACGCTCGATGGCACTGCCCGCCACCAATGCGCAAAGCGAAAAGCCATAGAGAAGGTTTGTGAGCATAGCAGATGGAACTGTGTGCATAGGTAGTAGACGACAAATAGTCAGGTCAGACTTCAAGCTTCAGATTTTGGTTTTACGCGCACAACTCCGCAAAACAAAAGTACGTATCTCCACAGCATCACCCGCGTGCCTCTCATTTCATGTCTGCACTATCCGCTCGGCGGGCGCAAGCTTCTGCATTAGTCCATTTACGAGCAGCTACATCTTCTGCTGACAGCAAGCGTCCCTCGTAGGTGCAGGATGAGGGCGGTCAGGCCCGATTGACTGGCCCATCATCTGGCGACTTATTCACGCTGAGCTTGTCCACGACACTCACTAGCGGCCGTCAAGCCCGTCGCTAGACCTTGATGCGCGAACGCTGTGTCATCCATACTGTCCCTCGCTTGCTACGAAGCAGCAGGACCGATGTTCAGGCTGAGCAAAGCCCAGCGGTTGGCGATCATCTCACATCCAACCTTTCACTCCGTGCTCAAACCAGGAGCAGGCTCTCCAGATGCTTGAAGAGATTGCATCTACTGTACGGAATGATCGCGAGGTTCACGAGGATCGAAGAAGAGCTCGATTGAGGGCTTGAGCATAGTGCACTCTTTATCCAAGATTGAGGGATAGGCTGGCATCTTGTCGCAACCAGGTCCATGGTGAGAACAGCCAAGGTTGACAGTCATATTTTCCTCGGCTTCCCATGCACCAGCTATTCCGGGAATCAATACTTGATTGTGCAGTGGGCTGAGAGATTTGACGTACGTTCGTCAATCCTGACCCACAATTTCATCCAAAGAAATCCCCAGCAGCACGGATGCCCTGCTGAACGTTCAGCTCAGGTCACTCAGTAATGCTAGCTTACAGCGAGGATCAACGGTGTTGAGGTCGGCACTGATCTGTAGCTCGACCCAAACCTCGTCCAGATAACGCGTGTCGCTGACGGTGATGTGCGAGCCAGGCGGCGAAATGAAGGGCTGCCGCCGTGCACATCAGTCATACATGCACGACGCCGCAAGAAGATGCTCACAAAATGAGGAACAGCGTTCGTCACGTTAACTCTCGCATACACGAGTGGTGTGTTTGCTCTGATCGTGTCACATGTCGCGATACCATAGGCGACAATATGGAAGCTCCACTGCTCGTCGTCGATCGGTCTCTCTTCCTTGAGGGCAACACCGGTCTGTACAGTATTTTGTAGCGGTGCGACGTTCGCTGAGCGCGATGCAAGAGCTGTGTGCTGCTGCTTATGATTTTCGTACAGATAGCCGAACTCGACAGTGCTCTGCCTGTTGTCACATTCGCCCTGTACAGGCCAAGGAAAGTACGCGTCGCACTCGTCCGAGTCGGCTCGACAATTCATGCTCGCATGGATCCCCTCGCTCAGTCCATCATCTTCTTCGTCTGTTCTCAGCCAGACGTTGACGCTTGCGAAGCCACGACAGCAATGCTGCTTGACTTCATCGAAGGGAATGGCCGATGTCTCTATTTCGAGCTTTTGCCATGTCCCTCCCCATTCTTCCTTTGTTCGACCGGCGTGCACGGTTGCTTCTGGTGATACGATGGGCTTCATAGAGCCCCTAATGATCAGTCAACGGATCACTGCACTTTGCATGCCACGAACATAAGTGACAGTGCCGTCGCGGGCAATCGCAACCTCGACGTTGATCAAGGGCGTCGCGCCGTGAACCTTACCGGGGCATTCGACGATAGCATACGCTGGAAGACTCGCTGAGCCGGTATAAAGTCAGTATATACGGAGCTGACCGGTCAGTTTGTAAAGCAGGCTGTTGTCATCTGGCCTCCTGAGTACCGAAAGCTTGAGGCCTGATCCTTCGTTACTCCCCGATCGTGGTATAGTGGTCAGAGGTGGCGCAGAGAGGACGTTTATCGCTGATTGAGCAAGTACGAGCCAGGCAGACAGCCACATAAGTTTTGTGAACCGCGTGCAAGGGAACATCGCGACCAAACAGAGCGATACATTGAGGAGCACAGATCTCTCCTGAGCTGGAGCAGACTACGAAGCCGTTGCTGCTTTGAGCGAGGAGACAATTTCGATGCCCGAACGGATGATGTTGCAGCGACCGGACTCTGCGAGGCAGCACGCTCAATAGCTCGCGTCGAGGGTGTGGCGCGGACATACCCGGCACAGGGAAAGCGTCGCGACAAGCGATCGTGCCATCGTTCTGGCACTTCATCTCCATGTACAGCGACTCGCCTTTTGCAGTTGAAGGTTCGACTGGCAAGCTCTGAGCCAGGCTGATATCTTGTGACCGCGAACGTACCTTTGTCAGCTCTGATCCAGCTCGTGGTGACTACTGTGCCCGAGCAACAGCGCGTGTCTGCCAGGGCCAGTCAGTTTCAGTGCAACATTGCCCAGGAGCTGATCGTGCATGCTGTATTGACGGGCCAGACGGGGTGAGAGATCATGATTCGGCGGTAGATACCCCCGCGCTGAGGAACTTCCTGGACAACCTTGGCATACGTGTCGACGGGGTAAGCGAAGGGATACTGCGTCTCTCCAGATGTGGCGATGGAGATATCGACGTTGATGAGCGGCGAAAGAACTCTGTTTTTTCCGCAAACACCGACTGCCCAAACTAAGCGATACCGTCCTCGTCAGCTCGATTTATGATCATTGGCGCAGCAGTCGCACTGATGGCACCGTAGTAGACTCCATACTGAGTGATGCCTCTCTCTTCGAAAGATGATGTTGACGACATTTGTTTGTCGAGATCGGCAGCGTCTGCCGATCCGTTGCTTTTGAGAGAACCTGCGCTTGTCGGACTACGAACTTCGAGCAGCGGGCTGGCCATGGCCATGCCGATCAACAATAACCACAGCAGCATGATGATCGATAGATGCAAGAGAGGAAGGGAGACAGGGAGCAGCTAAGATACGCACAGGAGTTCACGAAAGGGAACAACTGCGACACGTGTACACGTGTGCATGTGACACAAATCGGAGTGCGTCAGCGAACCCAAGCAAACCCCGCGGCGGCCATTTTCCTCAAGGCGGCGATGCAGCCACAACTCTTTCTGCCCTATCCTCTTCTGTTGGCGTTGAGTCAGAATGCGCCACAATGCCTATGCTCTGCTCGCACTAGCTTCTTATGCGGCAGCTGCAGCCATTACGACCGACGTGCCACAGATCAGCTGGGTAGAGCTTCCCATCGACCATAAAAACCCCAACGCGGGTACTTTCAAGAACCGCTACTGGGCTAGCGATGTACACTACAAGCCCGGCGGTCCTGTTCTGATCCTCAATGCCGGAGAGCAGCCCGCAACAGAAGTCACTGAGCTCTTCAAAGCCGGCCTGCTCGAGAGACTGTCCCGTGTGAGCAACGGCATCGCTATCCTCTTCGAACATCGTTTCTATGGCGAAACGATTCTTACCAAGGATCTCGGTACGGACTCGTTGCGTTACTTGCAGATGGATCAAGCGATTGACGACATGGAATTGTTCGCACGTACGTATAAGCACAACGGACAGGATCTCTCTGCGCCAAACACGAACTGGATCATCTTGGGGCTGAGTTATGCTGGTGGATTGAGCACAAAGGTACTTTGTCTCAGCATTCGATGTTCTCAGCTCGCCTGAACATGCGATTCAGGCCCGCGTACTTTATCCAAAGACTTTCAGGGCGGCGATCTCGTCATCGGCCGTCGTAGATGCTGCAATTGACAACTGGCAATATACTGAAGCGCTTCTAAACTACGGCAATCAGACCTGCGTCCGGATCTCGCAGATCAACTCTTTCGTCATCGATGCCATCTTTGACTCGGATGATGCAGCGGTCATTCAGAACATGAAGACTTTCTTCGGTTTGCCATATGTTCAGAAGCCTGATGAGTTTGCTGCGGCTATCTTGGACTATGCTTGGGCATGGCAGAATCACCACTGGCTCGCAAGTGATCCCGCAATAACGATGAAGACGTACAGCTGAAAGTGTCCTTGCAGCCGCGCGCTAATGACCCGACCTATGCGACTTGGTGCAACAAACTAGCCTCGACTGATGGCAAATATCATGCTCAGGATATGACGACTGCTGCCGGCCTCATACAAAAGTCTGGCTTCTTGACCTCAAAGTGGCATCAGTCCGAGACGGCAGAATCAGTCCAGCGCGGTCTACTCAACTTTGTGGCCTATCTCAATTCTACGATCCAGCCGACCGGCTGCGATGGCAAGAGCGATTGTCCTGCTGGTTCGGCTGCTGCTCTCGGCGTCTCGGATCTCAAGCAGACTTGGCGCTTGTGGTCGTTCGAGAGTTGCGATAAGTTTGCTAATTGGATCTCCGGCCACGGACCTTTGGATCGCCTGCCCGTCGTGCCACGCCATACGGACGAGACCTTCTGGGTTAATGGATGTCCTCTCATGTTCCCACCCGGCAAGGAATACACCGTCAAGATGCCACCCGATGTAGCTGCCGCCAACGCTTTCTTGGGCTTTGACTTGGGCAAAGATACTGATTTCATCATGACGCTCGTTGGAGATCAAGATCCTTGGCGACCTCGACAGGCGCCCGAACGTCCTAGTACCGATCTTCAACCTTTCATTACATGCAAAGGCTGCGTCCATCACTGGGAATCCCGTAGGATCTCACTCGTTGAGGAGGCGAAAGTTCACATCATGTTTTGCAGAGGGCTTGCTTCCTTCGGAGGTCGGGGTGGTCGAGATACCCGCAGAGATCAAGAGAGTACAGGATCTACAAGACGCGCATCTTCTGACTTGGCTCAAGATGTGGTCAAGCAGCAAGTAGATCCGACGCAACATAAGAGCTTGTCTGCAGCGCACCACGCTCGCGTAGAATACGTAAATCAGACTAGATGGTCACACAGGGTCTTCCATGCATGCAAGGTGACAACATCTCTCGAAAGACGTCAGTCTTCGCGGGCAGACGTGGTTTCCATTGCATTTCGGCCCCTGATAAACTTTGATGCTGACGCGCTGTCATCGACAAGGTCAGACCAGTGCAAGATCACTGCAAGGCCCGGCGGGGCTGCGCAGGCAAGCTGGTGATTACTTTTGACGCGTCTGACCTCTCTTCTCGATAAAGGCCGCCGCGGGATTGTTGCACCCACTGGGCGCCGAAGTTGGCGTGAAGACCTGTCTGGCGAGGTCAAGCGATCAAGACTGACTGTCAGCAAGGCGGATGCTACCTCGCTACTTGACGCGCCAAGCTTCACGACAAGTCTGCCTTTCGCTTTCCTGCAGCTGACTCTCTAGCACGCGATATCTGCTTACGTGAACGAAACCGATGCGGTTCAGCGCAGACGACGTTGCCTCCAGCGATCCAGCAGGACCCGACGAGACCGAAGAGAGCGAAGTGTCCTGGATCGAACGTCTCAGAGAACGCCTCGCTCGCTCATCTCAGGCAACGCAGAGCTACCTCGATCGCTACGCTAGTGANCACCATCTTCTCNTGGCTCGACACGATGAGCTCTGTGCGCTGCTCCATGCGAAAGACGAACAACTCGCCGAACAGAATGCGCTCATCACCACGATGCGCAGCCGATTGCTGGACCTCGAGCTGCAAATGACCGGACCGCGCGACGCGACAGACTTTGCAGCAGAGTTTCGTTTGACTCCTACCGAGCAAGCTGATCTCCTGGCATTTTCACGAAAAGCCAAATTACCCCGGCATGTCGCTACAAGTGCGATATTCTGGACCCGCAGTCAGGCCGTCAAAGCAGGCGCCTTCCAAAGGGGGGAAGTGGGTCGACGTACGGTTCTGGGTGCGCGACGTTCAGTACAGCCCCATATCGGCGGCTTTCGGCATCGAGGAATAAGCCAAGTTACCCCGGCATGTTGCCCCGGCATGTCGCTACAAGTGCGATATTCCTCGATGCCGAAAGCCGCCGATATGGGGCTGTACTGAACGTCGCGCACCCAGAACCGTACGTCGACCCACTTCCCCCCTTTGGAAGGCGCCTGCTTTGACGGCCTGACTGCGGGTCCAGAATATCGCACTTGTAGCGACATGCCGGGGTAATTTGGCTTTTCGTGAAAATGCCAGGAGATCAGCTTGCTCGGTAGGAGTCAAACGAAACTCTGCTGCAAAGTCTGTCGCGTCGCGCGGTCCGGTCATTTGCAGCTCGAGGTCCAGCAATCGGCTGCGCATCGTGGTGATGAGCGCATTCTGTTCGGCGAGTTGTTCGTCTTTCGCATGGAGCAGCGCACAGAGCTCATCGTGTCGAGCCACGAGAAGATGGTGATCACTAGCGTAGCGATCGAGGTAGCTCTGCGTTGCCTGAGATGAGCGAGCGAGGCGTTCTCTGAGACGTTCGATCCAGGACGCTTCGCTCTCTTCGGTCTCGTCGGGTCCTGCTGGATCGCTGAAGGCAACGTCGTCTGCGCTGAACCGCATCGGTTTCGTTCACGTAAGGAGATATCGCGTGCTAGAGAGTCAGCTGCAGGAAAGCGAAAGGCAGACTTGTCGTGAAGCTTGGCGCGTCAAGGTCGGGGGCGGCCTCGGTGAGTCGCACGCGAGTCGCTCGACGTGACTGGCAATGATAGAGCGAGCGTTCTTTGCTCTTTGCTCTCGTACTCCTTTCACCGAGGCAGGTACCGATTGAGGTCAGGACAGATTCGCAAGCCGCTCATGTTGAGGCATGACTGAAAATATTCCAAGCAACAAGTAGGTCTAATGCAATCTATGCGCTTGGCTGTAGCTCGTTACGCGCGGGGATACCGGCAGTACGCAGATGAGACTTGACGTCCGCTATAGGTACCTCCTTCCGATGAAAGATACCTGCAGCGAGTGCTGCTTCGACCTGACCCTCTGCAGAATCGATGCTGAAGACGTCTGAGAAATGCTCGACTGATCCTGCGCCTGATGATGCTACAATGGGTATGCTGACGCTTCGTCGAATGAGACCGATCAAAGCCTTGTCGAAGCCTCGTTTGGAGCCATCACGATCGACAGAATTGATGAGGAGCTCGCCTGCGCCGAGGAGTTCTGATCCCTGCGCGAGCTGGACGACATCGAGATCTGCTGTTTCTCTGCCGCCTTTGATCGTGCAAGCATACCAGCAGTACCTTTGCCCCTCCGGACCCCTATCGCGTGCATCGTTGGCATCGACTGGCACGACGCAAGCCTGATGAATTTCTGGCGCTTCTGTTACAGTGTTGACGTAGACTCGTCGGGGGTCGATAGACACGACGACAGCTTGACGGCCATAGCGTTGCGAGATTGTTTCGATGGCAGTCTTGCCCGTCTTTCGCTTGCCGGAAGCGAGCAGCTCCTGCACTGCCGTGACGGCATCCGAGCCAATGCTCACTTTGTCAGCGCCATGTCGAAAGTATAGCCCGGCTACGTCTAGTGCGCTAGTGAAAGTGCCATCTGGATCGGTCGTATCTCGTATGCCGCCGCCTATCGTCAGAGGCACAAAGACAGTCTCGGCAGATCGACGGACGACGTCGAGCATGGGTTGATCGTTGAGCGGACAGCTACGGAAAGATGTGATGTTGAGGAAACAGATCTCGTCCGCTCCTTCTGCATAGTAGCGTTGCGCGAGATCGACGGGCTTGCCGAGGTTGCGTACTGCTCCACCGCGGGCAGTCTTGGAAGTTTCTTCGGCTTCTCTTACGTCGTACTGATCGCCCTTTGTGACGACGAGATCGCCTTGGTCGTTACTGCGTACATCTAGACATGCTATGATACGTTTGCTGAATCCGTTGCTCGCTAATCGCGCTTCGAGACTTGGTCCGGCTCGACTCGAACGCGACGTTGATGCACTGGTCGCTTCTGCAACACCGCTTTGACTGAGCCAAGCGTGAAGCACATTGAGGCCTGCTGCGCCGCTCTTCTCTGGGTGGAATTGTGTTGCAAATACATTGTCTTTGTGGACAGCAGCGACGAAATCCTCCTTGCCGTAGCGCGACACAGCGAGAGGCCAATCAGGTGCGAGACTGAGCGTCTCTTCCCAGCTCGCTCGAAAGCAATGCACATAGTAGTAGCTCCCCGTATCCTGCAGCCCATACTGGTGAGCCTCCGCGTCGTCGCTCAGAGTGTCTTGCACGACGATTGCTCCATTCCAGCCCATGTGAGGCACGCTCTTGCCCTTGCGATCGAACTCTTTGACTTGCGCAGGTATGATGCCCAAGCCCTCTGTCCCGGGCGCTTCTTCTGAGCTCTCAAAGAGACATTGCATGCCTATGCAGATGCCCATGTAAGGTTTGCCAGACCGTATAAACTCTTTGAGCGGTTCTGCAAATCCCTGTCGTCTGAGTCTCTCCATGGCCGGGCCGAATGAGCCCACGCCCGGAAAGAGCAGTTTCTGCGGAAGACACCATCAGTCGCACGAGAGCCCTAAATGGAAGAGCGCACATCTGCACGAGCGATATCGTCTGGCGTCTTGACCCATCTGAACTCGAAGCCTAGCCGTTCGATGGCGTTTGTCAAGCTCCTGATGTTGCCTGCGCCATAGTCCAAGACGTAGAGCATCTTATGACCGGCCTGGCAGGGGTGTGCTGTCGTATGGATCGATGCGTCGACGAGTCACTTTTGACAAATCGCTGGCTGTCGTCGTGGCGCGTCGTTGGTCAAGAGCAACTCAGTCAGTCATGGATCTCAAAGGCTCGTGCTATTGCAAGGCTGTCACCTTCAGCCTGACTTCGAGCTCTCCCGTTCCGTACTTGGCTAGTCTCCAATCTCCAACACTGGTCTGTACGAGCTCAACAAATCACGCAGAGATGTTTCTGTTCGATCTGCCGCAAGACAGCAGGCGGTGGCGGCTATGCCATCAACTTGGGTGCCTCGTCTGACTCGCTCAAGATCAAGGGCGAAGGGAACATCACGCGATACAAGCCATTGGGAGATAAAGCCGGCGAGAGGTACGCAGCAGTGACATACGCCGAGCTCTTTTGTGTGAACGAGTCAGCAGATCCTTCTGCAAGACGTGCGGCTCTGCCCTCTGGAACTACGACAAGAGGTGGCCAGACTTGATCCACCCGTTTCCTTCCGTCATTGACACGGAACTGCCAGTCCCTCCCGAGTTCTGCGACATGATGTAAGTTTCGTCATCCGGAGTGCGATACAACAAGACTGACCCAAAGCAGGCTCGGCTCCAAGCCAGCCTGGGTATCGCTTGACAAGCCTTGCGAGGAATACGATGAATACCCCAACAAGTCCCTTGACGAATGGCACAAATCACACGGCTTCAAATATTGATCCCGTTCACAATCTCATCGCTCTGTTGAGCACACGCATGCGTATCTTCCACGCGTCTATGCATAGGCTACGAGGAATCTGGCAAAAGCGATGCCTCGATCCATGAGCTCTCTTCAATGACTTTGCAAGTCGTCCAACCTAAGTTGGCATCTTAGCAGATCACATGCTTTCTGACTCGACGAACTCACGACGCTGAATGGGACATCCTTCGGCAAATGGGCCGCATTCGATGTTGAACTCCCTGCCGAAGTAAGGTCCATCGATGAGCCAGCCATGAGCCGAGTATTTGGCGATGGCCACATCGAATTGGATACTGAGCGGCTTGGGGCAGCAACGTGACCAATTGGCATCTTCAGGTCTCAAGTCGACACTGTAGCCCTGTCAGCGAAGTACTTGTCCAGACTGACACGCGCTCACGTGACGCTGTGTGAGTACCACTCGGCAAAGGGCTTGTTGGTCCAAGCGTACGGTATGACAGCTGTCAGTGGAGATTGGATCGGCGACTGCTCACGATCTGGATATCAGTAACGCATACGCCGGCTTGCGCGGAGGGGTGCCATACCACCTCTGGGTAAGGATTCTTTGCGCCTCTGACGCTGTTCATGGCCGTATCGAATCTGAACGAGCCCGACGACATGTAGCCCGCCGTGACGGGGCAATGGGCTGCGGCGGTCAACCGTGATGCTCGGAGGAAACGAACAGACAAGACGTACCGAACACCATGCCATCGATTCGTACTCTCCGATTGAGTGGCGGAGAATGCGGAGCAGGTGCAGCGACCACAAGACCAGCGATTGCAAGCAAATTGATGACCAGCATACCGAAAGGGACAGGAAAATAGAGGGAGAAAATGTCGAGAATGAGGGAAGCAAAAAAACGAGACAGGAGCTTTCAACAGATTGCGTGCTTGGCAACGCGCTCGACTTTGCCGGATCGGAGCTACGATGGCGAGCCATGCGATAGACTCGATGCTGTACTCCTTCAAGTCATCTGAATCATCTGGCATGCAGATGCACGCCTCCACTCCTTATATACTCAGGCTAGGAGCCCAGTGATGCCTACCTGCTATTGCGCACAAGCATGCGCAACCATCCCAGATTCAACGCGATTTGCGTGCGTCAAACTCTTCTGCGGTGAAGGCAGGTATTCTGCGACATCCATACGCTATCGCGAGTAATCCGGTGGTTCCCACGCAAGGATGTATTCCAGCTGGATTCCTCTGTACGTCGCAAGCATCATTCATCATCGCGATATGAGCAACGATGCGTATCAACGGATCGCAACAAAGATGACCAAATTTACAGTTGTCGCACTTGTTTTCTTCATCTGCACCTTTGTCAGCCAGTAAGCGCTTATCGCTCTCGGTGCTTTGGCCGCGCTGACGTGTTTAGCAGGATGGGCATGGCCAAGGCAAATGTTTTCGACACCTATTGTGCTCTACTCTGCGAGGTAGTCCTTCACTGACGCAGAGTGATGTCCCGCTCAGAAGTCTGCAGGGCAAATGCCTCCGAAAAAGTCCCTGTTATATCGAGATGGACGGAGACGATCGATCTTGCTGCTGAGCACCGAAAAGCGGGCAGTCTCCTGCCACCCTCTATGTATTCATTGTCTCAGACTGGTCGATGATATTGAATACATTTCAGAAGAACCATCTGGTTGGCCAGGTTTCGAATGAGATGGCGTGCATGACTTCGTCACAATCTTCGACCACTGAGAGTGCGATCAGCCGACCGTCTGACGCGGTGCCACGAACTCACACTGCCGTGGCGCCTCGTATCTTGCCGGACAGAGGGGAAACGCGACGGGCTCCAGCGGGTTCAGAGCAGCTGAACGACAATGACTGTGGGCTTCGTCAGATCTACACGAGCGAGAGCGATCTGCGTCATACCGATACATCCGCGTCTGGTGCACCAGTAATCGTGCTGCTGAACATTAGCTCGTCATGACCAAGCTGATTTCGTTGCCCTACTCGACACGAGGCCCAGAGTGATATCGAATGCGACGATCTGCGAGTAGCATAAGCTGCGCTCGCTCCTCGGTAGCGTGCGCCATACGATCAGGCAGCAGCTACGATAAGGCTCATCCCAGTCAATCGGATCGGCTTCCGTTTCCCAGGGCTTGATATGGATCGAAACGGTCAGTGGGACCATGACGTCGTTCTGATCAACCGAGCTCATCTCCGGGAACACCTTGAACTTGATCTCGGAAGGCGGTGTGGGCTACTGCAATTCATTGATGAGTCTATTGCAAGGAGGTCGAAAGCTGACTGCATCGATCTCGCGAAAGGTGAAGAGGCCACCCTGCCATGGCTCCATCTGCAGGCGGAGTCGGGAAACTCGCAGGTAGAGCAGGTCTGCTGGCTGCGGTTCGACGTTGTGGCATCGGAGCCAGAATGCAGCTGGATGCAGCGAGTGACTGGTGAGCGTAGGTTACGGTCACATGTTGGAAGCGTAGCTGACGTTCGAGTTGCCAGATACGTGATCGAACGCGGAAGCCTTCAGATCGATGGGGAAAGAACAAGCAGAGGTAAAAGATGAGCAAAGCTCGGTATGCCGCTCCCGACATGGTACTCAATTGCGATGGCTCCTGAGCGTAGCTGCTTGCGTCGTCGAGTGGATTGCGCACAAGCAAGGGGCGCGAGTGTCGAGAGGGCATGCATTTGTGAGATCACGCGTCGTCAACAAGAATCTTGTAGCCTCCCTTTGCGCCTTTGGCAACACTGTCGAGCGTTGCGAATTCGTTTGTGCCACCCGACCGGGTGATGAGCCATCGATACCAAGATGGCGCGACCCGTAAGAGGGGACTACACACGTGAGCTCGTATCGATGACGAGCGGCAAGGACGTACAGACTCCATTTGACTGCGCGAGGGATGATGATCGTTTGCGATAGACCCCCTTCGATGGCTTGGATGATTCCTTGGGCGATATCATCTGGCTCAAGAAGAGGTGTGAGGAACTTGTCCGGGTGGTCATTGACTGCACTGCCGAGTGCTGTGTTGACTTTGATGGGCTGTATGAGTGTCGTACGGACAGCAGGCGCATTGTAACGCCCTGCAAGTTCTGCTGCAAGAACTTCATGGAACGCCATGACGGCTGCTTTCGAGGGTGAATAGTCTCCGCAGCCGGGCGCAGAGACGAGCGCAGCTGCAGAGGATATGTTGACGATATGACCGTGATTGGCTTTGACGATGGCGGGTAAGAACTCCTTTGTGACATAGATGAGACCGAGTGTGTTGACTGCAAAAGTGAGCTGTAGCTCTTTGGGTGTGATGTCGATGATCGACTTTCCGCGCAAGATACCCGCACAGTTGATCAAGATGGACGGGTGACCAAAATCATCTCGAATGGCTTGGGCGCTCTGGCTGACTGCTTCTGGGTCGGCAATGTTGGTCTTGTAGTACCTCACATGACGATCGTGATCTGCAATATTGGCAGGAGCGATATCCATGACTGCAATTTTGACGCCCCGCTTCCACTTGAGCTCTTCGACCAGTCGCGCTCCAATCCCCTGCGCTCCTCCTACAACGACAATGATTTCCGATCTACCGCCGGTATCGGGTGCAGCCTCGAGGTAATACGGTATCTGACGCTTCCACACGCCGTTGTTGTCGACCAGTCTGCTCAGTGCGCCATTGCCTCTCCGTAGCAGTACGAGCAAGAGGAACTGCTTGATTCGGTAGTGCTCCTTGAAAAAGTCGCTCAGTGCAGAGAGTGAGAGCGGGAGAGAGTAATCCCGGACGAAGTTGCGGAGATAGTAGGCGAAGATGAGCGCAGATGCTGGCACGGAGAGAATTGTAGCATCGATGACGTCGAGTGCCGTGTCAACGGGCGAATACTGCGCACTTGTGAGCTCGCAACAACTCTAGCGAGCTATGACATACTCTGGGCGACATATCGAGCGTCAAGTCGTCTGAAGCTGGCCGCCAAGGTCGCCGGAATCGAGTGGAAAGTGCGGAGAGATCGAAAAGCAAAGGACGCGTTTCTTTAGCTCTTTGGACAAACCAAAAAGTGCTGAGGAGGATGGAGCTTCGAGTGGCTCCATCGACCAGCGAGAGCAGCCAAATCACATCTCGTCTCACCCGACGTGTTTGCATACCCATAGACGTGCTCAAAGCTCGCAAGATATGTGCTGGCGATCCTATCACGCTCACGAGAAAAGTAGAGGATGCTTTGCAGTCGCTCAGCCTAGGAGATGCTGAGATACAGCCTGTTGTCATCGGTATCGCATGGCCATGGGTGGAGGCAAAAGGCTTAGCAGGTGAGCGAAGGTCAGAACATCAGGACAGATGTGCCTGACGATGATGTGACAGTACAAACGAGCGCAGAGCTCTTGCAAGGAACAGGCTTCGTGTCCGGCGACAGTATCGCAATAGACCGCATCGACAAGACACAGATACACACGCTCAAGTCTATCACACTCTCTTCGCAGCTCAGCAATGCGACCGCAAAGTCAGAGACGCTCGACGCTATGCGCGCTTACGTCAAAGAGCTCCTTGTCGACATGCAATTCGTTTCGACGAACATACAAATCACGATACCCTATGCTGGTACGACTGCCACGTTGACCATTGCCAACTTAGTTGCCAGCACAACATCGAGTCAGACCACGCTTGGAAAAGTCACAGCAGACACGGCGGTCGTTATCACGTCTGGCCTCGGCAAGCCTAGCAAAGCTCGCGTGATCGATTACACGAGTGGATATGATGCAGTCGGCGGTCTGGGAAAACAGATTGAGACTATCAGAGAGCTTGTCGAGTTACCTCTCCGCCGACCCGATGTCTTTGCACACTTCAACCTCACTCCGCCCAGAGGCTTGTTGCTGCATGGCCCGCCAGGCACAGGCAAGACGCTGCTTTGCTCTGCCATTGCCAAATCGCTTGCTCTACCGCTCTTTTCGATATCTGGCTCCGCTCTCGGCTCGCCCTATCATGGCGAGACAGAATCACGATTGCGGGCCATCTTCGAGGAAGCGAAAGAGGCCTCACCAAGCTTGGTCCTGATCGACGAGATCGATGGTCTGGCGCCGAAGCGGGAAGAAGCGGGCGAAGTCGAGAGACGGGTCGTTGCAACGCTTCTGACCCTCATGGACGGGTTAGACAGTAAGCCAGAGGGTGGAAGTGAATCACCGCGCATCATCGTCATCGCTGCGACGAATAGGCCCAATTCGATCGATCCTGCTCTGAGAAGACCGGGTCGTTTCGATCTGGAGGTCGAGATAGGCGTGCCCGATTTGCCAGCCCGACTCGAAATATTGCAGACGCTACTCAGACGGACGCCCCACTCGTGCGAGCCGGAAGCGCTTCAGTCGATCAGCGATAGGGCGCATGGTTTTGTCGGTGCAGATCTCGCCTCACTGGTACATTCTGCTTGCTTATCGGCTATCAAGCGATCATCTTCTTCTCTTCTGGCTGGCATGCAATTGCTGCCAAGCGATCTAGAAGCAGCATTTGCTACCACTCGACCGAGCGGTATGCGTGAGGTGTACATCGAGACACCGCGTGTGTCCTGGCACGATGTAGGGGGACAGGAATCGGTCAAACAGCGATTGCGAGAATGCGTAGAATGGCCACTACAGTATCCAGATTCATTCAAGCGGCTCGGTGTCAGACCACCGCGAGGTATCTTGCTATATGGCCCGCCAGGCTGTAGCAAGACGCTGTTGGCCAAGGCGCTCGCCAGCCAAGCCAAGGTTAACTTCCTCGCCGTCAAAGGACCAGAAGTGCGTTCACTGATCACGACGGCGCACGGACTAACCAGTGCGAACAGCTCTTCAATAAGTATGTTGGTGAAAGCGAGCGGGCCGTCAGAGAGCTGTTCAGGAAAGCTCGGGCAGCTCAGCCTTCTATCATCTTTTTGGTAGGTCAGATCGAGTGCTCGCACGACTTGCCTGATGATAAACATTACAGGACGAGATTGATGTCATTGCGGGCCATCGTGGCACGGAAGAAGGCTCAGGGAGCAGCGATCGCGTTCTGACAAGTCTTCTGACCGAGATGGACGGCATCGAGGAGCTCAACGGCGTCACCATTCTCGCAGCGACAAACCGGCCCGATGTCATCGTACGCTCCATCTCCTCACTGAGCCCAATAGATCTGATGCAATGGACAGGACGCTGCATTGATGAGACCGGGCAGACTCGATCGAATTCTCTACGTCGGCCCACCTGACTTTGAGGGTCGTCTCGCGATCTTTCAGTCACGCTTTGCAAAGATGTCTGTTGCGCCTGACGTCGCACCGAGCACCCTCGCTGGGCCCATCGTAGGCTGTCGACCTCTGTGCTAATGCCGTTGGCTGACTTCGAGACAGACCGAGGGCTGCTCGGGCGCAGAGGTGGTCAGCATTTGCCAAGATGCTGCGCTTCGAGCGCTCAAGGACGATCGAAAAGCGCCCTTTGTGAGCAGTAAAGCCTCGTCAATGGTTGCGCTTACAAGTTGGCAGGTCTCTCGCGCGCATTTCGAAGCTGCTGCAAAGGACATACGTCGCCGCATTACGCCCGACAGTCTTCGCTTCTACGAGCGATGGCGCGATCAGGCTGGCGTGCAAAGTGCGTAGCTATGGCTGAATAGCGGGATTGCAACACGCGGAAGCTATGCATGGTCAGATAGCTCTTCGTCCGTGAGTTCTTCGTCGACGGTGATATCTCGCCAGCCTGCCCGCTTCTTGAAATTGCGTCCATCAGTCGCTGGTGGGACAGCGATCGGTAGCAAGACAGTCCAGTAAGGGTATCGTCCCTGACTGGACGGTACGTTGAAGAACTCTTGTAGATTATGTACCCTGCCGAGATCGTAAACATTGTAATAAATTGTGCCCGTCTCTTTGGCACGCTGATGGTACCATTCGTTGTCTGAAGCTTCGACGCTCGTCTCGCCGCGCATGACGAGCCAAAGCTGCCATAGGCTCATGACGATCAAAGCGGCGCCAATAGCGGCGCAGAGCACCCAGAGGAGCACAGTCGCTACGCGCGGTGATCGGTATGGCCACCGCTTGCTATGATCAAGCGTCGCAAGAAGAGACGGCAGACCCCACGAGACGACGCAGATGCAAGCGATGGAGAGATAGACCATGAAGAGCACGAAATAGCGCTCGTTGCCGTGCGCGACACAAGAGTTGAGCCAGGGGCAGTGGTGATCGTACTTGAGGAAGCACTTGCGACAGATCGAGCAGTGATGCGTTCGCTCTGGCTTTGCAGGCTCTTTGCCGTCCACGCGAGGACATTTCTTGCAGGTTCTGCCGTTCATTGATGCTGGCGTATCCTCGCTTTTCGGGCGACCTGAGCCTCGCGGCAGGCCCGCGAGCGCATTGATGAGCTTGTAGCGCGGATGTCGTGCAATGTCCGGGGCGGAGAGGTGGAAATCGCTGGGCTGACCGGGCGGAGACTTGATGGCCATCCAATAGTGAAAGCAGAAAGCGTAAACGATGTAACAGCACCAGAAAATGCCAAAGCTGCTTCTCAGAGCAGAATGCTCGGGCTGCCAAAAGATGCGAGGGAAGACGACTTCGACTGTTGAACGAGTCAGCGCGAACCGACGAGAAAGCGCTGGGATGACGTACAAAAGGTGAATGCACAGATGCTGATGAGGATGGCTGCTAGTGCGACAAAGAGTGGACCGGCCCGGCCTGTGACACGATCTGCCCAGTGCTCGAAGCCCCGAAAGGCGGCGAAGACTCGCTGGGCGAGGGCTCTGAGGATGCCCATTCGGCGCCTGCTGGCGGAGTGTCACGAGTGTCGCGTGACATCGACGCGATGATACCTGGCAAGGAGGATCTGTGGAAGCTCCAGCTCGGCTTGCTTCTCAGCTTCGGTCTATACGTGTCGCTGGCCGAGGTCTTTGACCGGCTCATAGTGGTAACGAACAGTACAGACTCATTGTCCAAGTTACAAACGGAGCAACGGGTCAAGACATAGTTCTCGCTCATGCAGGGCGCTTGTTCTGTTGCAGTGAGCTGCATAGCTGATGTATAACATGATGACATGATTGTTTCGTCTAATTACCTGGCCCTCTTGCGTCTTCGAGCAGGTCGAGTATGGCTTGTATGCCATCGTCATCCCGCTGGACGGGTGGCTCGCCGTCACGGACTGCCTCCCGTTGTATGCTACCTCTATAGTTGAGCGAGACGCTATAGCATGCACATGCATCGCACCTCGGTAGGATTGCTTTCGCTTCCTCGACTGTCTTTGGGCGTAGATTGGCAAGACTACATGCCTCGAAATCTGCCAGGGACTCGCGCAACAGCGCCCTGCCATGATCACTCTTGCTCAAAAGCCTCTCAAGATGCCTGAGAAGAAATGCGACTGACGATCTGAGTCGAGCAATGTCGGAAGGTTCGAGGCCCGGACTGAACCGCTCGACGTACTCCCACATCTTCTTCGTCACGCTACCGGCACGTCAGCGCAGACACGCGACTTGACATCCAATCAGCCTACTTGAGTTGACCAGGTTCTCTCGAGACTCTCTTGGCATCTTCTCCTTGATTGTCGATGAGCATCTTGACTTCATTGATCATCAGGCACGACGCCTTTTCGAACTCTGCCGTGTCATGTCAGCGCTTGCTAAGAGCGCCATCTGGTCTTGCAGGCACCCTTTCCGAGCTTGAGCTGTGCCACATCTTCACCCTCTTCGACGCCTATCCGTCTTCGGTGAGCTAACGAGGTCATGTAGCCTGTGTCTTGCTCGAGCCCGATATTGCGCTGACCAGGCCGTCAGCTGAATACTTATCAGCTGATCTATCTCGATGCCCCAGAAACCTTACGGCCAAACCACAAGGTTATCATCTCAAATTTAGCCTAGCCTATCTCATATCATATCCCGTTTGCGAGACAGCCCCGGCTTCGGATGCATGGTCAATGCCGCTGATCTGCTATAAGATGTATACCTTGTCTGAATGCTCGCTCAGCTGAGATGCGGTTCGGCACGCTTGCACTCTCCTTTGTCGTCGTCGGCGCATCGCCATTACAGCGTCGCACCGAGCTCGTCTCCTTCGATCCTCACCCTATCCCACAAGGATGGCAAGTCGTCTGACCATGCTGCTCGCGCTGAGCTTATCTTGAGGACTGACAGGGAGCGAGGAGAGCTTGCGCCCGATAGTCATACTGTTCCACTCAGGATCGGCTTGACGCACGGCAACTTTGCAGAGCTCGAGATACAGCTCGCGCAAGTCTCCGATCCGCTGCACGAGAAGTATGGACAGCATCTGTCGCGCGAGCAGGTCCATGCTTTGCTGGCGCCCAAGCCGGACACGCTCGCTCTCGTCAAAGAATGGCTTGCCTCGCACGAGATCATGGATGAGCACCTTTCCTCTTCCCCGGCAGGCGACTACATCAGTGTCCGTTTGCCCGTTCGCAAGGTCGAGGAGATGCTGGACACGCGATACCACCGCTATCACAAAGCATCACAATCGCTTGTTCGCACACATGACTACAAACTACCACACTACTTGCACGAGCATATCAGCGTCATCACGCCCACAAACTACTTGCATAGCATCAAAGCAAAGAAGAGCACAGTCAGACATGTCTCTACACTCTCTGGCTTCACAATTCCCAAATCCTTCAGCTGGCCCTTCAGCCTTCCTAATTTCGGCACGCCCGACGTCAGCAAAGTATGCAACACTTCTGCCGTCACCAATGTCTGCCTTCGTACATTCTACAAGACGATCGGATACACACCACGAGCGACTTCAAAGAACAAAGTCGCCTTGACAGCCTACCTCGGCGAATCTGCCAACGTTTCCGACTTCAACCTCTTCCTCGCTGCATAAAGACCTGATGCACTCGCAGCTGGGTACAAGTACCCTGTTGTTCAGATCGCTGGTGGACCCAATCAGCAGACGCCCGATACGCCAGCACAACTTGCAGCATTTACCGACCTGGAAGCCAATCTGGATTCGCAGACTATTGGCGGCTTCGACTTCCCCACACCCCTCACAGTCTATTCTACAGGTGGCGAGCCACCTTTCATCCCTGATGACAACACGGGAACGGACAATAGCGACGAACCTTACGGTTCTTGGGCAAGCTACTTCCTCGGTCTTTCTAGCCCTCCTCAAGTCGTAGTGAGTCTTCAAGCGCGCCCCACAGACTATGCCATGGCTGACACAGAGGCTTGCAGTCGACCTCGTACGGAGACGATGAACAGAACGTCCCGTTGGCATATGCCAAGCAGGTCTGCTCGCAATTTGCTGCAATCGGCGCTCGAGGCACGACTCTGTTCTTTGCCTCTGGTGACTCTGGCGTAGAAAGCGATGGTCCTTACTGCACCGTCAACGATGGATCTGGCAGGACAGCTTTCCTGCCCAGCTTCCCGCCCACATGTCCTTAGTGCGTTAAATCTATCCAAAGCGTATCGTGGGCTGACATAGAAGCCAGCATAACGACGGTCGGAGCTACCAAGAACTTTGCACCCGAAGTGGCTGCATATGATCCCGCAAACGGCTTCTACTCTGGCGCAGGCTTGTCGAATTACTTTGCAGCGCCATCGTATCAAAAGCTAGCGGTCGACGGCTACTTCGCCCAAGCAGGCAATATTTATGCTGGCAAGAACCTCTACAACCGCAGCGGTCGCGCTTATCCCGACATTTCCGCTCAAGGGCAATCCTTCTTGATCTATTGGGACGGACAGCAAAGTCAGTCAATCGCAACGAGTGTGACACCGGGTAGCTGATTAGGGTGCAGATCTTGTTGACGGCACTTCAGCTTCAACGCCGACAGCAGCAGCAATCTTTGCATTGATCAACGATCGCTTGATCGTCGCAGGACGACCCGTGCTCGGCTTTGCCAATCCCCTCATCTACAGCTTGCTCGCGCCTGGCTTTAACGATGTACGACTCAGCGCGCATGCCTACAGATGGCTCGCTGATGCGTTGACAGATCACATCGGGCGCTTCAGTTGGCTGTGGTACACAAGGCTTTCCGGCGAAGATTGGATGGGATCTGGTCACTGGGTGAGTTCTCGTCCGTCACAGATGAGCTGTAGGCTCACCATCACGAGCGAACAGATTTGGGACGCCAGACTTCTCGAAACTGAGCGCGTTGTTGGGCCTCTTCATCTAGAAAAAAACCCAGCGAAAGATTGCTGACTTACGAAAAGCAAAGATAGCGCACAGACCTCCGAGTGACAATAGGGCGGACGGACCTCGAGAATAATGCATTGGAATTTGGGGTAGCGCTAGTGCAAGTGTCTGCTAGTGCTCCATGAGCATAATCGACAAATTCTTTATATCATCTTCTACAAGGCAGAGCACGATGGAGATGGAGATGACGAGGATCTCGAGCAGACGCCTGGGGATGACTACGCGCTCCTAGGCGATAAGAAAAGTCGCGTTTGATTGGTCAGACTTCCCGCGGGGAGGCGGCTGTGGCCAGACTCAAATTAACAGCGATACAGACTCGAACGGCAGTGGCTTGAGATCCGGTACGTTGCTACGAGCCTTTGGCGCTGATATCTGTACGCCCGCTGACCATGTTGACCTCATTTTCGTCCCATTACGACAAAATTTCGCCCTCGCTCTTATTGCGGTGACGCCGATTGCTTTTCATCCGTGACTGTGCTCGCGGTCTACTCTGATTCTCGTCTCTGCCCGCCGACGCTCTTGCCGCATCATCATGACACTTCGCTCGACTCACAATGCTGTTCTGATGCCGGCAACACGGTAACCCACTTGGATGACTGATCTGCATCCATCATGATCTTTGACCGCCACAGTCTCGCCTTCCGGTCAGTCTTTCCCCAGCCAAACGTCGAGCACGCTTGAGAGCAATCTCGCGGCCGACTTTGTGCTCCCTAGCGATCAACAGCGATTAGAAACGAAAAGCCAAGTTTTGCGAAATCCGTCACTCACCCTCTCCCTCCCGCCTACCTAGCTCGTCAGCCTGTCGCGCGCATTACCTGTCGCTGCCATGGCTGTCGATATCTCTGTTGGTCTCGTGACCGACGACACCATCCCCTCTCGTCCTGTCAAACCTAGACACAACTCGCAGCCGTTCCTGACGCTCGAGAATTCGGCCCACTATCAGCCCGTCAACCCTGCCGATATCAAGCCTTTTGCCGGCGAACGCACACTTGCGTCTTCAACCTCGATCAAGAAGGGCAAGAAGCTGCCCACAAGCGCCGAACGCCGTGCTACTCACAATGCGACCGAGCGTGCGCGTCGTGAATCGCTCAACTCGCGCTTCCTGCAATTGGCTGGCTCACTTCCTACTATGGTACGCTCGCTTGCTGCATCAATCTACCGACGCTGATGGTACGTGATAGGCTCGAGTGAAGCGACCCTCCAAATCGATCATTGTCAGCAAATCGCTCGAATTCATCAACAATGTCCGTTCACGCGAACGATATCTACTTGCACGCAACGCCAACCTTCGCGAACAAGTCGATTCGCTCCGTGAACAGCTTGGACTGGAGAAGCTTCCGCCTGCTGACGAAGAAGACACACGCATGGACTCAATGCCCGAGGGCTTTGTCGAGGGCCGCTTCGGCGTTGGCAATTATGACATGAACGGAGACAATGACGACGAAGAAGAGGACGACACGGCCAGCGTAACCGTCAAGCCAGTCATGCACCACTCCCGCGCTCAGTCTTTGCAAGCCGAATCTGGCGCCTCGCAGAACGCTCAGCGTCTGCAAAATGTCGGCACGACCCTGGTCGACCTTGGCGCGATGCAACAGCAGCAGATCCAAGCGCAAGTGCAAGCTATCGCGCAGCAGCAAGCCTACTACAATGCTGTCAGCCTACAGCACCCAGGCGTGTTTCAAGAACAGCAGATGCACGCTAATGGCGCGTTTGCTTATCCTGCCCTCGCCATGCAACAACATCAACATAATCAGCGCAATCTGGCCATCTTTCTGCAGCAACAACAGCAGCAGGAGCTAGCTCGCCAACAACATGAGCAGCACAACAATCACCTCGCACGCCAAGCGGCAGCGCCTACGCCCTTTGCTCCGTCGGAAGACGAGCGCGCCTCGGTAGATCCATCGCAAGACTCGTACACTGATTCACCCTCGTCGCCCTTTGAGAGCATCATGGGCTCGCATTCGAGCGAACTCGAATACGACTCATCTTCGCTCGAGTCATCGCTGCGTCGTGCGTCAGAGGCATCCTCTGCCAGCAGTGTTCACAGCCTGCCTGTTGACTTGACGCCCGCTAACAACTGTCTGCCTTTCGGACTTGACGCTTTGGACGTCCCAGCATACAATACAAACTGCTCGCGAGAACCTTTCAACAATGCTGGCTTCAATGGCTTCTCCTTCCCGACCCAAGCCTTTGCTGCCTATTAAAGCTCCTCAAAAGATGGTCACCATCGCCGCTCCCTCAATATCAGATTCACGTCTTCTCGCCTCGCTCAATCGTGGCGACGCGGCAAACGATCTTGTTCAGCTCCATCGTCGCCGTGTTGTCATTATATTGTATTCACGTTTATCTCGAACGATGCTATCAGCTAGATAGTCCGGCGGTGACCTATACCGATTTTGTTCTGACCTTTGTCGAGCACGATGATGAATTTTTGCAGAAACGCTGCACCCCATATGATCACTTGAGGGGCATCTTTGGGTAGCCTTGTACATCCATCAGCACAGTGTCTGCGCAGAGGTGGCGAAGAGAGACGCACGGAGTGACGAAAGCGAATCGCGTGCCTGGCGACTGTTCGCTCGTGAAGACCTGCTGCTCTCCCGTCAAGACGAATTCCGTCATGCCGACCTGCAGCGTGCTGTCAGCATCCGCATGACACAATCATTGTGGCACACGAGAAGTTCGAGCGGGGGTGGAAGCACGCCATCCGGTAGGACTATTGCACGGTTGCGCCAAGAGATCCAAGAGCCGGGTATTCTTCTCTGATACTCTGTGAAAGCTTCGAGCGGGACTGCGACTGTGGGGGTACCACTATCGATAACCCCCGCAGCGAACCAATTGAGCATCTCGGGAACCTGCCGACCAATCAGCGCAATGGATGCAGCGAAGCTGTCTACGCGCGAGTATCTTGATACCCCAAAGCTGCATGCCGGCTATATCCTGTCGCGGCGTCCATACGAGCGTTCCGACGAGAAAAGCAGTGTTGAGTGCGCCGAAGGTGATGCTCGGGCTGCCCAGATTGAGCGTGACGATGTTGTCGGTGACAGCTTTTGCTGCAAACGCTTGGTCCATGAACGTCCCGTAGTTCTGATGCGTGCCCGCGCCTAGACCAAGCACACCGCTAGCATAGGGTCTGAAGAAGGTTCAGGAGCTGACGGAAGAATCGTGATCGCGCTCACGGCTGGTCGAAAGAGGGCGAATGCTCTACCGCGCCAAAGGTGGCCTTGAAGGAGACATCCGATAGCGTCATCTATCAAGAGTCGGCTCGGGTCGCTAGGAGGCTGTGTAAGCTCACTTGATCGATCACAAACTTGCCGGTGACCCGAGAACGATCAATGAAAGCTTGCTGGAAAGGCTCAACGGTAGTTTTCGTCGAGCGAGAGGGCACAAATGGCTGTGCTTTGGATGCTCCGATGAAGACGCCATTCGAGCCTGTATCGATGATGACGGTATATTTGCGAGGCCAGATGGATCCGATGGATAATTCGAGCAGGTAGTGATCACCATCAAAAGTCAAGTGAGTCGCACGAGGTCCTCGCCACCCGCGTCTCTCCAGCCGCGACGTCGTCAGGTTCATCGTCAATGAGGCCGTCACTACCCCAATATCTAGACAATGGCCTAGCATCCATTTTTCCTTCTTCATCACTTGTACTGTCTGTGCTGCGCCCGCCGTGCTGTGTCGTAACGTGGCGACAGGGGTCATGTGTCTGCGCTCCCTCACTTCGTCACAACAGCCATCACACTCGATCAAGCGACGAGGCACCAAGATGATCGCATACACTATCGCTGCTTTGACCGTTCTCCTCGCCGGTACCGCTCGCGCTGTACAGTACGATGACCTCGATGGCGGCAACATGCCGCGTTGTTTGCTCGAGATCCATGTCCCGGATGTACCCAACATGGCAACGTTGATGTCCAAGTTCGAATACCGTGCTCTCGACGGAGTGCGTGCTTTCGACTTTGCGATGGCCGAGAGGCTGATGGCGATCACTCAGATCATCTCGTCTGCTACTTATCTTCCTGATCGCGCGGGCGTACCCACGGCCAACGTGACCCCAGCGGGCAAACAGAAGTTCAAAGGACAGTACCTGAACGCTTCACGCATCCAATGTCAGCAGATACCCCATCACATCATTCCTGATCTAACGTTGTTCGTGCAGTCAAAGGCAATTCTGGTGGCCTTGACGCAGACTTCACCATCACTGTTCTCTACAACAAGCCCAACACACTCGATCTCTGGTTCATCGACGACATGTCCGTCAATGGTCACCCCGCTGGGAGTAAGCAACCGTTTGTCTGTTCTTTGATCGGCCATTGACCGGATTGCAGTCGCCAACGCAAACCTCTGGTGCGGCGCCACAGTCAAACAGCCCTCCGATTACCCAGGCTGCTCGCTCGACAAGCTCGCCACATGCTAGTAGCAAGGCAGAACCGACAATCTTCAGGTCCTCGATGCATCTTTTGTGAAACACAACGCTGTCAGTCGCGGCTCGCCCATTGCATGAAACCTCCCTCCTCAGTATGACCTGCTTAAACCAAGCTTCGTTTCTACCCACATGACCGCTCAAGAGATCATGTTCCGGGTTCTCGCAATCTTTGCACTCTTCTTCTCGTCAAGCCTCGCTATCGTCGTACCACAGCGTTCGACCGGCCTGGACAAGCGTTCTCTCACCTGCGCACTTTCGATCACCGTCGAGGGCTTTGGCAGCTTTGGTTCGCAATTCTCATTGACTGCTGTCAACGGGGTACAACATGCCTCATCAAGCTGCTCGTTGCGCTCACACGTCTGCAGGATGTGGCTGCTGCAACTCAGCTGCCGGGCGTGCCCGGTGTTGGCATTGTTGGCGTGACCACAAACGATCGATTGCAACGCTTCCAGAATCAAGAATGGACCTTATCGCAGATCCGCTGTAGGTCATTCGCGCATCCTTGGAATCTGAGCTCATGCGGTCACAGTTGCATCGGTGGTCAACGGCAAGGATGTGGCATTCAACATTGTGCTGCTCTATCAGACCCCGGGCGATTTCAAGCTTTTCAACTTGGCCTCGATCACCGTCGGCGGCGTGACGCCAGCTTCCAGCATGCTGTTTCGTCCAGTTGCCTATCCACAGCTGATTGATGTGCAGAGGTAACGGCCGGCATGAGCTGCGGCGGACCCGTCTGGCAGCCGAAAGATTACAAGTGCACATGGGCTACTCTCGGCACCAGTCAGGCTTGCTGATACGCGCCTCACGACTTTGGCTACCCGGGAGTTCAGTCAGTCGAGCAATGCAATCTCGCGTTCCGGCTGATCTTGTGGGCTGCCGCATGAGTGACGAAACGCTCTCCTGTGCGATCTGGCGAGTCATGCGAGGAACCCTATGCCAGCCGCGTGGTGTGCCGAGCAATTTCCCGTTTCAGCAGAGCCATCACTGCACGGCATCCACGCCAGGTCACACTCTTGATACTCGTCTCGGCCACGACCTACTCTCGCAGAGAATTTTCTTCTTCCTGTCCGACTCGACAAGCAAGATGTGTAACTTTGCCACATCGCTTTACCTGCTCTCCTTCGCCTCGCTTCTCTCAGCCTGGCTCATCCAAGGACCGCCGTACCACAAGATGCTCGAATCAGCTGATTCTCATCCGATCACTGTGGCATACAACCTGCAATGCACGTGGATTCTCCTTTTTGGTATGGCCAGTGTTGATAGGATGAGCAGACTCGTTCAAGTACGACTGCGGTCACGAACAAGCCTTTCCGGAGAAAGTCACCCATCCGTCGGATGCATCGGTCTCGGGTAAGATCATCGAGTGTTCAGCACGATCCTTGCTGAGCACTGTCGGCGTGGTCTGCAGTCAAGGTTGTCTCGTCGACCGTCGCAACGAAAGACGTCTCGGTCACCATCGTTCGTCGCATGCGCGACGCGTTCGCGGCGATCAGCTGACACAGACTGCAGGAGAAGTCTCACGGCAAACATGCATCCTCTGAAGACACGTTCGCCGGCACTCTTGTGGGCTTTGTCAACACGAAACCACCTGCCATTCGCGTTCGAGTGATCGAACGATTCCCCTCGCCCGTCGTCGCTTATCAGTCTTGCTGTACTGGCGTCTTCAATGCTACGTGTGTTGCCATTCCATCCCTTCCAGCAAAGGGCTGACCATCACCCCACAGACTCGATCTGGCATACCGCGAGCGCAGCGTGATCAAGACCGATTCGCACTTCTACCTAGACTGCTCGTCTTCGGCCAGCGCTCATGTAAGTGCACGACCTACTGAAGCAATTACGCTGATATGAAGAAACAGAAGGGCGATGCGTGCTCGAAGGACCACCTCAAGGAGCTCGGCTTGTCAAAGAGTGCGTGACGACACTCGCTCAATGAGCGACACCTGCTGATTGTTCGTGCGGTTGCGCCAGTCAAGCATCACTGCGAAGGTGCTCAGGCTGTGTTTTCAGACGACGAGACTGAGTCGTGATGACGATGCTGATGATGGTTATGATGATGATGATGATGAAGGTGGTCATCTGTCTGTCCATCGCACTGGCAATTGCATGCAAGTCGCGTCGCGTGTTTGGCTTTGCTTTCACGCTTGGTGCCTAGCGATATCACTGCTCGCGCTACAGGCGCCGATGTCCAGCTCCGTAGACTAGCATCATCTTTGTAGCCTTCGAAGCACCTGCGACCAGTCAGGTAGCAGGCTCATACCTAACAACGAACGCACGGGCTCGTTGCTGTCAAACCGCCATCACCGCGACAGCCTCGCGTCACAAGGCGACAGTCAGTCCAGCTGTACATCTACGCATCAGACATAACCAGTCATCATGTCCAACTCGCCTCTGGACCTCTACGCCAAGGGCACTCGTGCCTGGTTTGAGGACACCAAGGAGGGCTGGATTGGAGCAGAACTCGTCGAGAAAGATGTCCAACAGCCGTCAAAGGTCGGCGTCAGCGGCCAGGGCTCAGTCAAACTGGTTTTCAAGGACGCCAATGGCAAGGTGAGCTCGGCGGACGCAACCCAACGATGGATAGCTCATGCAAGTCCTGCAGGCTCATGTGCTCGAGACAACGCTCGATGACCTGCTCAAGACGAATTGGGCAAAGCTGCCGCCCTTGCGCAATCCTCCACTGCTCGAGCAGACCGAAGACCTTACCAACTTGAGCTATCTCAACGAGCCAGGGGGTACGTCACATCACGCACATCAGGGCTCAAGTTGATGACATTCAACAGTGCTACATGCGATCAGGACTCGCTATCAGTTTCAGCAGATCTATACCTACTCTGGTATTGTCCTAGTCGCCGTCAACCCGTTTACGGCAGTACGTACAACGCGAGCCAGCTAGAGCAGGTCCTGATCATACCGAGCAGGTATCGATGTATTCGGACGAGTACGTACAACTGTATGCAGGCAAGAAGAAAGGCGAACTCGATCCGCATCTTTTTGCCATTGCCGAGGATGCGTACCGGTGTATGATCAGGCAAAAGCAGAACCAGACCATCATTGTCAGCGGCGAAAGGTTTGTCCTCGCTCTCGCGCCGAGCGTCGCGCTAATGCGCTGCGAGTAGTGGTGCAGGCAAGACAGTGTCTGCCAAGTACATCATGCGCTACTTTGCCACCGTTGAAGATCCCGAACAACCCAGCAGTAGGCGAAAGGTAAGCCAGTCCATGTGATATCTTTGGCAGGAACTCACGATCGAAAGCAGAACTCTTCCAAAGACGGCATGACAGATGTCGAGAGACAGATTTTGGCGACCAACCCCATCATGGAAGCGTTCGGTAACGCAAAGACGACACGCAATGACAACTCCTCTCGCTTCGGCAAGTATATTGAGATCCTCTTCGATAACAAACAGAACATCGTTGGCGCAAAGATCAGAACATACTTGCTCGAGCGCTCGCGACTCGTCTATCAGCCAGCGACCGAGCGCAATTATCACGTCTTCTATCAGCTGTTGGCCGGCGCGAGCTCCTCAGATAGAGCGGCGCTCTCCCTCGATCACCCTTCAAAGTTTGCTTACACGAACGGCGGAGGAGCTGGCTCAGAAATCATCACCGGCGTGGACGATGCAGCTGATTTCGCCGCGACACAAGCAGCACTCAGCACAGTCGGCATCTCTTCAGAGCAGCAATGGATGATCTTCAAAGTCCTCGCCGGTTTGCTCCATCTAGGCAACGTCAAGATCACTCAAGTTCGAAATGATGCTGTATTGGCAGATGATGACCCTTCTTTACTACTGGCCTGCAAGTTGCTCGGTATTGAAGCAGGCGAGTTCCGCAAGTGGATCACGAAGAAGCAGATCGTTACGCGAAGCGAGAAAATTGTCACCTCGCATACCGCTGCCCAAGCATCTGCAATACGAGACTCGGTCGCAAAGTACATCTATTCCAGTCTCTTTGATTGGCTTGTCGGCGTCATCAATGACAGTCTTGCAAAGCCGGATGCATTGAAGCAAGTCGCCAACTCGATCGGCGTACTCGATATCTATGGCTTTGAGCATTTCGATAAGAACTCGTTTGAACAGCTCATGATCAACTATGCCAATGAGCGACTGCAGTACAATTTCAATGCGCACGTCTTCAAGCTCGAACAGGACGAATATGTCGCCGAGCAGATCAATTGGAAGTTCATCGACTTTGCCGACAATCAGCCCTGTATCGACATGATCGAGGGCAAGCTTGGCATCATGTCGCTGCTTGACGAAGAGTCCCGGTTGCCGGCCGGTACAGACTCATCCTTCGTACAGAAGCTCTACAGCCAGCTCGGTAAGCCAGAATACACCAAGGTCTTCAAGAAGCCTCGATTCGGCAACAGTGCCTTCACGGTCAAGCATTATGCGCTCGATGTCGAATACGAAGCCGAGAGCTTCTTGGAGAAGAATCGCGATACCGTTCCTGATGAGCAGCTCAATGTGCTGTCGCAAACGACCAACGAGTTCTTGAAGGATGTCTTCGACCGTGCGGCGACGGTTGCACTGGCATCGAAGCCCGAAGCTACCAGCGCCGTTGTCCCGAAACGCGGCGGTGCAGTCAAGAAGCCGACACTGGGCTCGATTTTCAAGCTGTCCCTCATTGAGCTTATGAAGACCATCGATGCTACGAATGCGCACTACATCCGATGCATCAAGCCAAACGAACCCAAGATTGCATGGGAGTTCGAGCCGAACATGGTTTTGGGCCAGCTACGTGCTTGTGGTGTGCTCGAGACAATTCGCATAAGCTGCGCTGGCTACCCTACCAGGTGGACCTTTGCCGAGTTCGCAGAGCGGTAAGCGTCTTGCCTCAATCCGAACGCTTCCTGACTGGTCTGCAGATACTATATGCTCTGCGGATCAGAGCATTGGGGACCCGATATTTCGGGCTTGTGCGATATCATTCTTCGTGGCACGATTCAAGATCACGATAAGTACCAAGTCGGCAAAACTAAGATCTTCTTCCGCGCCGGCATGCTCGGCTACCTGGAGAAGCTGCGCGGCGACCGGCTCAACTACCTAGCGACGCTACTACAGAAGAACCTGCGAAGGCACATTGCAGTCAAGAAATACAAGTCCATGCGCGTCGCGACTATCGGCATTCAGGCAACATGGCGTGGCATCCTTGCGAGGCGGGAGCTACAGCGACAACGACAGGAAGCTGCCGCCATCGCGATTCAGCGCTACACTCGAGGATATGTGCAGCGCAATGCCTACCTCAAGACGCGCACAGCTGTCACTCGGATTCAGGCTCTCGTGCGTGGGCGCACTGTGCGTGCCAAATTCGCTAGCACCAAAACGGATCAGGCTGCAACGCTGCTGCAAAGTTTGCTGCGAGGCAGGATTGCCCGTGCTCGGTTCCTGCACGAAAGACGCCTCGTCATCTTACTACAAAGCTGCACACGTCGACGCGCCGCGAGGAAAGAACTGCTCGGTCTTAAGCAAGAAGCCAAATCGGTCTCGCACTTCAAAGAAGTCTCGTACAAGCTCGAGAACAAAGTGGTCGAGCTCACGCAGACATTGCAAAAGCGGACTGCCGAGAACAAGTCGCTGCAGGTCCGCGTGCGAGACCTCGAGACATCCATTGCAAGCTGGACGAGCAAGCATTCCGAAGTCGAGACGGAGGCTCGCGCTCTGCGGGCGCAGGCAGCAGTACCCAGCATTCCGCAATCTGTCTTTGAGACCTTGCGCGCTGAAAAGGCAGAACTCGACGAGCAGATGCGCGTCTCTACTGCTACTTTGGCGAAGAAAGACTCGCAAATCACCGCGCTCGCTCAGCAATGCGAAGCACTGAATGCAGACCTTGCGTCAAAGCAAAAAGCGCTCGGCGCGTACATGGAACGCAACGGCTCGGACGAGACCTCGACCATTGCAACTCTTCGCACAGAGCTGGCTGTCTTGCGCGAGCAACTCTCACGCACAGTTAACAACACGAAAGGCAGACCAGATGCACCTCCTGTATTCGCACCTTCTACTGGTAAGTTGAACGGCGGCTATGATCATGGCATGACGAACGGCACGGGCGCCACTCCACCGCGACCGAATCGTGGGCGTCGCAATAGCATGGCACGCAACATGGGCACGGAAGACATCGCTACGAATGGTATGCACTACGACGATGCGCCGAGAGGCGTCCAGGCGAGCTACGATCAGCTCAATGGACAAGTCGCTCGGTCGCCGAGACATCAATACATACAAGAGCCGGAGCCAGAGCCAGAAGAATTGGCAGAAGAGATGATGGCGCTACTCGAGGAAGAAGAACCGCTAGATGAAGACATCTTGATCGGCATCATCCGTTCACTCAAGATCCCACCTCCTTCGTCTAATAACCCGCCACAGCCAAAAGAAGTTTTGTTCCCAGCACATCTCATCAGCTTGGTAACGAACGAAATGTGGAAGTACGGTCTGATGTCGGAGAGCGAACGCTTCCTGGCAAACGTCATGCAAACAGTACAACAACACGTCATGTCATTCCACGGCGAAGATGCGATCATACCTGGCACTTTCTGGCTTTCCAACATTCATGAAGTTCTGTCGTTCGTTTGTATCGCAGAAGGCGACATCCTGCAGGGCATTGGGCCTGGAGCCGAAGGAGCAGGAAGAGATTTTGAATGGGAAAACTACGAGCGATTGGTGCGATTAGTCAAGCACGATCTCGACAGTCTCGAGTACAACATCTATCATACTTTCATGCAAGAGACGAAGAAGAAACTGAATAGGATGATCATACCGGCTCTCGTCGAATCGCAATCTTTGCCTGGCTTCGTCTCGAACGATTCAGGCAGCGGACGCTTCTTCAACAGGATCGTCGGCGCAAGCACTCAGCCTACGCACAGCATGGACGACATACTCAATTTGTTGAACTTGGTCTGGAAATCACTCAAGAGCTTCTACATCGAGCACAGCGTCGTACAGCAAGTGGTCACTGAGCTGCTCAAGCTCATCGGCGTCACGAGCTTCAACGACCTACTCATGCGACGTAACTTCTGCTCTTGGAAGCGGGCCATGCAAATTCAGGTGAGCCGCAGAGCCCTTGCCCCGAAGCTTTGCTCACGCGCGAGACAGTACAATATCACGCGGCTCGAAGAGTGGTGTAAAGCTCACGACATGCCCGAAGGCACGCTTCAGCTGGAACATCTCATGCAGGCGACGAAGCTCTTGCAGCTCAAGAAAGGGTCGCGTGATGACATCGAGATCATCTACGATGTCTGCTGGTTCCTCACGCCAACACAGATCCAGAAGCTCATCTCCCATTACCATGTGGCGGACTACGAGGTGCGTTCAGGTGCTCTCTTGCTTGCTCGCCCACTGACCTTCTTGCCTAGGCTCCCATTGCGCCAGAGATACTGCAAGCAGTTGCAGCGCGAGTGGTACCTGGTGACAAGGTGGGCTGCCGACTGTCGTCCATGGCATTGGTTTTGACACAATCATGCAGAACGATCATCTGCTGTTGCCGCCAGAGGTCGAAGAAGCTGGCCCATACGATGTACCCTTGCCGCGCGAGATCACGGGCATCGAGGTACGGCGTGTGCTGCTCTATTACGTGCCTCGTCTGACCTGCTCTTGGCCAGACTTACATCCCGTCGTTCTTGCCGCTTCCGAGAATCCGCGAGATCGTCCGTTTGCTCACTTAGCATACCCCCGCAGTCTAGACGTTCGTGTACGATTGCAATGTACACATCATGACTCGCGAACCGAGAGATTGTTGCTAATCACGTCTGTCGATGTAGGTCAGTGGATGCATCGTAGAGCAACGTGAGAAGGGCTTGCAGCAGGCCGACGCTTCTTTGACGCGAATCCTGAATGGCTTGCACATAGCCGACGTCGGAACTGATGAGTAGCAGCGCATGTCCTGCTGATCGTTGCTCAACAGATCCACGTCGAACTGATGAAGGTCACTTGCCACTTCGCGCGTCGGAGGTGTTGCCGCTTGCCATCTCCCTGTACATAGACTCAGGCGGGCTTGCAGTTGCAGATCCACATGAGAGGCATACAAGAGTCATACTGATTCTCTTAGTCCTGTCAGCTGGTGAGCTGAGAAGAATGCAAAGACTGACCGAGAGGACTACGCTGGTTGTGTAATCGCCACTGCAGCATGGGCTCACTGTCACGTCGTCAGCTCAGAACTACACACTACGAAGCATGGCTTGCAAAATTTGCCATCCAGGTGCGCTTGTGTGGTGATAGTAATCGTGACTGTATTCGCATCGTCATCGTGGTCAGATACCAAGACCTTGACGGGCTTTTGAATGCCAATCTGTTGCAACCATTCAGACTACGTTAAGACATGATATCAGACAGCGGGCAAATTCCACGAGAGGCGGCTTTTTGGTGGGTCGGATCATGACGGTGATCGTATCCGGATCCACTGATCCGGCTGCCATCTCTGTCTGACTTCCAGTCGCTTTGCTCCAGACGCATCCCAAACGCGAACTGACTGTTCGACTGCATCAGATCTAGTCTTGTGAGGTTGGAGTCACGGACAAGTGATCCTATATACCCACCATAGCGGCAAGGCCTGTCGTTCGGCAAGATCTCTTGGCTCGTTTGGGGAAGCTGCCATCGCATCATGGAGCGGCAAAGACTGCTCGCATGCTACGCGAACGGTCAGAAGCAAAGAGAGCAAGCAAAGCGCCGCGAGCGGTAGCAATCGCATGAGGAACGGCGCAGAGGAGTGAGGCAATCCTCGCAAGCGCACTCGGCAACGGGGTAGAACGTGTCAAGACGACCGAGTTCATGCTGATGCATTTGGACAAACAAGCTCGTCGCCCAAATTGTACGGTCAGAGAAAGGTAGCTTTTGTGATCAGGAATAGTCTGAAGACTGTAGAAAGTGGCGCTAGACATTCCGCCGTTGCGCTGATTCGCGCTCGCTTCTTCGCGTTATCGGGCTCCATCTTTGCGTCGCTATCTCCACTGACATGAGAGTGATTCACACTCTTGGCTTTGTTGCTCTGCTAGAACTGCCAAGAGGTCGTCTCAGCGCTTCTGACCGTGATTTGTTGCAAGAATGGACGTTTTGGCGTCAGTCCGATCATGTTCCAGAGTCACATGCAAATGAACGAGCAAGGCAGCATACATGCTCGTCGATCGTCCATCGCAAGACAGCCCTGGCAAGGGCAGCGTCACTTTCCACGGCCTTGACCCTATGCTATAGACTTTCGAGTGACGCAAGCGAGTACTACTTTGTGGCTCGTGAGACGGCGAGACTGCTTTAACATCGATTGCATACCGCTCATACTGGCTTGCTAGGAGCACAGTGTCCTTGCAGCGCGAATTCGGCATCCCTCATGACCTCATCTTCCCAGATGGCACGCAGACGATCATGCCCGTTCGTTTCTGGCTGACCGTTCCGACTAACGTTGCCCGCTTCGGAACAATCTTCGAAGGATCGGATCGAGACCGCGGCGAAGTGGTGCGCTCGCGTCTCACGATACCTGCGCTGGTCATCACAGACGGTGTCATGGCACATGCTCGTCAATATCGACAAGAGTGCAGAAAGGTCACTATGGTGAGCCTGCCAGGAGGCTGATGATGCGAGCAGTAGAAGTCACGTTTCAAGGTACTACAGTTGGCGGGTAATCGACCCGCCCTCTCTACGCTTGCCTCGTTCTGACGGTATTTTGTCCCTATGCAGACGCTGTCGCGATCGTCCCGGCCGTCTTGGGCCGAAAGATGGCTTTCACGAGTGTCCCGAGGGATATAAGCCACCGTACATGCGTGCGCAATTCCTTGCCAAAGCGGGGCACTGATGTGGTCCGAGCCGCTCGATGGAGAGTATGTACCATGAGCGGCCAGCTACGTTGGGAGGGTCACAGTCCTCAACATGCCATTCAGTAGAATGTGGTGGTTGCAGAATAGGCATCCTTCGTGAGCTATTGCAGAGGTAGAAGTGCAGCGGCGAGGGAGAGCAACGTGCGGTCTGCATGAGATTTTGAGCGTCGAGCAAGAAAGAGCGCGGCGAAGTGAGTTGACCCGTTCGGTTGCCCGCCATGGAGCCAGACATGGACGTTGCGACGATGAACAAGGCAAGAGAGGATGTGCAGTGGAGCAGTAGACGAGCTCACGCAGGCCTGTAGATTGCCAACGAAGAGTACAAGCACTGGAAGAAGAACTCGCCCTTGCTGTACGACCTTGTCATCACACACGCCCTGCCGTGGCCAACGCTCACTGTCCAATGGTTTCCTGACGTCGAGACGTATGTCTGTGTGTGTTCCGATCAGCCTTGGTCGCTGATCAGGGGACATCTATCCTCAGGCCAGCTGGGAAAGACTACCACCTCCACCGACTGCTTGTGGGCACAAACACGAGCGATGCAGCGCCCAATCTGGTCAAGATATTGACGGTACAAGTGCCAAAGGCGAACGAGGAGCTCAAGGAAGCAGAGTATGACACCGAAAAGGGAGAGATTGGGAGCTATTCTTCGACAGAGGCGAGAATAAAGACGGTCCAGTCGATTCCCCACGAGGGGGAAGTCAACAGGGCGAGGTACATGCCTCAGAATGCCGACCTGATCGCTACAAAGACCGTCATGGGCGAAGTCTACGTCTTTGATCGGACAAAACACCCCAGCCAGCCTGCAGATGATGCCGAATGCAAGCCTGATATCACCCTCAGAGGGCATACCAAGGAAGGGTCCGCGCCACACACGCTGAGTTTCGCGACCCTATGCTGACAGGCTAACGATGCAGATACGGTATCTCCTGGAGTCCGACGGTCGATAAGCAGGGTCACATTCTCTCGGCCTCTGAGGATACGACGGTCTGTCACTGGGACATCCGCGGCTACACCAAGAAGCATACCACACTAGATCCGCTGACTATCTACAGGGGTCACACGGCCTTTGTCGAGGTATGCCAATGCGCCGTTGGTCACGTACGAGACTGACGAGACAGTAGGACGTCGCGTGGCATCAAACGTACTCAAACGTATTTGCATCTGTAGGCGACGACAAGCAATTACTCTTGTGCGTCTCTCTTACACCGCTGTCTCCAAACGCAAGACTTAGCTTGCTGCGTACAGGTGGGACACACGAGGCAGTGGGACTGGCCCTGTGAAGCCGACTAGCAAAGTCGAGGCTCACTCTGGATTCGTCAATGCTGTCGCTTTCAGCCCTCACAGCGAGACTGTGCTTCTGACCGGCTCATCTGACAAGGCGAGCTACTCCGCTCTGTCTGAAGGGGTCATCGCTGAGACGGATCACGCAGACTATTGCGCTATGGGACACGAGAAACCTGAAGCTCAAATTACACTCGTTCGAAGCACACGAAGACGACGTGCTACAGCTCGCATGGTCACCGCACAGCGAGACCGTCTTTGCATCGGGATCTTCAGATCGGCGCATCAATGTCTGGGATGTGTCCCGTATCGGGTGCGAGCAAGTGCCCGAGGATGCAGCGGACGGGCCACCCGAGCTCATGTTCGTCCATGGCGGTCACACTTCACAAGTCACCGATCTCGCTTGGTCGCCTTCCACTGCAGGTATCTGGCACCTCGCCAGTGCTGCAGAAGACAATGTGCTTCAGATCTGGTCGCCCTCCAAAGCGATCTATGCGGCTGATATCATGCCCATCGCCGTCGACGATCTGGAATGAACACTGCCGCGAACAAAAGAGGAGAATGGATCTTTGGGATGTACCATGTATTGCAACAGACAGGCCTTGGCATGCAGGCATTCTACTTGAGCACAATCAGCCGTAAGAGCTCGAATATCACTACACGTCATCAATGAGCAAAACGCCTTGTCGACGACCCAGGACACGCTTACATCCTCCTCCCAAGATGACGACAAAGATGATGGCAGCTCGCCTCAGTGTCTTGCTGGGCTTCTTGCTCGCTACTGAGGATTTGCGCCCGGGCACTTGATGTTGCATCGATTGTTCCTTGAAGCGATCGTTTCGTTGCCTCAGCGCATGCGGCGTCGACTTTGCTTTGGGCTATCCGACGGCTCTCCGATGAGCACAAGGGTGCCACCACAAAGCGCAGTACGGACCATATTTGCGTGCTATCTTACGTCGTCGTCGTCGCCGCCGATGTTGTCAGGCGCGTCGAGCGAGCGCGGTCGTGCGGCCAGGATGGCAAGCGAACGAGTCAAGTTCTACGATCTCGTGGTCGAGCCGGGGCGCACATTCTACTCTGGCAAGCATCTATACGGGCCAAGAGAGGCCAAGTCTGACGCAAAAAGGTAGCAAACACATGGAAGACTCGCTTGTCGCTACTTCACAAAAATGTCCCGTTCGATGGTTCGCTGCTTGCTCGCTCACCCGGCGAATCCTCACAAACTCCCCCTCCAGTGATTGAAGTGACCCCCATGATGCTCCAAAGCGACGAGTTCAGGCAACGGACAGGCTCAGCAAGGCCGTTAGGTCCGATACAATTCCCAAGTCCTCAACGAACTCGCTGAAATGGAAGTCATCAGTGCCCATGGTCGAGTTCGCGCGTGACGACATGGTCTTCAATAGCTTCGTCATCGCGGACCGACTCGAGCGAGACTATGCAGATTCAAGCTCGCTGTACATACCAGAACAGGATACATCAGACTGTCATCCCGCCGCGTACGCAAGCGCGCGTGCTGCTGCAAGAGTCTTCGAACGAGGACTTGGAGACTCGGATCCAGGGTGGTCGACGTTCTTCGAGCTCATCTATACAGATTTGGCCAGAGCGTACAAACATCTGCCGGTCGACTATGAATACGTGACTTCCGATCGCAAGCTCGGGTTCGCCAACGCGCATGCCAAGCTTTCAGCGCTCAATATGAGTCAGTCGCCAGCGGTACTACGCAATGTACGCTGAGAAAGACGCAGACGAATTGATCGAACGAGCGAGAATGTCACTCTTGCCCTTTGAAGCGCTTTTGACCGACAACTTGCCCAATGGCGGCAAAGCGTCTTTTATTACTTCGCCAACAAAGGCCGGCTTCACAGACTATGTCCTGTTCGGCAGGTATATGATGGTTGCTACCCTCAATGCCGACAAAGCCGAATTAGTCTTCAGCGCCCATCCCGCCGTCTCTGATTGGGTAGAACGCGTATGTGCCCGGAGTTTGTCGCACCAGGCTATGCTGACGAGAGTCCCACAGATGCTTGACCTATATGATGGTCACGCCAAACACATTCTGGACACTCGCAAGTAAAATATACATGCATAGATAGCACGCCCAACCCTGACCACTCATCGGCATTTGTGCTTTGGCGAAATTGGGCACGCGCTTCGTTCAGCAGATGCCTGCAAGCAGGACCGGCATATCGCAGCCAAAATTTTGCGGCTTTGGCACAGGCTCGTCACACGTCAGATGATAATTGAACTGCGCACGCCGGTCAGTCTAATGGTAGACAACCATCGTGAACGTGCTAATAGGTGTGGCGCGTTGAGTAATGTTGCAATCGGAGACCCAGAAGAGCTTGAAGTTTTCGATGATATTGGACTATAGATTCAGCACAAAGGTAACTTGATGTCCTTTTCAATGATCATTAAATGAGCCCGGTCAGCTGGAGACACCTCCGATTCACATCATCTCACAGTGTATGTGGGTCTAAGTGTACCACTTGTCGCGAAAACGCTTCAGCTCTTCGCCGTGCGTCTCTGTTCGCACAGGCGGTATCGCGACCGCACACGTCTGTGCAATCGCCAACACGATGATTAGCTGCGCAGGTCCATGCATTGAGCTATGCATGTTTGCGTACATAGCTTTTGGTTCAAAGGGTGAATCATGAGCCAAAGCGTGAACCTTTCCAATTGTTCGTGCTCAAGCAACAGCCAGCAAAGCGCTTGCGCAAGCTGAAACCGCGTGCTAGCGATGTAGCAGCAGCATGCCCATGCCGGATAAGATCCGTTGAACCATCTTTGATTGCGGTAGCAGTGGTACGGCTAGCAAAGCCGTCATTCCAGCCGAATGGGGCTTGAAACGCTCTGAGTGTCAGAGATATGATCCGGGATGATCGTCGTGAACATGGGTTTCTCTTGACGATAGAGACTAGCAATAGTGTGCCTATTGCAGTGGCAACGCAGGGGCCTTCATGCCTCTGCAACTGCTGCCCACATGGTGTCGCCGCCCAATTGCAAATCGAGAAGACGCAGATGATCTGCACCGGAAATGCGCGGCAGGGCAACTTGTGTCGCTCGATGGACATGGGAGCATGTCGACGGTTTGCCGAGCCCTAGTCGACCCTGCGGATTATTGAGACCCCATGCGAAGATATCTGGACTCGCATTGACGCGATCTGCTTCATGACAATTAGAAAACTATACAGTCTTGCTGAGAGACTTGCCTTTGATCGCTGCGGCATAGCCGTGACCGCTGCGGATGCGTGTGATGCCCTCGAGCCCGTCCGCTCTTGTCGGTGAGTGCGCTTGTAGCTCCGCGCCATGCGCGATTGCGCCATAGCCAGCCGTATAAACCTGCCCACGGTCTACTGACCGATTAGCTACCGCATCACAGGGGGTTAAGACGCGATGATCAGAGGTGAATGCCCGAAGGCAGAGATTAGCTTGTTGCCGGTCACGAGTGCATCTCTGGCAAACCAGATCATATGGCCCCGGCTGTCTCATCATTGAGGATGGCAAGATGAGGATGCCGCTTACCGTCGAGCAGGACGGCGTGAGAACCGCCGAGCTGGATATCCTGGACGCCTGCGCCCGACAGGAAATTCAAGCTGACCTCGGTAGGCGTGCCTATGCGATCGATCTTGCGCCCATGTAGGGCTTGAGCATACTCCTGCCCATTCGATTTAGCGTGCGCAGCTATCACTGCTGCAACACGCACAGAATTGCCCCAAGACCAGACCGAGCCTTGGGATGTAATGATCAAGCTGGTATCAGCGCCTGCGCGTATATGCTCCGGTTGCTCGCCCTTAGGCAGCTGTATCCGTGTCAAGACTGTGACATCGCTGTCCGATAAGCCGCTGCCGATTTGACCGTCCGTATTGATGCCGCTCCCATAGACTTCGCCTTGGTCTGCTCTCCTTGTCAGCGCGCAACCCATTATGGCATTCTACAATGTACCCGTGAGGGCGAGAAAATGCTCGAGCCCTGCTGCGATGCTGATGATGCTGCCTTGCATATCTTGAGGTCTAGGCACCAGTGTGGCACGACTAAGGAGCTGATCATCTCGTTCCTTGCTGTCTGCTTTGCGCGGGATGCCCAGCTGGCCGCGCGAGCTCGATCCCATTGCGAAGAGGCCATTGCGGCCTTATGTAGTCGATCAGATTCATCTGTAAGCTGCAAAAGGAGCCCACCCGACGCATTTTCTACGAGCACAAAGCTGCCTGAGAGGCCCAAGGTTGCGACATTGAGAATGCGGTCGCCTTGGAAGCCCTCTACGAGATTGCGAGTCGTCTCCTGAGAATTGTATCCTATACCCAACTGTCCAGATTCGTTGCGGCCGACGGCGAAGATGCGCTCGACGCCCGTGTTCGTTGAACGATACTGCATGCATAAAACCTTTGAGGACCTGAGCGGTTTCATTGCTCGGAACGCACAGCAATGAGGGTATGAGACATTCCCGAAGCCAATGAGATGATTTCAATCGCTCCATTTTGCTCCGTGTCTTCGGCGTATCCTACCGAACCGAGCCAATCATCGAATTCGACAGGCAAAAGGTGATGATGATTGCGCTCAATCTGCTTGCTACCGCCTCCCGGGGTACGCTTGAGCAGCCAAGAAGCGGGCACATCGGCCGAGGGAGCGAATGGGTTCAAGCCGGACAGACAGAGATGCTGGCGAGGGCGTAGAGGCGGGTTGCCATCGCGTACCGACAAAGTCGATGACCGGCATGCTGTCGGGCTGAACACGGTTCGTGGGACAGTGCGACATGCTAGACGAGGCCGGCCAACACTGTGCATGCCCCTGCTTCAAGGCCTCAACTAGTGTGCAGTGTTTTGAGCGAGATAGAGAGAGAGCGCTGATGATGCTGATCTGGTTAATCTGATAAATTCGTGATCAAGTTGGTCAGCTTCGAGCCTAGCTCTCTGCTGCCGCACCGCGTTTTTCCTCTCTCTATATTTGGACAAGACACTCAGATTTCCTCGCCACAGGCACTATGGCAGAGCACATCGGCTTATGCAATCCTACGGTTTCGTGAACGATCAGCGCCCGTCGGCCAGACCGCCCTAGCCCTCGCATATTAGAGCGTCCATGGGCCTGATGATCGACTGATGAAAGCGAGAGCTGTACCGATAGCGCATCGGCATCGCGAATAGCGTCCGCATTGACGATGGACGGACAGAGGGTCATGTTGTTGGGCCAGGGCTTGATTGTTTCAAAGTCGGCGAAGGCAGAGAAGCGTGACCTTAAGGCTGAGAGACTCCTGAAGTGCGCCTTCATGGACCTTTTCGAGCAAGGTGCCGTAGATGTCAGCAAGGGCATACTCTACGCGGTTGTTGCCCCAACCAGCTGCGGTGAGCGTGAGACGCAGATGGTGATCGTAGATCCTATCGCCGAATCAGCCAGAGCAGCATTCCGACGATCATGACGTACGATTTGACTAGGTCCACAGTACGTGTTGCTCGACACTCTGCATCTGTCGCGGAAGAGAATCTGAGAGGCTCGAGCGTGATAGCAACGCCATGTTGCGCAGGATCGTCATGAAGCTCCACATTGTGCGATCGGAGAAGTGTTACAGCTTTTTGATGGCCAAGTCGTGAGGCTTCGACAGCCCACACAGATTTGAGCTCAGCAAGCGTTTCGATCGTGCTTTGCACAGAAACAGGTCTGAAGGATGTCGTGAGCAGTTGGTGAGCGAGACTGGAAGAAATGACGGTGCGAGTGACGAGGCGCTGGATGCAGACCGCCATGACAGACTTTACAGGCCGCCAGACATCCTTGGAATGAATGGAGGGTTCGACAATACCATGGGAGCAGTGTTCGAAAGGCATAGAGCACGGCAAAGGCGTGTGGCTGGCCGAGACTGAACGCGAGAGGGCAGGTGCAGAGGCTTGACAGTAGGTGACATACAGCAATCCGCCTTTCGCAAATTCATCGCCGCGTGCTTTGAGAAAGGTCGACAGCTCACTTGAGACATTTGTGGTGCTGAAGATAGCTTCGGGCTCTGTGTGTCGCCAGTCGAGATCAAAGACAGAGAAGCCGAGGTCGACAGATCCAGCAGGAAGGACAGTCTTGCCAAAGGGAGAAGCAGCATAAGAATCGTAGACGATTTTTGAAGCTGCCATATCGTCCGTCGAGGCGCTGGCAGACGACATGAGATTGAGGCCGGTCAGACTTTGACGAGAAGATTTGACTTGGGCATTGATGGATCCGTTGGAATGGCGCGTCATGGTACTGATGAGTGCCTCTCGTGTGAAGTCAGTTCTGAGGAGGCTGAAAGCGAGATCAGACTGTCGGCGAAGCATGCTTCGTATGCAGTAGCGTGTGAGCCGAAATGATCTGCTGCGGGTTAGAACGCAGGTAGCAGTCATAGTTGGGACTCACGACGTCACAGCTGCAGCGTACTCGACAATCTGAAGCATCGATTTGAGCGTGTCAGGTCCTCGGCTTAGCTGCAGGATCGGCAAAGTAAGCTTGAATGTACGGCGCAAAGCTTCCAGCAAGGGTCCGACTTGAAGACTAGTACACCAGACATTGTATGGCGAGCCAACAGCACGCGAGACGAGCGGGCCATTTCCACCGCCATAGGAACGTGAAGGCGACGTAGTGGTCAATGATGTGGGGATGCCTGCAAGTAGCTGCAGACGCATCTCTTGCCTGTTCATCTTGGCCAAATTCTCGAAATTGAGTAGATGATCATTGTGCTTTGTTTGGGGCGCGATAGGCGACAAAGGTCTCGACGTGGTTGCACGGGTGTACTGAAGCGGCGAGCCCCCTGCTTCCAGCCGCGCATCCGAATTGGCATTGGGATCGAGATAGGACGATTGGAAATCGAGCGTTCGACGAGCAAATCGAGCCGTTGAATTGAGTTGACGTGCCCCTTGTTCGGCCGAATGTTCTTGCAAGGCAAGTTTGACCTCCCTTCGATCGGGTGTAGTCATACCAGGTCGCGGCGGGACAGGCGAAGCAGACTAGATCGACAGTCTCAGCAGCCTAGTCTCGCGAATGGCCAAAAAGCTCACCTCTCCTTTGCCAAAGAGGAACAAATCGCATTGTGTCGCATGAGGAGGAGTGATGAAAGGTGCAGACGGAGGCGTTGTGCGACCGAGAGACGCACTTGAGGTAGCAGGATCTTTGCCGACATGTCGAGGCAGAACAGGCAGTGTTTTGACTGCGCCGAGCCCGTCATGCTGCTTGTCATGATATGAATGCGATGGCGCGCTCTGGCTAACAGTAGTAGGATCTGTGGAAGGAGGAGAGGCACGCGAGCTGTCATTGGTGGAGAGACAGTCGCGCGCTTTGCCACGGCTATCGTCAGAGCTTGACTGCTCGTTGGCGGGCGAATCCTCGAGAGGTGATACCGAGCCAGCAGAGCCAGAACCGTCTGCTTCGTAGCCGGGCGAGCTTTCTTGCGAAGCTTCGCTGGCGGGGGTGTCGTTGGCGCTTGGCTCAGGCGTGACCGAAAGGCCTACGGGTGCGAGGAGCTGATTGGGGAGTCCATAGAGCTTTGCAAAGCCGGCGCCGAGCATGAGCGCACGACCGGGATCTGACACATCTGATTGAAGCATATGAGGAATGTATCGCATGGTCGCAGAGTGCTCTCTCCGATTTGTTGCTTTGCAGCCGGGGAGATTGGAAGCGGGCAAGGATCAGAAACGGGCAGCGCCTTTTTGATGGTCATGATGGAGTTCAGATGTGCGAGTCCCTTACGATGGGATCAATCGTTCATCGGTCGATGGAGATGAGATTCAGAAGGAAAACCATGCGCATCGGCAGCTTTCGAGGACGGAGAGAGCGACTGGACGCCTTCGACGGCGGTCGATGTCAATTGAATTGACTTCGCGCTTTCCAGATTCTGTCATCTCGAGATTTCAAGAGGCTCGATCAAGCAGCGCAGCGAGCCATGGCCAAGAAGCAGAAGCGAGTCGCCGAGCCGCAGGAGGCAGAAGAAGCTCCGACAGTGCCCAAGAACAAAAAACACCGCAAAGATAAGCGTATGTTCGTCATTGACGACACCTTTTACCGCGCTGAATCTGTTCTGGATCAGCATGGGATACAGAGGATATTGATCAGTAAGCTCCGTACGAGATGTCCTTCTGACCCGCTGACAAGAGACTGCAGTGTGACCTCGCTGAATCAGCAGCGATGACTCGGCTGATCAGCTTGCAGTGGGCTGTCGCCAAATTTGAAGCGCCCGCCTCGACGTCTGACCACAAGCCTTTCCTCGAAGAGTCATCCTTCTCGACGCTGTTCCCAAAGTACAGAGAAGTCTACCTGCGAGAAGTATGGGCGGGCGTCACTTCTCAGCTAGACAAGCACGCAAGTCGACCTTGTCTTTGTCACTCACGATGCATGCTAAGCCGAGATGTCTTGTAGGGCATCGGATGTACACTCGATCTTGTCGAAGGCTCCATGACCGTCCGAACGACACGCAAGACGTTTGATCCTTACATCATCCTCAAAGCGAGAGATCTCATCAAGCTCCTCGCTCGAAGCGTACCTTTTCCTCAAGCAAGTGTGTTCCTCGCTTTATGGGCTTTTGCTGATGGTCCCAAGCAGGCTATCAAGATTCTTGATGACTCGGTCGCGTGTGATATCATCAAGATTGGCAATATTGTGCGCAACAAGGAGCGTTTCGTCAAACGGCGCCAACGCATCCTCGGTCCAGGCGGCAGCACTCTCAAGGTCTATCACTTCTCTCCTGCAACTAAATCTCCTCTGACTTATTCGGTGTCAGGCTCTGGAGCTGCTGACGAATTGCTATATTCTCGTGCAAGGCAATACAGTCGCTGCTATGGGACCTTACAAAGGTCTCAAAGAAGTCAGACGCGTTGTGCTCGATTGCCTCGCAAACGTCCATCCTATCTATCACATAAAGGCAAGCATTGAGTGCCAGCCAGGGAATCTCCGCTGATGTAAGAGTTGATGCTGCAGGAGATGATGATCAAGCGCGAGCTCGCAAAGGATCCCAAGCTTGCCGAAGAAGACTGGTCTCGCTTCCTGCCACAATTCACCAAGCGCAAGCAGAAGAAGCGTGCGGAGGTACGACCGAACGGAGAAGGCGGTAACGGCTACGAAGAGCATCCGCTCGAATCTGCAGCTGGCAAGGCGCCAAAGAAGCCAAAGATCATCAAAAAGCCTTACACACCCTTTCCGCCGGCTCAACAGCCTCGCAAGATCGATCTACAGCTCGAGTCGGGAGAGTACTTCCTCAAGCCGAAAGAGCAAAAGCAGAAAAGCAAGGACGAGCTGTCAAAGCGGGAAGAAGCGGCCCGTGCCCAACGGAAAGCAAAGAGAGCAGAAGCCTTTGTGGCGCCGCCGGAATGACGTACTCGAATGCACTGACCTTTGCCGCTCGGTCGATTGCCTCTGGCTCTGAGAACCCTGCTGAATATGATAAGAGCACGCTCTGCTTTCTGATTCCCACGTTACAGCGAGTAAGAAGCAAATTGTCAAGATGAAGTACTCATTCACTGCCATGATCGCACTCTTTGTCGCTGTTGCCATCGCTGCACCTGCGCCCCAGATCATTGGAGGCTCTGGCTCAGTTGGCTCAGTCAGTGGCTTCAGCTCAGTCGACGGACTGCGTACGTCTTCGTTCGATCCTGCTCGAGCAATACTGATGAGCCCATTGGTAGCTCCCGTAGGAGGCAGCGTCACGGGAGGTACCCTCAATGGACTCCCTACGCCCCCTGTTGGCGTGTTCGTCTAAGCAGATGAGAGCCATAGCTCATCAACCAATTGCATTGCATTTCACTCTCTTGGTTGTAGATCGTACGATCTCCAACCTAGCTTGCCTGATAGCGTGCAGCTTTGCCATTCCGCTGAACGTGATATCAGTGGCGTTCCATGCTCAATTATTGACTGACGATGAGCAGGCGGCACGTCGTAGCTGAACGGGCAGATCGTAAAGCCATCGATCGGTCCATGTTGGGTTCTACGATCCGTCAGAGCTTCAGTCGAGATAGCGAGTAGACTCACGATGGTCTGTCGCGACATGACCGGCCAGCAACAGCCGAGTCGAAAAGGACTTCATCTGTCGAGGTCGAGCTGAGCACGACGTACTGTGCGAGTGAGAGACTGACCGTTGATGGGATCGATGGCTATGTGCCATTGTGCGCCGACCCGACAGCATACACTATCTGGCATCTGCCATGTACTGAGGCCTGTGTAGGTTCCGGGCAGAACGGAGAGCCACAACCGGATGGGTAGCACGATCTTGAAAACGTCCGGCATGATCACATCCTCTCTGTGCTCCTGCTGGTACTGGAAGTACAAGTCGTCTCTCCTGTCCTAGCGGGGATTTGAGGTCCTCAGCAATGCTCAGCACCGAGCTTGCCTTTGACCCAACTTCCTCCTTTTCGCTCTCGTAAGCCTCGAGGACGAAGTTTTCTTCCTCGTCAAGGGACAGATCAAACCGGATGACAGTGGGAAGGACATGCAGCCATCCCATGAGCGGATCTTCTGTTGTCCGACAGTCTATATCGACGAAATTGGCTAGCAACCTGCGTCAGCCCTGAGTGCGCATTGCTTTGGTAAGAGTATGCCTGACTGTAGAACTCGTAAGCTCGCAGAGGACCAGATCGAGCGGCAAAGCAGTTGCTGAGCATGGATAGCGTGAGCAGTAGCAGGCAGGAGAGTGACATTGGCATCTTGTTGCGACGCCCGTAGGGAGGGGGAAGCGCGAGCGCGCATGTCAAGCAAGTAGCAACCAGCAACGCGCCGAAGTTGCCAATACTCCAGCGCCAAACATGCTCGCAATCCTTCTTCTCGTACTCATCGGCCTGCTCAACGATGCATCGGCAAGCTCCTTGCCTGCTCCTGCTCGACTCGAGAAGCGATTCGCCACCTGTGCATTGTCAGTCACGATCGGAGGCTTTGGCATGACTGGATCGCGCTTCACGCTCGAGGCAAGCAATGGCGTCAGTCTGTTCGCGGCCCAATCCTTCCACTCGTGCTGAGGAAAGCACCATAGATGATCTATGCCGCTGACCTGGTTCCGGGCGATCCTGGCTTGCTGCCTGTTGCTGCATTCACGAATGGCGCCCAACTGCAGCGTTTCCAACAGCATCTCTACACAAGCACCATTGTCGCCTGTATGGTCGCAATCATAGCACACACCACGTCTGACCGTCATCACAGTCAGTGGACACGTCAACGGCATAGTCGTCAATTTCACCATTCGCTTGCTTTACAATAACCTGAACGAATTTAAGCTCTTCTACGTCACCAAGGCTTCATTGGATCATGTACCGACACTCGGTACGCTCTCATCCGAGGATCAAGCGCTCGTGCTGATCTGATATACGGCAGACTTTACCGCCGGTATGTCATGTGGCGGTCCTGTTTGGCAGCCTTCAGACTTTCATTGCACCGTCGACAACCTCGATACTTGCTGATGTCTGATCAATGCATTCCGCTCTGCGTCAGTGACGCAATCAGTATCAAAACGTTTGATCGTGCAGTGATGCCTATAGGGACTCATTGTCCTACTTCAGATCCGGGCAGGCCACAATCAGCGACTTCAGCTATCAAGCACTCACGATCTGGGAGACTCTTCTGGAAGGACAGCAGCGTGGAGAGGAATTCAGGTCGGACGTAGCAGCAGCACCTAGGCAGAAGGTGGAAGCCTCCCGAACCGATAGCGCAAGTACAGACGTGATGCATTACATGATTGTACAGTTCTCCATGTCACTCGGCAGGTTGTCTAGATTCATTCCAGGTGGCATTTCTCCCATGAGCTCCGTCGGCGGGGCTCCAGATTCTTGCATCTTGGACATGAGCTCGACGATATGCTTCTGCTGCGCCTCGTCGTCGTCGTTGAACTTTGGCGATTCGTAACTCCGCACAATCTCGTCTACTACTTCTTGTTGGGCTCTGTACCTTTGCACCTCGCTTGCTTCGATCTTGCTCTCATTGTCCCTGAGCCATTGTGGGTACTGCGCATTGTCAGCCATGCGCGCACATTCGCTGGTTCGTCGGCTGACCTTGGTGGATAGCTCCTTGAGAGGCTCATATAGCAGGTCTTTGCTCATCAGCTGACCCATCATGGATTCGATGGCAGCCTGTAATTCTTCTTCAGAGCCACTGCCGCTCATCTGGGCTAGCAGTGCAGCCATTGGGTCATTCGAGGTCGCGTCAAGGTCCGCCTACGCTAGAAGATGAGCATGCAGCGGATCAGCAAGGAGTGATACTCACCTTGACGCTGTCCGAGGAGCCTTTGAGCTTCTCCATTGTCTGCCTGATGGTCTCTTGAAAGTCTTGCGGCGCTTTCGGTGCGTTTGCCTGCCGCGCTTTGCCTTTCTCTGCGCCTGTGGCAGCTGCTACGCTGCCACTACTCGAAGCTGAGAGCGGCGGCGGTATGTCATTGGCCATGAGTGAAGCAAAGTCTGGCATGCCCGACCCGGACAGCATTTGCTCGAACATCTTTCGCAATGCTTCGTCGCTCATCTCGCCGTCTCCGCCAGGACCATCTAGTCCTAGCGCAGAGAGATCTGGAAAGCCAGGTGGAAGATCGCCTGCCGCCGTCTGAGCAGCACCAGAAGCAGGCGGGGGTCCGCCGCCCATCTGAGCAATGAAGGCCTCCATTTCCTTTGCGAGATCGGCTTCGAAAGTCGCATCCAGCTCGCCTGGATCACCCGGATCTTTGGCGCCATCTCGGCTTGCTAGGAGCGGTGTGGCTGCTGTCTCCTGAGTTGTCTGAGTAGCTGTCTGTTCTGGCTCTTTGGCTGGGGCAGTGAACTCTCTGCATCGATTGTTGAGCTTGCGTGGCTACGTCACAAGAGAGCAACATACTCTAGCACATCGTCCAAGTCATCCAGATCGTCAACATCCTCTCCATTGGCATTGGATGGTGCCATGCTCGCACCGACTAATGACACCGGCGATTCGAATTGAACGCGCTCGGCAATACGCGGCAATCGATCTCGCGTAATGACTACGATCTATGCAAGCGACAAGAAAACAACAAGTCTGCAGCGATGTCTACGGTGGTGACTGAAATGCAGAATATGCGTTGAACTGCGAAGGTGAGGCGTATGCGGATGCAAGATTTGCCCAGTATTGCGGCTGGTCGAACCAATCGTTATTGAACACGAGTGGAGGTGTAGCGGGAGCCTGATAGGTCGAGAAACGACCGTGCTGCGAATGCCCGAGATTGGTCGTGATTCGTGAGCCAGTACCATAGCCTACAGTGGATGTATCGGTCAGTCCCGACTCGACGGGCGGCTGATGATGGGTGTCTGTTTGGGAGAACGGGGTAAAATCTGAGAGCGACAGCATCTGCTCGTAGAACGCTGCGGAGGAGGGCTGCGACGCTGCGGAGGAGGCCTGCGTTGCAGTTGTGGGTGATGTGCTGCTGAGCCCGAAGCAGGGATCCCTGTTGAATGTGTCCATTCTTAGATCTCGGGTATTGGACGACGCGTCAGGCACGACTAGCTCGGGCTGACGTTCTCGCTTCCGAGGCGGCACGTCATTCACGTCTTCGTGCTGCAAAGGTGGGCCAGTGGATGCTTCTCTGGCTCTCTTGATCTCTGAGTCTGGACCAGAGCCATGCATAGTCATGTTGACTTTGATTTTAGCGTACAGACGCTGTGCAACAAAGGTCCTGAAGAACGATCAGATTCGGCCAGAGCGAGTCAGACGCGGCACATACCGCTGAGCGAGCACACCCAATGCGTCCACGAGCTTCGGCATTTCCATCAGAGATGATCCTGACAGGCCTCTGTACGCGCTCGGACTCGATCGATTGACGAGTAAAATCAAGAGGGCAGAAATGGCTGCGAATGGGGCGGTGAGCCAGCAACGCTCGAGCAGCTGCGCGCGTCTGGTGCCCTCTAGCAGGTGAGCGATGGAGCGAGCTGCGTTTGTGCAGATCGCTAATGAGGGGTATCCGATGTCGGTGCGCTGTTCAGGCGCCAGTAAATCTCGATGGACGAGAATCTGTAGCTCGTAGTAATTCAAAAGACATTCTGCTGATTGAACGCCGAATGTTCGGTGTGCACGTTTGGGGTCCCATTGCAGATGCGCAGGAAGATTGCTCAGCCATTCGTTGAGGGCAGAATCGAGGCCAGCGATCGGTTTCAGGTCCACTGGCTCGTTATTCTTCTTCGAGTCGCGCTTGATCGAGTACACCGTATTCAACGCCCTGCCGCAGATCTGTGCCAGTCTTACTTGACAGTTGAGACCTGTGATCAGGTTGGGCGAGCTGGTAGCCGGCGATATTTCTTCGTTGCTCAATTGCGTGAGCGCCGCATCATCGATTTCGAGCGGCAGCTCGACATCAATATCCTCGTCATGAAGAGCCAGCGGTCTGCCAAGAACAGCGCTCAATTTTCTGTCGGCAATGTAGATTGTCCAGAAGAGTCGCTTCCGTAGCTGATCGCGTAAGACTGTCGTTGTCCAGATCTGGTTGTTCTGTCGCTGGCAGCCAAGATCTTGCGCTCGACGGACGACCAAGCCGAGCGTAATCCAAGCCGATATGAGCGAATTGGACCCCATGAGATACAGACAAGACAAGCACAGGCTTTGCAAATCGTATAGTGAAGCGGGCGAGCAGACAGGTGTTTGTAATCGCCAAGCGCTGAACCAATATGGATAGCCTCGGGCATCTTCCGTGGGGGTCAGACCGAGTGGCCGACCCAGTCCTGACCCTGACTCATCGAGCGTCCGAGGATCATCAGAGAAGCGGGAGCCAATGGCGAGTACGCTGAAGAGCAATGCGCGAAAGGCTGGCTGCCTGTCCTGCTTGCCAGCCGAAACTTCCTCTAGGAACGTAGGCGCGTGTAATATTGGGCAGCTTGCATGGAAATGATGAAAGTAGAGCCCGACGAGCGAATCGACCAAGTCGCGCGAGGGCAAAGGATGAACATCCATGCTGACCCGAGCATCTGCTGCCATTCGACATTCCATGAACGATGCGGCATCTGCGCTAGCAATCATGCCTCTCTTGCGTGTATGCTCAGAACTCTCGTCTGCGGGAGCGGCGGCCAAGACGAGGAAGCTGCGATCGCCCTGGGGAGACGCAGCCAGAGGCGTGCGGACATTAGAATCACAAACGAAGATTCCTGGATTACGGTCTCTTGCTGCTCGTGAGAGCTCTTTGGAGAACGAGTGAGCGAGCGGCAAGCCTGACGAACGTCCGACGTATCGACCGGTCTCGAGTGCCAGCTTTCCGACGTCGTCTGTCAGCTCATCGACTTGAGTCGTAGTAGACTGCTCCTTTGGTGCGCCAGACGTGGATAATGAGCCCGAAAGATCCTGTTCATCAGAGCTTTCGCTTTCGCTGTCGACCTCCTGCAGTCTCGGCTGGCTCGCGTACGACTTGAGCTGGTCCGCGGTGACATTACCCTCCTCAAAGGAGCGGATGAGACTCTCTGAAGCTGCCAAGCGCCGCTCAAGCTCTTCGACATATTTCTTTGTGATCATCCGCTTTTTGGGCTGTTCTTCAAATGTACATTGCCTGGTGGTGTTGCGACAGTGTAAGCAAGCCAAGTCTGGCGTGCCACCGACGCATTTTATCTTCTTCTTTCGACATGAATCGCAAGCTCGCTGTTGTCTACGCTGTCTGGGTTTGCCATCCGTGCCAACGAGTCGATCAGCCATATCATCCACGCAATAATCGCTGCAGGCAGCTGATTGCTTGGCGCCGCTGGATCTGCTCGTGAAAGCGGGCCGTCGCGCCGGTGGCTCGACGTGTCCATCAGCGGGCTACGTGTTACGCGTTACGTGACGCTGATTTGTCAGCGTCAGAGCGCCGCTTCGATCCATGCCG